>NC_135233.1:534147892-534476017 GCF_051348905.1 Ranitomeya variabilis
GGAAGACCACCCCTAAGATGACGACGACACCAGAGACGACAACCACTGAGATGACGACAACCCTGGAGACGATGACCCTGAAGACCACCCCGATGACGATGACCCCGGAGACGACGACCCTGGAGACGACGACAACATGGGAGACCGAGAAGGAGAAGAACAAGAGGCTGCAGAACAAAGAGCAGAAGAACATTAAGCATAACACTAAATATCAGAGCAAAAGATATTATCTAAATTATAAGCAGAAGAAGACTAAGCAGTGTATGGGGGTGAGTCCGTTCCTCCTCGTGGTGCCCCTGGATAAAGCCTGATGCTGCAGGCCAAACTGAACGCGGACAAATGTAACTATTTTGTGACAGGCAGAACGGAAGGTGTAATCTTCAAACTTTTATAGATAACAACTACGGGAATGCCTGTCACAAATAAGAATATGATGAAGAAGTTGAATATGAAGAAGAATAAGAGTTAAATAAAAAGAATATGAACAATGTAAAAAAAAAAATTATAGGTAGAAGATGAAGAAGATGAATAAATAAGGTGAAGAAGAAGTTGATGTCAAAGATGCTGATGATGATGAAGAAGAAAGTGTGGGAGAAGTAAAAAAAGAGGGTGAAGGGCGTGGAAGTAGTGAAACATCAATATCTGACAAAATAAAAAAAATCTTTGTAACTCCGAACGTCTTTAAAAAAAAAAAAAAAATTCCTGCTATTCTATTTGATTGGGCTAAACCTCTATGCCTTTAATGTCTCCGCCACCTCCCCCAATACATCCTACATTATTCTTATTTGTTTTCCTTCATATAGAATGAACCTACAAGGAAAGAAAGGGTTTATTTTAATTCCGATATTTTCGTCCCATTGACTTGCATTGGGATCGGGTATCGGAATCGGCGAGATCCGATACTTTGACGGTATCGGCCGATACTTTCCGATACCGATACTTTCCGATATCGGAAGGTATCGCTCAACACTAATTGTGAGACATTGTGTCCAGTGCCATTGCTGACAACACTGAGAAAATTAAGTCTATTGAAATACAGTTGTCTGCGACAGGTACACCGGAGGAGCTGTCTTCCCTCAAGACTGAGATCCAGGACCGAATCACCAGACACAAAAGGGACATCGAAGTCAGAAAACATAACAAGTTTGTAAGGGACGCAGAGGACTATAAGAACAATAGAGTCTATAGATGGCAGGACAACTCTCGGCGTATGAACACACGTCCGAATCAGCCTACATCCTCAGATCTCTCAACTTCGGGGTCGGATCACGAATCTGGACCATCTACCTCTGTGTCAACCCTTCCTTTTTTAGGACAACGTCGATACCCCACAAGAAGACAAGACGGGGACAGAAACACAAGGAGAAACCAGGACACTTACAAGACCACCCGATCGAAGGTATGGACAATTTAGTTATTAATATTTCATCCCGAACTCTGAGTGTGGCTGAACACTCACTCTTACAGAAAGGACTCTCATTCTGTCCATCATATCGGTGCCGTACTTTCGATTTAGACATGGATCTTCAGAGATTCTTTCGTCTAATCAGATTAAAAGCACATTTCTCTACTAATCCTCCAGTTGCAGACATTGTTCCCACTAGTAACAACCCTAAACTACTGTCTTCATCTAGCTTGGGCCTACGGAACCAAAGTCACTTTAGACCTCCACACTGCTCTCACGCGGTTGAAACTTTTGTCAGTTTTATACAAGATTCATTTACATCCCTTAGGGATTATATTGAAAGGGGCAATCTATTCTACCCTTCAAATTTAACTGTTCAGGAGAGACACTCTCTCAAAAATCTCCAGGGTGATAAATCTATCATAATGAAACCAGCCGACAAGGGTGGGGCACTAGTAATCATGGACAAAACAAAATACCTAGCTGAGATAACACGACAACTGAGTGACAACTCTATCTACCAGACACTGGATAGGGATCCTTCGCTTGACATTCGCCACAGTATTGAGACCATACTTCATAAATACACTGACCTGGGCGTTTTGGACCAAAAGACATGTAGTTTTCTTTTGAACCCTAATCCCATCATACCTGTCTTTTATACACTGCCGAAGATCCACAAAAATCTAGAGAATCCACCAGGGAGACCCATAGTGGCCTCCACGGATTCATTACTATCTCCCATAGCAAGATATGTTGAGCGAATACTTACCCCTCTCATACAGAAGTCAAAATCATTTTTATTGGACACGGGCTCCTTTTTTACGTCTCATTGGTGATATTAACATCATCCCCTTAGATGCCCTCTTAGTGACCCTCGACGTGAGGGATCTGTATACTTCTATTCCCCATGAGGAAGGTATCCTCTCTGTACGCCATCTACTCAAGGGTACTGATAGAGATACAGACCAAATATCACTGTGTGTCGACCTCCTAAGGATTATACTCACATCCAATTTTTTCCTGTTCCAAGACACATTTTACCTACAAAAACGGGGGACCGCGATGGGATCGCACGCAGCACCTCCATACGCAAATGCGTATATGGTTCAGTTCGAGGAGAGTACCATATATCTGAGCCCTCTATTCAGGGACAACGTCATCATATGGAAAAGGTACATAGATGATGTTTTCTGTGTATGGCGGGGCTCGGAAGAGACCCTCCATGCCTTCCTATCATTCTTGAACACCTCCTGGCCTGGTATTACTTTCACCATGAATCTGTGACACATGAAATTCCTGGACACACTGGTAGTGAAAGACTCGAGCGGTCTACTAACCACAGATCTCTACTCCAAAAGCACAGACCGCAACAGTCTCCTACATTTCCAAAGTCTCCACCCCCCATCAACCAAAAAATCCATACCTAAGGCACAGTATCAGAGGGTACAACGCATTGTCTCCAATACGGACATCAGGGAACAACATACACAGGAGATGACACAAAAATTCAGAGCTAGAGGCTACCCCTCATCCCTCCTTCAGGAATCCAGGACCACCACCAACAGACCCAGGACAGACACCACCTCACGCATCCCGTTTGTACACTCATTTCATCCTTTCATGTACAAACTGCATATGGCTATACATAGCAATTGGTCAATCCTCTCTAATGCCTATCCTAGTGTTAAGGAATTTCAACACCCGTTCCTTCCATGCTTCAAAAGAGCCCCTAGTCTGCGAGACAATTTAGTTAAAGCAGATATTGGCACAAACACTATCATGAGACAAAGTTTCTTAGGCACACCAAGGGAAGGCACTTTCCCTTGCTTGCACTGTGTCCAGTGCAACAATGTTTTGAAAGGCAACGTGGTCAGACATCCATACTCTGGCAAAGAATTCAAAATCAGAGGATACTTCACGTGTGTAGCTCCACATATGTTATCTACGTGATTAAGTGCCCATGTGGCCTATTGTATGTGGGGGAAACATCACAACCGATTAGGGACTGGGTGTCTAAACATAAATCCACTATTCGCTGCAATAATCTCTTGCTACCATTACCCCATCACTTTCACACATCAGGACACAATGTCTCACAATTGAAATTTCAGGTCCTGGAGCTAGTTCCCATACAACGCAAGGGGGGCAACAGAATACTTATGTTTAAGAAACGTGAGGCATATTGGATCCACGTCTTAGATACATTATCACCTAAAGGACTCAACAGGGAATACGAGCTGTCTGCATTTATTTAGTGGTACTGTGGATCTTTATAGCTGCTGTTGCACGATTAATGTGAATATCTTGTATGATATATGTTTAATGACAATGTGGACTGACAGATATTTTTGTCTTTTAGAGTCGTCTGTATTAATGATGATTGGCACTTCACGAGTTACTACCATTACCGGATCGAGCACCACTCTCCGTGCCACTACTCACCACGGACACACCTTAAAATCTAGACGGCACTTTCATTGCGGATATCTTTCTGTGTCCACTTGTATGTATCACTATGTACCGCACAGTATTCACATACTACGTCCAGCAGTATATATGTACCTTAACATATACCGTGTTTATGAAATACGTTATCTCCATTTCCCTTTGTATGGTCCAGGGGATCCCATTATATTCCTTCTCTGTTTCATTCCCATGTATAATTGTGTACACCCCTCCTTCTACTCCTCCTCCTTATACTTCCCTCCACTTCTCTGTCACATGGTCGCTATGCTGTATTAAATATGCACATATTACATGTCCCTCCATCTACTACCGCCGTATACAACCGCCCACATGCATCGCATTAAACTTCTAACTATAACTATATCAGCGCTACTCCAGTGGAACACATATCCACATGGTGACACGCACGGCCATATACTTCCGCCCTGGCCATGTCATTTTATGTCACATCCGGTCTCGGCGCTTCACCACAGCGCAGGCGCAGTGCTTTAAAAAGCGCAGTTTACAAACACATCTCAGACGAGCGGTGGACACCACGTCTGAGAGGACATCACACGCATCCGAGCGGCTTCCCTCCAGGTATTGTACGATACGCCCTGCTACCGGATATATAGTTGGCTCTGTATGCGCTGACAAGCTCTGTTGTTTATACTCCCTTCAGCCCCTGCTCCAGTGCTGGCCGTTTTGAGGTGATTACCTCTAAGCCTTATACATGCCTTGTTTAAGGTAAATATATAAGGTATCAACTTCACATTACGGACCTGTGACATTATACAATATACGCTCACATTTACCCCCTTCTTTCTCCCCTGTCACAATTATTCCACAGCCTCTATGCATTCTGCCTATCAAATTACTCCACTTCCTTTTGAAGCGGTTACCCACTGTGAGTATCACTCCGTTTGATCTGAGCTTCATTTTCCAAGTCCTCTATATATAACTATAAATTTCTGTTCTCTTCTTATGCCATATTAGGCATTACGCACGATCTGGATCCTATTTAAAGGTAGTATCTACACACATTAAAAGGCACAGCACGGTATGTGTTTCTTTTATATCTTGAAGAATGAAAGCCCGATAAGGGCTGAAACGTTTCCAGTGCTACCATTAGTACCAATAAATCTACAAAACAATAAGACTTAAACCTGACATTACAGACACACTGGGAGGTGAAGGGGGAGGAATACTAAGAGTCCGCTGTTTTTTTTTTTTTTTTTCTTTCTGGGATTGCCGAGTTCTGGGAAGACTCGGTGGGCTCATATGTCATGGCATGGTCGTGGTGGGTGACCTGTCAGGATCCGGCTGCACTGTGCCAGAGTCCATAGTGCTCGTAGAGCGTGCAGCCATGCCAGAGTCCATAGTGCTCGTAGAGCGTGCAGCCATAACAGAGTCCATAGTGCTCGTAGAGCGTGCAGCCATAACAGAGTCCATAGCGCTTGTAGAGCGGAAGGCCATGCTAGGGTCCTGCTGCATCGAGGTGGCGTCCTTTTCGGAAGGCAATGCCTGGGTCCTGCTGCATCGTGGTGGTGGCGGTACGGAAGTCCATGCCTGGATCCTGCTGCATCGTGGTGGCGGTACGGAAGGCCATGCCTGGGTCCTTCTTCATCGTGGTGTCAGTGGAGGAGGTCCAAGCAGGAGCAGCAGTTGTCATGGTGGTGGTGGTGGGCTGTCCAACAGCACTCGTCATGGTGGTGGTGCTGTACTGGTGTCTGGCAGTGCTAGGAATAGAGGTGGCCGTGCAGTGGTATGCAGCAGAGGTCGGCATTGAGGTTAATCGTGACAGTGAAGGCACAGGTGGATATGCCGCCACTGTCTGCTGAAAATACCGACTCTGCTGCATAGCCTGCACGTAAGCAGCATTGCAGGCCTGCATGACACTAAGCTGGAGATCAGGAGTAAGGTGTTCCGACATGCCCTGCTCAATTTGGTTAAAAAAAATGATGTGCTGGCCTCTGGAGGTCGGTTTTTACTTGGTCAAGGCTTTTGGTGACCTCCTGGATACGTGTATTCATGTGGCTAAGGGAAATATCCATTCGGTCACCCAAAGCCTTGAGTCCTTCGTGAATAACCGAGCTCAAGTGCAAAAACTCGGGCATGAGGGACCTGTCCGATGCCCTCTGCGGGTGCCGGGAGGAGCCCCAAAAAAAGGGGCAGTGGTAGAGGACTGGGAAAGGGGAAGACCTGATGGACCAGCTTCCTGGTCTCCAGTTTGCGTGGCAGGCCCACTTGCTGCAGCGCTTCCGGATGGCTGGGATGGGTCCGTGGCCGTCTGATGAAGGACCGCTCCAGAACCTGGGCCAACAGTGCTGCTCCATGTGCTGTGAAAAAAGGAAAAAAAAAAAATAATACCAAAAATTAACCAGACACCAACTCCTGTGGAATGATTATGGCAATACAACACAACCTAATGCACGGGAGAAATACTTACGTTCTCTGGGCAAGGACCGGTCTTAAAAATGCCAGAATGCGATGGTATTTGTACTTTCTGATCCTTGCTCCTGAACCACTGGGAACACGGCTCTCTTGACGCAGGTCCTTGTTGAAGCGGTCCTTCATCGAACGCCAACGTGTTTTGACTCTGGCCACTGTCAAAAAAACAACTCATAATGGTCAGACAATGGACTTTTGGCCGTGCTCACACAACTGTGTGTGATGAGAGAAACTCCTGAGAGTTTATCTCATCACACACAGTTGTGTGAGCACGGGCAAGGTCTCTGCTGCTTCACACTGCATTGCAATACTTACCAAATGCATTTCGGACCCGAGTCGCGGCGTTGTCCCAGCCATCCCACATCGCTTTGGCCACCTCATTCCATAGGCACCGGATCGTCACGTTGTCCGAGTGCTGTGGAACCCGGGTTTCCCACAACGGAACTCGCTCCTGGACCAGGGAGATGAGGAGGTCATTTTCTATGAGGTCTTCATCCCGTTCTGGAACCTAAAAATTGAATAAAGACAGTAATGTTGGATACATTAACATAAGGAAAAGAAAGAAAACAGAGGCTAAGAAATGGCATGAATAAGGAAAGTCAAGATACAAAAGGATTCCAGAAGAAAAATTTAAAGAAATAGGAATGTAAAGAAAGGAACATTCAAGAATACGAAAGTGAGGATACAGTAAACAGTCAGCCTTGTATACGTACACGCTGCCGCCTTGCCACCCGACCGTGACTCCGCTGCTTCTGCCCAGTCTCTGCCGCAGTAGAAGTGCTCTAAAAAAATGAAAAAAAAAAAATTGTCATATGTGTAGATGTGACAGTGAATAATTACAAATCTGAGGAGGTGAGTACTCACTTCACTGACATGTTCGGCTTCAGAAGACCCAGGACGTTGCTCCTCATAAGAAGACATTCTGATGCATGCAGAAAGAAAGAAATGGCAGAAATTAGTACATGTAGAGACAGAAAATAGAAAATAAAGGGATTGGCTAGGATATACTCACATTGTTCAGAGGCTTGTTTTCTCCAAGGTACTGTGGTCTGTCTGCTCTGCTTGGCTGTCTGCTGAGTAGTGACCTGCAAATGTCCACTCCCTCCCTTTATCACCTTGTATGTGGGGGGTGGCTTATCAGTGTCTAGACATGTTTTTCTCTGGTGCAACGCATGCGTTCACGAACGCAAGCAAACGCATGTGCTTGTGAACGCATGTGTTCACATAGACAGCAATGCGTTTTTTTGGCGCATTCCGTACGCAATCGACCGCATACGTTTCTAGGCGGCAACTTGACGACTCTAAAAATTACTACATGTAGCATTTCCGTGCCAAATCGCAGACGATGAAACGACGCATGTGGAGCGCCCCCACGTGAGGGCAATGGGGTACTCGGTATCGGGTCCTACGGTTTGGGGGATGTCACGGTGGCCCGACCCGGTCCGTGGCCCTTTGAGGGGCGTCCAATTAAAGGGGAAGTTTGTATAAGGTTCGTGACGCCACCTGTGGTACTCGGTCAGGGTGACCGACGCTGCTTAGGGGTCCGCTGGGGTGATGTTATAGCAGCAAGATGGTATACCTTTCCACAGGTGGTGTTTCCCCAGGGCTTCCCTTTAGTGTAGATGGTGATGGTGGACCATGTAAGGCGCAGGGAATAACGTGGACGCAAAGGGTGCAGTCTTTTTACCTTTACTGAAGGCTTCAGCATCCACAGTCCAGAGCACTGATCACAGGGCAGGCAGAGTCCGGCCGGTCCGAAGGCACATCCAGAGTTCCCTTATCCAGGTGGAAATCAGTAGCCTTCCTACTAGCGCCTGTGTGTTGTAGTACCTCCCTGCTGAGCACCACGGGATAGTCCTCACAACCTTTGTCTTGATGTTATTTCTTCCTCTCTGTCCCCCAGATGGTATGGATAGGACAACCCGTATGACTGGGATAGCCTGGGGCTTATTTGTAGGGACCCTAGAGACCCCCCGACCCCCCACAATTTGCCACCGTGTCTTCTTAGGTATTAAGGTCGGGCAGCCAACTTGGAATTGACTGTCCTGCCGGTCTCTGAAGTAAAGCGTAGAGTCTATTACTCCCTCGGTGTTCCGGCCACCGGCTACGCGCCTCAGAAGGAGGCTGCCGATCTCGGAGCAGAACTCCTCCCGGTATTATATCCTTGTGCTGTGACTTTGTTTCTCACTCTCCACAATACACCTCTCTTCGTGTCCTTTCTTACGATACTGCCGCACGTGGGGCAGGCGCAGCTCCGTAGCTTTCTATCTCATGCTAGGCCTCTGTCAGGATCCCACCCCTGACAGGGACCCTCTGTCTGCAGCTCAGATGTTCCTCCTTTCCCCGTCTGCCTGACAGGACTCTCCGGGTCGAAACCCGGGCAGCGTCTGACTCACTTTCTATCCAACCCACCAGTTTTACCCGAATGTGAGGAGTGCCCTAATAGATAGGAGCAAGGCTCCCCCTGGTGGACTGGAGTGTGAAGTGTAGTGTGTGACTTGTGACACCTGGCAAGGTGAACTCCTTTAGTACCATCAGACGTAATATCACTCCCCCTGGTGGAAGAGCGACACTACTGCAACGACCAGGACTCTGGGGCGCTGCACATGCGTCGTCAAACGTGGCAAAAAGCAACCGATCGCAGACGCATGCGTCCCTAATGTTAAATATAGGAATACACAACGCATACGGATATTTGCGGAAGAAACGCTGCGGACACAACCGCAAATGTGAAACCGGCCTAACTTGTTCATACAGTACGGGGGTCCAAATAGAGGTTGTAAGGCAGCAAAATCAACCATTGCTAGGTGGATCAAAACCATGCTAAACCTAGTGTATACAGACCAAGGGAAAGATCCCCCGGATATTCTAAGAGCCCATTCAACTCGAGCTATCTCTACATCATGGGCAGAGAAGGGGGGAGCCTCAGCAGAGCAAATTTGTAGGGCGGCAACTTGGACCAGTCTTTCTACCTTTGCTGGACACTATAAATTAGATGTCTCATCAGATCAGTTAGCTTTTGGTAGAAAAGTATTACATGCAGTAGTCCCACCCTAGTTTACCATACTTTGGTATTCCTCCAATGGTGCTGTCAGGTGGTGAACTGGAAAATGGTAATTAGACCTACCGGTAATTGTATTTCCAGGAATCCATCCTGACAGCACTACTAGTTCCGTCCCACTGCAAGTTTATACTATTGACTAATGTGATGTAACATTGGTGTATGACTGTTAATAAACTCTCTTTTTTGCATCCATCCAGATGTGGTACTTAGAAAATCACTGGTGGGTGGAGTGGGGAGGGTCCTTTTAACCGCTTGTTGTTCCTGTCCCAAAGAGGGTAAGAAGGACGTCCTCCAATGGTGCTGTCAGGATGGATTCCTGGAAATACAATTACCGGTATGTCTAATTACCGTTTTTTATATGTGCATCAGGAATCGTGGCATGTGTGAAAGGGGCCCATTGATACACAGTCACCCGAGGCCCACGAAAACCTGGAGATGACCCTGATGACAACATACATCAAGATGAATGCCGGCTGCAGCTGTCACAGGGCACTCTGCTCTGTGACAGGCCATGTGTCGACGTCACATAGCAGTTTTATTAAATGACTCCTGCAGCCTTTGATAGGCCGGCGGCCTTTCAATATTACTGCTATGTGACGTCAGCACGTGGCCTGTCACAGAGCAGAGCGCCCTGTCACAGCTCCAGTCAGCAGTCATTTTAGCGACCACGCTGAATATGAAGCCACAAGAGGATGCTTCGGAGTGCAAGAAAGTGAGTAGAATCCCTCCCTCTGTGATTGGGCAAGGTAGTGGCCATAGGAGCCCAGGGAGGGGATGTTATTAAAGTGGACATGGGGCCCAGGATGAGGACATTAGTGCTGGAATGGGCCCAGGATAGGGACCTTACTTATTAAAGTGGACATTGGGGTCCAGGATGGGGACATTAAATAAAGGGGGTCCATAATTACTGTATGGAGGTCAGGATGTGGAACATACATTATTGGTTTATGGTGGCAAGTGGGGACATAATTACTGTAGGGGCCAATCAGGGGACATTATTACTGTTGTAATTTACTTTTCAGGTTACTGTCCTCCATGGGGAAGAACAGAAGGGGGTCCTGCTACTGTGCAGGGCGGCACTATGTCTTTTTTTTCTTCATCTGACAGTCTAGAAGTTGGCGAAAATAGTGGGGAATGTGCTCTGGAAGCAATCAACTAGAGATAACTGTGTTATTTTCTGCAGAGATGAGTTCTTACTGGAAAAAGTGATGATGGTCTGCACTGAATGAAGATGAAAGACAAACTACAAACGTCACCGGTGAGTCAGTGTGTTACTTGTACACTTACTCTATATACTGTATACTGTGCACAGAGCTCCTGTGTATAATGTCACTAGTGACCACTGTATTATCAGTACACTGACACTATATACAGAGCTTCTGTGTATACGGTCACTGGTGATCCCTGTATTACCTCTACACTATACGCTATATACAGAGCTTCTGTATATAATGTTACTGGTGATCACTGTATTACCTGTACACTGACACTATATACAGATCTCCTGCGTATAATGTCAATGGTGATCCCTGTAATACCTATACACGGACACTATATACAGAGCTCCTGTATATAATGTCACTGGTAATCCCTGTATTACCTGTACACTGACACTATATACAGATCTCCTGCGTATAATGTCACTGGTGATCACTGTATTATCAGTACCCTGACACTATATACAGAGCTCCTGTATATAATGTCACTGGTGATCACTGTATTACCTGTTCACTGACACTATATACAGAGATTCTGTGTATACTGTCACTGGTAATCCCTGTATTACCTGTACACTATACGCTATATACAGAGCTTCTGTATATAATGTCACTGGTGATCACTGTATTACCTGTACACTGACACTATATACAGATCTCCTGCGTATAATGTCAATGGTGTTCCCTGTATTACCTGTACACGGAAACTATATACAGAGCTCCTGTGTATAATGTCACTGGTGATCACTGTATTACCTGTACATGGACACTATATACAGAGCTCCTGTGTATAATGTCACTAGGGATCACTGTATTACCTGTACACTGACACTATATACAGAGCTCCTGTGTATGTCGCCAGTGATCACTGTATTACCTGTACACAGACACTATATACAGATATACAGAGCTCCTGTGTATAATGTCACTGGTGATCACTGTATTACCTGTACACTCACACTATATACAGAGCTCCCGTGTATAATGTCACTGGTGATCAATGTATTACTTGTACACTGACACTATATACTGAGCTCCTGTGTATAATGTCACTGGTTGCAATAACAGTGTTGTTAGTATTGTGGTTTGTATTCATAATAAGAATTGTAGTATTCGGTCACTATGTGGTGGTAATTTGTGGTCTGGTCACAGTGTGGCAGTATTTCTCCTTGTATTTGGTATTATTTGGTCCCAATATGCTGGTAATATGTTATATTATTCGATCACTATGTGGTGATAATATGTGGTCTGGTCATGGTGTGGTGGTATTTGTCCCTTATATTATTATTCGATCACTATGTGGTCTGGTCATGTTGTGGTGGCAGTTCTTCCCTGTATGTGGTGGTATTGGCCTTGGTATAGGGATTGTGTTGTGTCTGGTGTCATTTGTTTTCTTATCTGATATTAATTAGGAGAAGATTGTACACAGCGGCGGAGATGCTACAGGGGTTTCCTGTGGAAAAAAATAGTCACCTATCCACAGAATATGTGATAACGTATTGAAAGTGGGGGTCTGACTACTTGGACCATTCAGCAAAATGTGGAACTTTTTATCCCCATTAGACTGGAGTGGCATGTTCGACTTGACCACTGATCTATTCATTCCCTCAGTGGCTGCTCTTATTTTTCATAGAAGCCCCAAAGAGAATGAATGGAGCTGCGGTCAGATATCCCACCTGCTGCTCCATTTTAAAATAGGAATGTGTCCTATCAACGATAAAACTTCCTCATTCTTCCGATCGGTGCAGTTTCTAATGGTCGGACCTAAGCGATCACCTATCCTGTGGAGCCCATGTATCGGTGATAACTTGTTTTAACCAAAGAACCCCATTAATGTAAACTACCGTAATCATACATCCCACTTAGGCTGGGTTCATATTGCGTTAACAGCAGCCTGTTCAACACATGCGTTAACGGGCTACTGTTAACACAAGGGCTGATTTGTCATCGCGCTAGCGCAGATAGAGCAGGTGTGTGCTAGCGATACGTCCCACATAGGAATTAATGGCGGCGTTAACAGTCTACGTTACACTGCGCTTTGCCACGGTGTAACGTAGTCCGTATAACGGACGCCCATAACAAAGTGTGAACCCGGCCTTATGGGGGCGCACAGTAGATGTGCAGGAGCCGCCTGTGTTTTACAGCCAATGCTCCACTATAATGGAGATAATGACTGACAGGTATTTGCATAAAGCTGTAGGGTGGGCCACTGGCGTCTATTCCCCTGGTAGACCCCAGACACCACAGTCCGACCCTGGCGGTAAGTTTTTATCTATAACTATGCAGTGATCTGTTATATGTTCTGTAGGGCTGGTATCTACCACTGACCATATGGCGGTAATATCCATGTTGGTCTATATATAGAGATTATTTTCAGCAACTGAGCGGTCATCTGCTGAGGTTCTCCTCCACTATTAGGATGAATCACCCAGTTGTAATCAAGGTTACCTGGTTAGAGGCCCATTCAGAAGTTGCGCCCCCCCCCCCCCCTTCCCCCCAGAACCAAAACCCAAACCCTAGCTACGCCTCTGACATGGACATTCTGTTTGGGAGGAAAGCTGCCATCTGAACAGTCCTGCTGGGCCACATTGCTCCCTGTGAGATCAGTTCTTTCATGGACAACACCTGGAGAAAATCCAGTGATGTGAACTCCATGGGGCATTTAGTACTGGAGCCCCCCAGGTCGCGGGGTGTCGGGGGGCTCCAGTACCTGCGCAGCTCCTCGCCTTCCGCCCTGTCTCCAGCAGAGGGCGCTGCGCTTCTGGCTGCTATGATGCGTTTTTGCTTCTTGTTACGTGATCTCTTTCTCAATGAAAAGACGTTTCCGAGCTGCAGTAACAGTTTAATCCCCAGAGCAACAGAAATACTGAATGAGCGCGCGCACCTCCTCCTGCCAGAGCGGCTCCCCCAGAGCGGGTGCACCGGGCGTCCTGGCACCATGATCCGCACCTAGCGCCGCACATCTGCTTCAGGGGCCGACGAATCGCCGATACCCGCGTAACCCCCGCTAATGTCTCCTGCTGAGAAGTGGCTTGGTGGGGCTGGGCAAGGTGTCCTCTCCATGGTGGCGCAGGGGATTGTATGCAGAAGCCCACCGCCGGGCACAGCATGGGCACAGGCCAGGTACCCATCCCTGCTGCTGGCTCTGATGGCCCTGATTTCCGCGCTGCAGCATCCAGTGCAAGGTAAGAAGAGAGGACCCGCTGCGGTCTCCTGTCACACTGCACCGTCCACCTGCCTCTAGTACACGGAGCTGCTAGGAAGTGGCAGGCTGTGCCCAGGGAGATGCCACCCGAGATTGTGCCTCCCACACTGCATGCAGGTGCAGAGCAGCAGTCACACACAGGCAGCCACTGCCTGAGAATCCACGCATCTGTGCGTCCCAGAGCCGCGCATTTACTGCGATCATGGCCTAATGCAGGTGTGGGCAAGCCTAAGGGTAGGTAAGAGCAGAAATATAGCAGATACCATGGGAGAGGGCTACAGTCAGATCAATAAGAGTAGAGATATAGCAGATACCATGGAGAGGGCTACAGTCAGATGAATAAGAGCAGAGATATAGCAGATACCATGGAGAGGGCTACAGTCAGATCAATAAGAGCAGAGATATAGCCGATACCATGGGAGAGGGCTACAGTCAGATGAATAAGAGCAGAGATATAGCCGATACCATGGGAGAGGGCTACAGTCAGATGAATAAGAGTAGAGATATAGCAGATACCATGGAGAGGGCTACAGTCAGATGAATAAGAGCAGAGATATAGCAGATACCATGGAGAGGGCTACAGTCAGATCAATAAGAGCAGAGATATAGCCGATACCATGGGAGAGGGCTACAGTCAGATCAATAAGAGCAGAGATATAGCAGATACCATGGGAGAGGGCTACAGTCAGATCAATAAGAGCAGAGATATAGCAGATACCATGGGAGAGGGCTACAGTCAGATGAATAAAAGCAGAGATATAGCAGATACCATGGAGAGGGCTACAGTCAGATGAATAAGAGCAGAGATATAGCAGATACCATGGGAGAGGGCTACAGTCAGATCAATAAGAGCAGAGATATAGCAGATACCATGGGAGAGGGCTACAGTCAGATGAATAAAAGCAGAGATATAGCAGATACCATGGAGAGGGCTACAGTCAGATGAATAAGAGCAGAGATATAGCCGATACCATGGGAGAGGGCTACAGTCAGATGAATAAGAGCAGATATATAGCAGATACCATGGGAGAGGGCTACAGTCAGATGAATAAGAGCAGAGATATAGTAGATACCATGGAGAGGGCTACAGTCAGATCAATAAGAGCAGAGATATAGCAGATACCATGGGAGAGGGCTACAGTCAGATTGATAAGAGCAGAGATATAGCAGATACCATGGGAGAGGGCTACAGTCAGATGAATAAGAGCAGAGATATAGTAGATACCATGGAGAGGGCTACAGTCAGATCAATAAGAGCAGAGATATAGCAGATACCATGGGAGAGGGCTACAGTCAGATTGATAAGAGCAGAGATATAGCAGATACCATGGGATAGGGTTACAATCAGATCAATAAGAGCAGAGATATAGCAGATACCATGGGAGAGGGCTACAGTCAGATCAATAAGAGCAGAGCTATAGCAGATACCATGGGAGAGGGCTACAGTCAGATGAATAAGAGCAGAGATATAGTAGATACCATGGAGAGGGCTACAGTCAGATCAATAAGAGCAGAAATATAGCAGATACCATGGGAGAGGGCTACAGTCAGATCAATAAGAGCAGAAATATAGCAGATACCATGGGAGAGGGCTACAGTCAGATCACTAAGAGCAGAAATATAGCAGATACCATGGGAGAGGGCTACAGTCAGATCAATAAGAGCAGAAATATAGCAGATACCATGGGAGAGGGCTACAGTCAGATCGATAAGGGCAGAGATATAGCAGATACCATGGGAGAGGGCTACAGTCAGATCGATAAGAGCAGAGATATAGCAGATACCATGGGAGAGGGCTACAGTCAGATCAATAAGAGCAGAGATATAGCAGATACCATGGGAGAGGGCTACAGTCAGATCAATAAGAGCAGAAATATAGCAGATACCATGGGAGAGGGCTACAGTCAGATCAATAAGAGCAGAGATATAGCAGATACCATGGAGAGGGCTACAGTCTGATTGATAAGAGCAGAGCTATAGCCGATACAATGGGAGAGGGTTACAGTCAGATCAATAAGAGCAGAGATATAGCAGATACCATGGGAGAGGGTTACAGTCAGATCGATAAGAGCAGAGATATAGCAGATACCATAGAGAGGGTTACAGTCAGATCAATAAGATCAGAGATATAGCAGATACCATGGGATAGGGTTACAGTCAGATCAATAAGATCAGAGATATAGCAGATACCATGGAGAGGGCTACAGTCAGATCAATAAGAGCAGAGATATAGCAGATACCATGGAGAGGGTTACAATCAGATCGATAAGAGCAGAGATATAGCTGATGCCATTGAAAGGGCTACAATCAGATTGATAAATAGCAGATACCAGGAGAGGGCTGCAATCAGATTGATAAATAGCAGATACCAGGAGAGGGCTGCAATCAGATTGATAAATAGCAGATACCAGGAGAGGGCTGCAATCAGATTGATAAATAGCAGATACCAGGAGAGGGCTGCAATCAGATTGATAAATAGCAGATACCAGGAGAGGGCTGCAATCAGATTGTCAGATTAATGAGAGCAGAAATATAGCAGATACCATGGAGAGATACAATCAGATAGAGAGATGGATGCATAGATGGAACGACAGATACAGTCAGATAGCAGATAAATAGCAGATACCATGGAGAGAGGGTCACAATCATCGATAAGAGCAGATAGAGAGATGGATGCATAGAAACACACACTTGGAGCCGAAACCTTGCTGTAAGCCCACATGGCCTATTACGGTACATCGTCTTTAGAATTTTCTAAAAGGGAGTGCTGTCTTACTTTTTTTTGTTATATTGAGGATTAGTCTATGCCAGGAAGTCTTGGCCCCCCTATTCCTTTTACTGCTTTCCAGTGCTGTTTTTTTCTCTTTTTTGTTTAGATGATAGATGGATAATAGATGATAGATGGATAATAGATAGAATAGATAGATAGATAATAGATGATTGATAATAGATAGATGATAGATAATAGAGAGACAATAGATAGTTGATAGATAATAGATAGATGATAGATAATAGATGATAGATAGATAAATAAATAATAGATAGATAAATAATAGATAATAGATAGAAAGATAGATAGATAGATAGATAGATAGATAGATAGATAGATAGATAAAAAAATTGAAACATCACTTTACCAATAGGTGGGTGCACGCCTCCGTGACAAAACAAGACTTGCCTCAATCCAGACGTAGGAAAAAATGCAGGCAGCACTCCATAGATTAAAGGTGAAAAGATGTGGTTTTATTTCAAACCCACATGCTGTGGCAACTAGTGATGAGCAAGTATACTTGTTGCTCGGGTTTTCCAGAGCACGCTCGGGTGTCCTCCGAGTATTTTTTAGTGCTCGGAGATTTAGTTTTGATCACGTCAGCTGAATGATTTACAGCTACTAGCCAGGCTGAGTACATGTGGGGGTTGCCTGGTTGCTAGGGAATCCCCACATGTAATCAAGCAGGCTAGTAGCTGTAAATCATTCAGCTGAGGCGATGAAAACTAAATCTCCGAGCAGTCATAAATACTGGAAAACCCAAGCAACGAGTATACTCGCTCATCACTAGTGGCAACATTTCGGCAGCACGGTGGCCTTGCAGCGCTGGAGTCATGGGTTCTAATCCAACCTTGGACAACATCTGCAAGGAGTTTGTATGTTCTCTCCGTGTTTGTGTGGGTTTCCTCCGGGTACTCCAGTTTCCTCCCACATTCCAAAGACATACTGATAGGAAATTTAGATTGTGAGCCCCATCGAGGACAGCGACGATATTGTGTGCAAAAGTGCTGCGGAATATGTTAGTGCTATATAAAAAAATAAAGAAATAAAGAAATGAGCCTTTCTTAAGGATTTTGAGAAAGGCTCATTTGAGCTGAAACGTTGCCACAGCATGTGGGTTTGAACCACATCTTTTCACCTTTAAAGGCCCCGTCTCACATAGCGAGATCGCTAGCGAGATCGCTGCTGAGTCACAAGTTTTGTGATGCAACAGCGACCTCAGTAGCGATCTCGCTAAGTGTGACACGTACCAGCGACCCGGCCCCTGCTGTGAGATTGCTGGTCGTGTCGGAATGGCCTGGACCGTTTTTTGGTCGTTGAGGTCCCGCTGACATCGCTGAATCGGTGTGTGTGACACCGATCCAGCGATGTCTTCACTGGTAACCAGGGTAAACATCGGGTTACTAAGCGCAGGGCCGCGCTTAGTAACCCGATGTTTACCCTGGTTACCAGCGTAAAAGTAAAAAAAAACAAACAGTGCATGCTTACCTTCCGGTGTCTGTCCCCCGGCGCTGTGCTTCTCTGCACTGTGAGCGCCGGCCAGCCGGAAAACACAGCACAGCGGTGACGTCACCGCTGTGCTTTCCGGCCGCTGTGCTTACACAGTGCAGAGAAGCAGAACGCCGGGGGACAGACAGCGGAAGGTAAGCATGCACTGTTTGTTTTTTTTTTTACTTTTACGCTGGTAACCAGGGTAAACATCGGGTTACTAAGCGCGGCCCTGCGCTTAGTAACCCGATGTTTACCCTGGTTACCCGGGACCTCGGCATCGTTGGTCGCTGGAGAGCTGTCTGTGTGACAGCTCCCCAGCGACCACACAGCGACAGCGACAGCGACGCTGCAGCGATCAGCATCGTTGTCTGTATCGCTGCAGCGTCGCTGTGTGTGACGGGGCCTTAAGATATGGAGTGCTGCCTGCATATTTTCCTATGTCTAGATAGATAGAAAGATGATAGATAACACTGGTCAACAGCATTTTTGGTGCCAAAGATATTTCATCGAATTTAGGGTATTTTTGGGGTGCTGATTCTGAATATGTCATCAGTTTTGCCAGATTGGCTCAAGTTTTTGAGATTTTTGGTATCTTATTTATAGCACTTGTTGGTAAATGCGACGCATCATCTCATTAATTTCTTTGGATTAGTACTTGAACTGAGCAGTTCTCAATATAGTTTTGTGTTAATTAGTGTTCTAAAAGTTTGTTCATAGCTTGATTTTTGCACTAACTTTATGTTGTTGTCTGTTTTCCAGTGAAAAGCATGAACTCATCAAGAAGAAGTTGTCTTAACGATCCAGACTCATTCTGTTACATTTGTGGTGAATACACACTGCCAAAACATAGAAGAAACATAACAGACTTCGTAAAAAAAGTGTATTTTGCCTATTTTGGGGTTATGCTTGGGGACCAAGACAAGTTTTGGGCACCACACATAGTGTGCAAAGCATGTATCGAATTATTACGAAAATGGAGCAAAGGACAAAGAAAAAGCTTCAAATTTGGTGTTCCAATGGTGTGGAGAGAGCCAAAAAATCATCATGATGACTGTTATTTATGGTAAACACAGGTACAGGCACATCTTCACAATGAGGGACAGGCCTTCTTGCAGATTCCATGTTACTCCCATTTTCGTTTCTTATGCTTATTGAATCCTTGCACTTGCACTGCACAGAAATAACAGTCATCATGATGATTTTTTGGCTCTCTCCACACCATTGGAACACCAAATTTGAAGCTTTTTCTTTGTCCTTTGCTCCATTTTCGTAATAATTCGATACATGCTTTGCACACTATGTGTGGTGCCCAAAACTTGTCTTGGTCCCCAACCATAACCCCAAAATAGGCAAAATACACTTTTTTTTACGAAGTCTGTTATGTTTCTTCTATGTTTTGGCAGTGTGTATTCACCACAAATGTAACAGAATGAGTCTGGATCGTTAAGACAACTTCTTCTTGATGAGTTCATGCTTTTCACTGGAAAACAGACAACAACATAAAGTTAGTGCAAAAATCAAGCTATGAACAAACTTTTAGAACACTAATTAACACAAAACTATATTGAGAACTGCTCAGTTCAAGTACTAATCCAAAGAAATTAATGAGAAGATGCGTCGCATTTACCAACAAGTGCTATAAATAAGATACCAAAAATGTCAAAAACTTGAGCCAATCTGGCAAAACTGATAGCATATTCAGAATCAGCACCCCAAAAATACCCCAAATTCATTAACCCCTTCCCGACCCATGACGCCACGTAGGCGTCATGAAAACCCGTGCCAATCCGACCCATGACGCCTATGTGGCGTCATGGAATGATCGCGTCCCTGCAGATCGGGTGAAGGGGTTAACTCCTATTTTACCCGATCTGCAGGGAGAGGGGGAGTGGTACTTCAGCCCAGGGGGGGTGGCTTCACCCCCCCGTGGCTACGATCGCTCTGATTGGCTGTTGAAAGTGAAACTGCCAATCAGAGCGATTTGTAATATTTCACCTAAAAAACTGGTGAAATATTACAATCCAGCCATGGCCGATGCTGCAATATCATCGGCCATGGCTGGAAATACTGAAGTGCCCCCCCCCACGCCCACCGATCGCCCCCCCCCGTCCTCCGTTATGGGGTCCGGTCCCCTCCGTCCGCCTGCCGGCTCCCCCGTCCTCCTGTCCGCTCCCGCCTTGCTCAGACCCACCCCCCCTGTGCTCCGTTCCCCCCCCCCCCGTGCTCCGATCCACCCCCCCACCACCCCTTCATACTTACCGATCCTCCCGGTGTCCGGCCATCTCCTCGCTGGGCGCCGCCATCTTGGAAAATGGCGGGCGCATGCTCAGTGCGCCCGCCGAATCTGCCAGTCGGCAGATTCCTTACAGGTACATTTTGATCGCTGTGGTAGGTTCTATCACAGCGATCAAAATAAAAAAAATAATAAATAACCCCCCCCCCCCTTTATCACCCCCATAGGGACAATAATAAAATAAAGAATTTTTTATTTTATTTTTTCCACTAGGGTTAGGGTTAGAACTAGGGGTAGGGTTAGGGGTAGGGTTAGGGTTACGGGTAGGGTTATGGCATGTGCACACGGAGCGGATCGGCAGCGGATCCGCAGCGGATCGGCCGTGGATCCGCAGCGGATCGGCCGCGGATCCGCAGCGGATTGGCCGCGGATCCGCAGCGGATTGACAGCGGATCCGCAGCGGATCCGCAGCGGATTGGCAGCTGATCCACAGCGGATTGGCAGCGGATTGGCCGCGGATCGGCAGCGGATTGGCAGCGGATCGGCCGCGGATCCGCAGCGGATCGGCAGCGGATTGGCAGCGGATCCGCAGCGGATTGGCCGCGGATCCACAGCGGATTGACAGCGGATCCGCAGCGGATTGGCCGCGGATCCGCAGCGGATTGGCAGCGGATTGGCCGCGGATCGGCAGCGGATTGGCAGCGGATCGGCCGCGGATCCGCAGCGGATCGGCAGCGGATTGGCAGCGGATCCGCAGCGGATTGGCCGCGGATCCACAGCGGATTGACAGCGGATCCGCAGCGGATTGGCTGCGGATCCGCAGCAGATCGGCAGCGGATTGGCCGCGGATCCGCAGCGGATTGGCCGCGGATCCGCAGCGGATTGGCCGCGGATCCGCAGCGGATTGGCCGCGGATCCGCAGCGGATTGGCCGCTGCGAATTCGAAGCAGTTTTCCATCAGGTTTACAGTACCATGTACACCTAAGGAAAACCAAATCCGCTGTGCCCATGGTGCGGAAAATTCCGTGCAGAAACGCTGCGTTGTATTTTCCGCAGCATGTCAATTCTTTGTGCGGATTCCGCAGCGTTTTACACCTGTTCCTCAATAGGAATCCGCAGGTGAAATCCGCACAAAAAAACACTGGAAATCTGCTGTAAATCCGCAGGTAAAACGCAGTGCCTTTTACCTGCAGATTTTTCAAAAATCGTGCGGAAAAATCTCACACGAATCCGCAACGTGGGCACATAGCCTTAGGGTTAGGGTTGGAATTAGAGTTAGGGTTGGAATTAGGGCTAGGGTTTGAAATAGGGTTAAGATTAGGCTTGTGGTTAGGGTTACGGATAGGGTTAGGGGTGTGTTGGGGTTACAGTTGTGGTTAGGGTTGGGATTAGGGCTACGCTTGGGATTAGGGTTAGGATTAGGGTTGGAATTAGGGTTACGGGTGTGTTGCGGTTAGGGTTGTGGTTAGGGGTGTGTTGGGGTTAGGGTTGTGATTAGGGTTATGGCTACAGTTGGGATTAGGATTAGGGGTGTGTTGGGGTTAGTGTTGAAGTTAGAATTGAGGGGTTTCCACTGTTTAGGCACATCAGGGGTCTCCAAACGCAACATGGCGCCACCATTGATTCCAGCCAATCTTGCATTCAAAAAGTCAAATGGTGCTCCCTCCCTTCCAAGCCCCGACGTGCGCCCAAACAGTGGTTTACCCCCACATTTGGCGTACCAGCATACTCAGGACAAACTGGGCAACAACTGTTGGGGTCCAATTTCTCCTGTTACCCTTGCAAAAATAAAAAATTACTTGCTAAAACATAATTTTTGAGGAAAGAACAATTATTTTTTATTTTCACGGCTCTGCGTTATAAACTTCTGTGAAGCACTTGGGGGTTGAAAGTGCTCACCACACATCTAGATAAGTTCCTTCGGGGGTCTAGTTTCCAAAATGGGGTCACTTGTGGGGTGTTTCTACTGTTTAGGCATATCAGGGGCTCTGCAAACGTAACATGATGCCCGCAGACCATTCCATCAAAGTCTGCATTTCAAAACGTCACTACTTCCCTTCCGAACCCCGACGTGTGCCAAAACAGTGGTTTACCCCCACATATGGGGTATCAGCGTACTCAGGAGAAACTGGACAACAACTTTTGGGGTCCAATTTCTCCTGTTACTCTTGCAAAAATAAAAAAATTCTGGGCTAAAAAATATTTTTGAGGAAAGGAAACACATTTTTTATTTTCACGGCTCTGCGTTATAAACTTCTGTGAAGCACTTGGGGGTTCAAAGTGCTCACCACACATCTAGATTAGTTCCTTGGGAGGTCTAGTTTCCAAAATGGGGTCACTTGTGCGGGAGCTCCAATGTTTAGGCACACAGGGGCTCTCCAAACGCGACATGGTGTCCGCTAATGATTGGAGCTAATTTTCCATTCAAAAAGCCAAATGGCGTGCCTTCCCTTCCGAGCCCTGCCGTGCGCCCAAACAGTGGTTTACCCCCACATATGGGGTATCACCGTACTCAGGACAAACTGGACAACAAAATTTGGGGTCCAATTTCTCCTATTACCCTTGGGAAAATAAAAAATTCTGGGCTAAAAATCATTTTTGAGGAAAGAAAAATTATTTTTTTATTTTCACGGCTCTGCGTTATAAACTTCTGTGAAGCACCTGGGGGTTATAAGTGCTCACTATGCATCTAGATAAGTTCATTGGGGGGTCTAGTTTCCAAAATGGGGTCACTTGTAGGGGAGCTCCAATGTTTAGGCACACAGGGGCTCTCCAAACGCGACATGGTGTCCGCTAACGATTGGAGCTAATTTTCCATTCAAAAAGTCAAATGGGACGCCTCCCCTTCCGAGCCTTGCCGTGCACCCAAACAGTGGTTTACCCCCACATATGAGGTATCGGCATACTCAGGAGAAATTGCCCAACAAATTTTAGGATCCATTTTATCCTGTTGCCCATGTGAAAATGAAAGAATTGAGGCTAAAAGAAATTTTGTGTGAAAAAAAAGTACTTTTTCATTTTTGCGGATCAATTTGTGAAGCACCTGGGGGTTTAAAGTGCTCACTATGCCTCTAGATGAGTTCCTTGGGGGGTCTAGTTTCCAAAATGGGGTCACTTGTGAAGGAGCTCCAATGTTTAGGCACACAGGGGCTTTCCAAACGCGACATGGTGTCCGCTAACGATGGAGATAATTTTTCATTCAAAAAGTCAAATGGCGCTCCTTCCCTTCCGAGCCTTACCATGTGCCCAAACAGTGGTTTACCCCCACATGTGAGGTATTGGTGTACTCAGGAGAAATTGCCCAACAAAATTTAGGATCCATTTTATCCTGTTGCCCATGTGAAAATGAAAAAATTGAGGCTAAAATAATTTTTTTGTGAAAAAAAAGTACTTTTTCATTTTTACGGATCAATTTGTGAAGCACCTGGGGGTTTAAAGTGCTCACTATGCTTCTAGATAAGTTCCTTGGGGGGTCTAGTTTCCAAAATGGGGTCACTTGTGGGGGAGCTCCAATGTTTAGGCACACGGGGGCTCTCCAAACGTGACATGGTGTCCGCTAAAGATTGGAGCCAATTTTTCATTCAAAAAGTCAAATGGCGCTCCTTCCCTTCCGAGCCCTGCCGTGCGCCCAAACAGTGGTTTACCCCCACATATGAGGTATCAGCGTACTCAGGACAAATTGGACAACAACGTCCGTGGTCCAGTTTCTCCTTTTACCGCTGGGAAAATAAAAAAATTGTTGCTAAAAGATCATTTTTGTGACTAAAAAGTTAAATGTTCATTTTTTACTTCCATGTTGCTTCTGCTGCTGTGAAACACCTGAAGGGTTAATAAAATTCTTGAATGTGGTTTTGAGCACCTTGAGGGGTGCAGTTTTTAGAATGGTGTCACTTTTGGGTATTTTCAGCCATATAGAACCCTCAAAATGACTTCAAATGTGAGGTGGTCCCTAAAAAAAATGGTTTTGTAAATTTTGTTGTAAAAATGAGAAATCACTGGTCAAATTTTAACCCTTATAACTTCCTAGCAAAAAAAAAAATTGTTTCCAAAATTGAAGCTGATGTAAAGTAGACATGTGGGAAACGTTATTTATTAACTATTTTGTGTCACATAACTCTCTGGTTTAACAGAATAAAAATTCAAAATGTGAAAATTGCGTTTTTTTCACAAATAAACTCAGAAATTATCGACCTAAATTTACCACTAACATGAAGCCCAATATGTCACGAAAAAACAATCTCAGAATCGCTAGGATCCATTGAAGCGTTCCTGAGTTATTACCTCATAAAGGGACACTGGTCAGAATTTCAAAAAACGGCAAGGTCATTAAGGCCAAAATAGGCTGGGTCATGAAGGGGTTAAAATATTTTGGACACCAGAAAAAAAAAATTTTTTTGTTGACCTGTGTAATAGATAGATAATAAATAGATGATAGATAGATATGGGATAGATGATAGATAGATGATAGATAGATATGTGATTAGATAGATAATATGTATGAGATAGCTAAGATCACATAGATGAATTCTAGAGAAATGATGGATATCTGTGATCAGATCTATCCATAGATGGCAGATACATATAGATAGATGATATGTAGATGATAGATATTATCCCAGGTATGATTTGTGTCGTACAGATAATCAGGTATTCGACACTTTACCATCGGCCTCTTGTATATGAAGACGTGAGCTTTTCCCACCTGAGATGAATGTTCTATGATATAAATCCCAGTATGACACCAGGTAATACAAATGTGGACCACAGTCACTAGTGGGAATTTACTTGCTCCTATTTTTGAGGTGTAAATTTGATGCACATCTGTTTTGAGAAAAAAAAAAAAATCCACCAATCACAGCACTTTCCTGAAAGGTGTGTGCACATAGTAGGAGTGGTAGGGCCTCCTGCCATGAGACAAATCTACACTAGTCCCAGGGGGCTCATTACATTTTCCCCAATAATTTTCCTAAGAAACAAGCACCAGCAAATCCGTATGTTTAACCCTGTGACAGATCCCCATAGCTGAGCTTCCTGGACCCAGTGGCGGTGATGTTGGGGACGAGGGTCTGGGTACTTGTCATAACTGCTGTCCCAACCCCAGAGGAACATGTTTTATTCTGGCTACAGAAGCCTTAATTGTAGGGGGTTAAAAAGGTGCTGGATTATCATGGGAAACGTCTTTTGTATTTTGGGATGTTTGTCCTGTAGGTGCTGAAGTTTAGGGACAATCGGACTACAATTATTTTACTACACATGCAAAAATATATAAATGCACATTGGTTTTCGTCAATAAGATTTTTTGCAAATGTAGAAAATGTGATAATGTAATACTGTAGCATCAGAGACCCCACTATACTGCACCATGTGCTGCTCATGCACAGGGGCCCACTGGTGTGAACGTCACAGCACAGTAGGTGAGGCACTGATGTCACAGGTTTCACTGTGCTGTGGATTTGTGACATCACAAGTGTCCTTTTGTCAGTTACGCTGCTGTGACAGCATGCTGTAATATTTGGGGACCCTAAGATCACTGAGGGTTGTACCCACTGTTGTATCCACACCTGCCTGGCCAAAGTGTAAAAATGCAATATAAAATGTTTTCCATTTATAGAGAATGTGCCATCATAAAATGGCAGTCAATAAATCAGATTTCAACATTGAATGCATATTTTAAACATGTTTTGCAATTTTTTCGCCCCCATATAATCTGTATTAAAGATAAACATTAGAAATCTTGCAATTTTCCCACTGGGGCTATTTTAGTCATTGTGCGGGAAGGGGGAGGAGGTCAGCTGTGACGTCACCTATTGTGATTGGTGGCATCTGTGTTGTCGGCGGAGTGTAGAGATGTTACCTGTCATTGGAATCCTTCCTCTGATGTAGTGGAAAAGCAAGCAATTCTTCCTGATAGGAAAGGGAATATGAGTGTAAAATAACCCTTGTGATCAGCTTGTAAATTGCAAGATTTCTATTTTCACTTTTTAATATTGACAATTAAAAAAAAAAAAAAATACATGAAACATAAAAACCTGATTTAAACACTGGGTTAATTTCTGCTGATATATTGCCTTTACGCTCTTTCTCACTGGTCACACAGCAGTTTGTGCCCGTGGCAGTGTTTGGCTGCTGTATTATGAAGTGCATGGACCCTAACATTTTGTATATAAAGGGTTACTCCCTTCTTCATAAATTGTATTGTCTAGCAAGCACTTTTGCAATTTACTACTTTTTAATTTTTTTTAGCTGTTCTTCAGAAATTCTTTCCTTTTGTTTTCAGTTCATTGCCTAGGAGACCGACCACTGCTGCTGCCTAGCTTCTAAGCACTGTGCCGAAGCTGGCCGGGATTGGGAGGTAACGGTGTGTTCCAGCGATTTTAACCAGCTTTAAAAATGTGCTTATAAGCTAAATAGAAAAGCGCTTGTGAGCAGTGAAAATGTGCTGCTGTCTAGTACAGGTGGTCGGTTCGAAGGCAACAAGCTGTAAGCAAAAGAAAAGTTTTAACTAGGATTGAGCGAAACGGGTCGGCAATTTTCAGAAGTCGCCGACTTTTGGCAAAGTCGGGTTTCATGAAATCCGACCCCTGTGTGGGGTCGGCCATGAAGTCGGCGATCTTCTGAATCTGGAATCGGAATTCCGATACCGATTCCTGATATGTTTAAGATATCGGGAATTGGTATCGGAATTCAGATTTAAGTGTAAAATAAAGAATTAAAATAAAAAATATCGCTATACTTACCCTCTGATGCGCCCTGGTACTAAGCGGGAACCTTCCTTCCTTAGAATCAGCCTTCCAGGACCTTGCGGTGACGTCGCGGCTTGTGATTGGTCGCGCGGCCGCCCATGTGACCGCTCGCGCGACCAATCACAAGCTGCGACGTCACCGTGACTCACCGAAGGTCCTGGAAGGGCTGATTCTTAGGAAGGAAGGCTGCCGGAACGAAGCCGAGGGTGAGTATATTCCTATTAGGTATATACTCACCCTCGGACACGCCCTGCTTCTTTCCGGCAGCCTTCCTTCCTAAGAATCAGCCCTTCCAGGACCTTCGGTGACGTCACGGTGACGTCGCGGCTTGTGATTGGTCGCGCGAGCGGTCACATGGGCGGCCGCGCGACCAATCACAAGCCGCGACGTCACCGTGACGTCACCGCAAGGTCCTGGAAGGCTGATTCTAAGGAAGGAAGGTTCCCGATTAGTACCAGGGCCCGTCAGAGGGTAAGTATAGCGATATTTTTTATTTTAATTCTTTATTTTACACTTAAATATGGATCCCAGGGCCTGAAGGAGAGTTTCCGCTCCTTCAGACCCTGGGAACCATTGGAAACCCAATGCACTGCATTGGGTTTCGAGTTTCGGCCGACCCCGACTTTTTTATAGGATCGGCCGATTTCACTCGACCCGACTTTTGAAAAAGTCGGGTTTCGTGAAACCCGACCCGATCCTATAAAAGTAAAGGTCGCTCAACCCTAGTCTTAACCCCTTTCTGCCATCAGAATAGTACATCCGATGGCAGAACCCCCTCTTTGATGTGGGCACCGGTGGTGAGCCTGCATCATAGCCGAGACATGTCAGCTGTTCTGAACAGCTGACATGTGCCCACAATAGGCGCGGGCGGAATCCGCCTGTGCCTATTAACTAGTTAAATGCCGCTGTCAAACTCTGACAGCGGCATTTGACCAGCGCATCCAGCCGGAAATGCGCGCATCGGTGACCCCTGTCATGTTATCGAGGCTCATCGGTGCGTCGGCATGACAACTAGAGCTTCTATGGTTGTTGATGCCGGATTGCTATGAGCGCCACCCTGTGGTCGGCGCTCATAGCAATGCTGTAATTCTACACAGCGGCGATCTCATCATCGCCTGTTATGTAGCAGAGCCAATCAAGTTGTGCCAGCTTCTAGGCTCCCATGGAGGCTATTGAAGCATGGCAAAAGTAAAAAATAAAATGTTTTTAAAAATATGAAAAAAATAAAAAAATATAAAAGTTCAAATCACCCCCCTTTCGCCCCATTCAAAATAAAACAATAAAAAAAAAATCAAACCTACACATATTTGGTATCGCCGCATTCAGAATCTCCCGATCTATCAATAAAAAAAGGATTAACCTGATCGCTAAACGGCGTAGCAAGAAAAAAATTAGAAACGCCAGAATTATGTTTTTTTGGTCGCCGCACATTGCATTAAAATGCAATAACGGGCAATCAAAAGATCGTATCTGCACCAAAGTGGTATCATTAAAAACGTCAGCTCGGCACGCAAAAAATAAGCCCTCACCCGACCCGAGATCACGAAAAATGGAGACGCTATGGTTATCGGAAGGGCGACTTTTTTTTAGCAAAGTTTGGAAGTTTTTTTCACCCTTTACATAAAAAAGAACCTAGACATGTTTGGTGTCTATGAACTCGTAATGACCTGGAGAATCATAATATCAGGTCAGTTTTAGCATTTAGTGAACCTAGCAAAAAAGCCAAACATAAAACCAGTGTGGGACTGCACTTTTTTTTGCAATTTCACCGCACTTGGAATTTTTTTCCCCGTTTTCTAGTACACGACATGGTAAAACCAATGGTGTCAACGTACACCTTGTCCCGCAAAAAATAAGCCCTCACTTGGCCATATTGATGAAAAAATAAAAAAGTTATGGCTCTGGGAAGGAGGGGAGAGAAAAATGAAAATGCAAAACCGAAAAAAGCTCCAGGGGTTAAGGGGTTAATATCTCAAGAACGACAGAAAAGTTGAAAAAGTATCATATTGCAAAAGTGCTTGTACTTACAGCGCTATCCAACAATACCTATTGTAACGAGATGAGTCCTATTATTGGTTCTCCATATTCACGTGGTTCAGTCATTGTAGATTATCTTGAGACTTTGTGCTGGTGATAACAACAAAGGTATGTATGACCGTTTATCAGGCTGTTGTATGCCAGGTTAAAGAAATTGGCGTATGGATTAGTTCACACGAATGTGTCTTTAGTCCGTTTCCACAACAGAAAATGTCGCATGATTACTCAGGTCCGTTCTAAAAGGCTGCTTCTGCACGGTCTGCAGTATAGAGGAGCACACAGAGCTAATCACCCTACCATTTGTATATGTCCATCTGAACCCAGCCTAGGTCTTCACTCTCACATTTGTGTTTAAACACATACGTGAAAAAATAATACAGGTGTCATCGGTGTTTTGGATCAGCGTGTCATCAGTGTACGGTTCATGTGTCCATTTTTACCATCAGTGTTTTTCGCATATGGATGGATAAATACAGCAGGTGAAATAAGTATTCAACATGTCACCAATTTTCTGAGTACCGTATATACATTTCTAAAGGTACTATTGACGTGAAATTCTCACCAGATATCAATAACAACCCATCCAATCCACATAGGTAAATTAATTAGACCATAGATGTCCATAAATTAAGTTATGTGTAAGAATGAGAAATGACACCTTGAAAAGTATTGAACACACTTACTGAAATGTAATAGTTTGTTCAAAAGCCTTTGTTGGTGATGACTTCTTCAAGATGCCTCCAGAATGGAGAAACTAGTCGCATGCATTGCTCAGGCATGATTTTGGTCCATTCATCCACACAAACACTCTTCAGCTCCTCAAGGTCCCGTATGCTCCTTCTTTGAACCCTGAGCTTTAGTTCCTTCCATACATTTCCTATTGGGTTCAGGTTAGGTGATTGGCTCGGCCATTCTAGCAGCTTTATCTTCTTTCTATAAAACCAATTGACAGCTTCATTGGCCGTGTATTTGGGATCATTGTCTTGCTGAAATGAAATGAAAAAATCATCCTGGTAGATGGCAGCAGATTTTTATCAAAAATGTCTTAGTACATTTGTCCCTTCATCCTGCCTTCAATCATATCAAGTTTACCAGTTGCGTATGCTGAAAATGAATCCTACACCATGATGTTCCCTCCTCCAAACTTCACTGTTGGTATGGTATTTTTGGGGTGATATGCAGTGCCTTTTGGCGTCCAAACATCATGTGTATTATGGCATCCAAATAGTTCAATTTTGGTCTCATCTGACCAGACTAGATTCTCCCAGTATTTCACAGGCTTGTCTAAATGTTGTTGAGCAAACTTTAAATGTGCTTGAACATTCTTTTTGTTTAGCAATGGAGTCTTGTGTGGTGAGGCCATGGAGGTTGAGTAATAGTTTTTTTTTTAAATAATTGTATCTGCTGGTTCTAGGTCTTTCTGTAGCTCTGTTAATAACACCACAGACTATAACGATTATGTGTTGTATCCATGAAAATCAACAAGTATATAACAGGCATTTGCAACATGAACGTCCGAATAAGGTTGTCGGATCCAAACCGATAAGTCTGCAGTCACTCTGTGTGACTGCAGACTTCTGAATCCCCCAGCGCACGTGTAGCGCCCCCACTGCCGCAGGGCCGAGGGGTACCCGGTACCGGGCCTCTGAGTCTCTGCTCTGGGGTTGTCACGGTGGCTAGACCCGGTCCGTGACCCTGCTGAGGGGCGTACAATAATAGATGTGGATGGTGGTGGAGGTGCGGTGCAGTAAATAACGAAGACACCAGGTTGCAGTCTCTTTACCTCTTTACTGAAGGCTTCTGAGTCCTCAATCTGGAATACGGTTAACAGGGCTGCGCAAGTCCGGCCGGTCCGATGGCACCTCCAGAGTTCCCTTTGCAGGTGGAAATCTGTGCCTACCTTCCTGCGCTTGTGTTGTGGTCCTCCCCTTCTGTGCTTACGGGATAGTACCCCACAACTGTTGTGTCTGTTTCTCGTGTTCCCTCACAACTCGATTCTGATGTTCTCCCTCTACGTCCCCCTGATCTTACGGTTAGGACGCACCCATATGACGGGAGGCTCGGAGCTCTTCCGGGACTCTTGCGTCGCCCCACTCCTGTTGTTACCCCCCTGTGTCTTCCTGGGTCTGGGTGAGACAGCCCGCCTGTAACTGACTGTCCTGCCGTAGGTTTGAAGTTTGGCTTGGAGCACTATACTTCCTCGGCGTTCCGGCCACCGGTTATGCGCCTCAATAGGATGTTGCCTCGTCTTACAGCACGACTCCTACTGGTCTTCTCCTTGTTGCGTTGATCTCGTTTCTCACTCAGCACAATAAACCTCGCTTCTTATCCTTTCTTGGGGTACCGCCGTTATATCGTGCAGGCGCGGTCCCGTAACATTCTCTCTGTTCGCTAGGCCTCTGTCAGGATCCCACCCCTGACAGGGACCCCTCTGAATCTTCCCCTACAACACCCTCTGCCACAAGGTGTTGCCTGGTTCCAACCCAGTCAGCTTTCTGTCTAACTTCCTGCCTAACCCCCAGTTTTACCAGACTGTGAGGAGTGGCCTAATAAATAGAACCCTTAGCTCCCCCTGGAGGCCAGACTGTGAAATGTATTGGTGTCTGTGATACCTGGTCAGATGAACTCCTTCAGTGCCATCAGACGTACCATAGCCCCCCTTAGCGGTGGAGCCACAGTACTGCAACGACCAGGACTCTGGGGCGCTGCACACGCACTGTGCGTTGTGGGGATGCACCGGTTTCTGTGTCGGGATCGGAGGGTATGTATGAGTTATACATTTCCCCACCAGCGGGAGCGGCTTCACTCTCCATACACTTGTATAGAGCGAGGCCGCACCCTCTAGGCAGCCACAACCACTGGTTGGCCAAATCACTACAATAGTGTATGGAGCGAGGTATATCTCATACATACCCTCTGATGCCAACTCAGAAACCGACGAATCTCACAGTGGACAGTGCGAGCGCTGGAGGGATTAATAAGTCTGCAGTCAAGCAGAGTGACACACAGAGTGACTGCAGACTTATTGTTTTTTACCGAGCAACCCCTTTAATGAAGAGAAAAAGAACAGCACAAATCTTTTGGGACTTTGCTGCTATATTTGCAGTTTTGGAATGGACTTCGGACAGTTATGAAACAGTTGGTAAATAGTTTTTGGGCCTGCAGGACAGGAATGTCATCTTATCCATAGTTTATCAGTTGTCAGTGATGTCTTACAGAGTAAGGCCATGTTCACATGTTCAGCGTTTGGTCAGTAATTTACCTCAGCAGTAGTGTAGCTACCGAGGGGGCGGGCGCCCCGTGCACAGCGCGCCGATACAGTTACATTCTGCGGCAGAGCAGGGAGAATCAATCTCCCTGCTCTGCCGCTATGGGGCCCCTGAGCAGGCGGGGGGGCGTTGCCAGCAGTGGCCCCCCGCCCGTCATTGCATTGTGAGCTGTATCGGCATCTAGCCGATACAGCTCACCGCATTGATAAGGGAAGGAGCACTGCGCCCCTTCCCCCATCATCCCCCTGTCAGCATCTGATGTCGCAGACGGCGACACTGACAGCGGGCGCGGTGACGTCACCGCCCAGCGCCCGCTGTCAGGACAAGAGCGGAAGCAGGGAGCAGCGCTGGAACAAGGAGGAAAAGAGGTGAGTATTTATTGTTTTTTTTATGGGGGCTGCCTTATTACACTACAGGATCTGCCTATGGGGGGGTGCTGCCTTATATACTATAGGATGTGCCTATGGGAGGGTTCTTCCTTGTATACTATAGGATCTGCCTATGGGGGGGTGCTGCCTTATATACCACAGGATCTGCCTATGGGGGTGCTGCCTTAAACACTATAGGATCTGCCTATGGGGGAGTGCTGCCTTATATACTATAGGATCTGACTATGGGGGGTACTGCCTTATATACTACAGGATCTGCCTATGGGGGGTGCTGCCTTATATACTACAGGATCTGCCTATGGGGGGTGCTGGCTTATATACTACAGGATCTGCCTATGGGGGTGTGCTGCCTTATATACTATAGGATCTGCGTATGGGGGCTGCTGCCTTATATACTATAGGATCTGCCTATGGGGGGTGCTGCCATATATAATATAGGATCTGCCTATGGGGGGGCTGCCTTATATACTACAGGATCTGCCTATGGGGCGGTGCTGCCTTATATACTATAGGATCTGCCTATGGGGGGTGCTGCCTTATACACTACAGTATCTGCCTATGGGGGTGTGCTGCCTTATATTCTATAGGATCTGCTGCCTATGGGGGGTGCTGTCTTATACTACAAGATCTGCCTGTGGGGGGGTGCTGCCTTATACTACAGGATCTGCCTGTGGGGGGTGCTGCCTTATACTACAGGATCTGCCTATGGGGGGGTGCTGCCTTATACACTACAGGATCTGCCTATGGGGGGCTGCCTTATACTACAGAATCTGCTTATGGGGGGTGCTGCCTTATACTACAGAGTTTGCCTATAGGGATACTGCCTTATACTACAGGGTCTGCCTAGAGGGATACTGCCTTATAGTACAGCGTCTACCTATAGGTGTACTGTCTTGTACTATATTGAGGACTATCTGGCACATTAAACTATATGGAGGTTATCTATGGGGCCATCATACAGTGTGGGGATTACAGTGAAGGGACCATCATACAGTTTGGAGTCTACTAAGGGGACAGTGTACTGTGTGGGTGGTACTATACAGTGAGGGGGCATCATACTGTGTATAGAGGAGCTGTGCAGGGGGAGACTTGGGACATTATTATATGTAAAGTGGGCACTTATTGTTATAGGGGAACTATATTATAGAGGGGTGCTTTAGAATTTACACAGCACGTGCAGTAATAGGGACACATACGGCAGCAGAGTCTCAGTATCGGGGCATCAGGTGAAGTAATAGGGTCACATACGGCAGCAGCGGCTAAGTATTGGAATATCAGGTGCAGTAATAGGGTCACATATGGCAGCAGCTGCTCAGTATTGGGGTATCAGGTGCAGTAATAGGGACACATATGGCAGCAGGGTCTCAGTATCGGGGTATCAGGTGCAGTAATAGGGATACATAAGGCAGCAGCGGCTCAGTATTGGGATATCAGGTGCAGTAATAGGGACACATACGGCAGCAGCGGCTCAGTATTGGGGTATCAGGTGCAGTAATAGGGTCACATACGGCAGCAGCTGCTCTGTATTGGGGTATCAGGTGTAGTAATAGGGACATATACGGCAGCAGAGTCTCAGTATCGGGGTATCAGGTGCACTAATAAGGACACATACGGCAGCAGAGTCTCAGTATCGGGGTATCAGGTGCAGTAATAGGGACACATACGGCAGCAGCTCAGTATTGGGGTATCAAAGGTAGTAATAGGGACACATACGGCAGCAGCGGCTCAGTATTGGGATATCAGGTGCAGTAATAGGGACACATACGGCAGCAGCTGCTCAGTATTGGTGTATCAGGTGCAGTAATAGGGACACACGGCAGCAGTGGCTCAGTATTGGGATATCAGGTGCAGTAATAGGGACACATATGGCAGCAGCGGCTCAGTATTGGGGTATCAGGGCAGTATTTAGGGACACATACGGCAGCAGTGGCTCAGTATTGGGATATCAGGTGCAGTAATAGGGAGACATACGGCAGCAGCGGCTCAGTATTGGGGTATCAGAGCACTATTTAGGGACACATACGGCAGCAGCGGCTCAGTATTGGGATATCAGGTGCAGTAATAGGGACACATACGGCAGCAGCGGCTCAGTATTGGGGTATCAGGTGCAGTAATAGGGATACATATGGCATCAGCGGCTCAGTATTGGGGTATCAGGTGCAGTAGTAGGGACACATACGGCAGCAGCGGCTCAGTATTAGGGTATCAGCAGGATGAGGAGTTTGTGTAGGTTGGGGATAGATGGTGATGGGGCTGGAATACGAGAAGTGAAATGTGTCTTTGTTGTATTCTCTGCAGACGAGTCCTGGCTGGAAGAAGTTGTCATGTCGGTTTGGGACAGATGGAAAAGACGGGAAAAGTGACGATTCCATCAGAGAACGTCAGAGATAAATCACCATCTATAACTGTGCTGTAATCTCTTATATGTTCTGACCATATGGCGGTAATATCAATTTTGGTCTTTATATAGAGATTATCTTCAGTAATAGCGCGGTCATCTGCTGAGGTTCTCCTCCACTATTAGGGTGCGTCACCGAGTTGTAATCAAGGTTTCCTGGTTAGGAGCCCACTCAGAAGCTTTGTCCCCCCAGATCCAAAACCCTAGCTATGCCTCTGTACCTCAGTATCTGTAAGCCAAAACCAGGAGTGGAACAATCAGAGGAAAAGTATAATAGAAACATGTCACCACTTCTCACCCACTCCTGGTTTTGGTTTTCAAATAGTGAGGTAAATTACTGACCAAATATTGAACGTGTGACGTGACCTAACATGGTGCAGATTTTGGTGTTTGTTTTTTGTTAGTTAAAAGTAGAAGTTGCAAAGTAAAGGCCCCGTCTCACATAGCGAGATCGCTAGCGAGATCGCTGCTGAGTCACAAGTTTTGTGACGCAACAGCGACCTCAGTAGCGATCTCGCTATGTGTGACACGTACCAGCGATCAGGCCCCTGCTGCGAGATCGCTGGTCGTGTCGGAATGGCCTGGACCTTTTTTTGGTCGTTGAGGTCCCGCTGACATCGCTGAATCGGTGTGTGTGACACCGATCCAGCGATGTCTTCACTGGTAACCAGGGTAAACATCGGGTTACTAAGCGCGGCCGCGCTTAGTAACCCGATGTTTACCCTGGTTACCAAAAAAAACAAACACTACATACTCACCATCTGTTGCCCGTCAGGTCCCTTGGCGTCTGCTTCCTGCTCTGACTGCCGCCGTACAGTGAGAGCACAGCAGTGACGTCACCGCTGCACTCTGCTCTCACTGTACGGCCGGATCTCAGTCAGAGCAGGAAGCAGACGCCAAGGGACCTGACGGGCAACAGATGGTGAGTATGTAGTGTTTGTTTTTTTTGGTAACCAGGGTAAACATCGGGTTACTAAGCGCGGCCCTGCGCTTAGTAACCCGATGTTTACCCTGGTTACCCGGGTGCTGCAGGGGGACTTCGGCATCGTTGAAGACAGTTTCAACGATGCCGAAGTCGTTCCCCTGATCGTTGGTCGCTGGAGAGAGCTGTCTGTGTGACAGCTCCCCAGCGACCACACAGCGACAAAACAGCGACGCTGCAGCGATCAGCATCGTTGTCTGTATCGCTGCAGCGTCGCTGTGTGAGACGGGGCCTTAAGAGGAGTAGAGGGCCATGTTCACATGCTGTGGTAAATCCTTACCAAATTCCAGGACTGTGCAAATACAGCTCTGGCAAAAATTAAGAGACGACCACATCAAAACCCTGTCATGGGCAGCTCAATCTCCACACCTGAACCCCATTGAAACCTCTGGAATGTAATCAAGAGGATGATGGATAGTAACAAGCCATCAAACAAAGAAGAACTGCTTACATTTTTGCGCCAGAAGCATTCTGAAAGACTGGTGGAAAGCATGCCAAGACGCATGAAAGCTGTGATTAAAAATTTATTGTTATTCCACAAAATATTGATTTCTGAACTTTTCCTGAGATAAAGCATTAGTATTATTGTTTCTAAATAATTACGAACTTGTTTTCTTTGCACTATTTGACGTCTGAAAGCACTGTTTTTTTATTTTGACCATTTTTCTTTGTCAGAAGAAAAATACAAAATGTATTACTTGGAAATTCGGAGACATGTCAGAAGTTTATAGAATAAAACAACCATTTACATTTTACTCAAAAATATACCTATAAAGAGAAAAATCAGACAAACTGAACATTTTGCAGTGGTCTCTTAATTTTTGCCAGAGCTGTATATGGACTCAACTCACAGACATCTGATAAAACCTGTAAGGATTTGAGGGTATTCTATGGATATTCACATCGGCAGATTTACCACCAACTTCACCCAATTTTCAGAAATATCCAGAAAAAGCCACAGTGGAAATTGATCTCTTCTGAAGGTTTTCAATGTGGATTTAAAATATACAGCATTTGTGAAAATAAAATAGGCAATCCAGTGTGCAGTGGCCGAGTCCCATGTGCATGTGTCTGATAAAATTATGGACACATGGGACAATCTCCTTGTAGAAAGTGCTTTGTAACGATTTCAGGCTGCCTCTAATACTCTGCTCTTGATCAGAGCACAGCTATAAAATATCGGAGCAGTGAGAAATGTCGGCATTGCTATATACGGTACATCTGGCTCAAGTTGTCCTGTTAGACACATTTATCTTACAACTCTGCTGGCCAACCATTTGTCTTTTCTCCATTAAGGAACTGTCTAAGGCTGGTTTCACATTTGCGGTTGTGTCCGCAGCGTTTGTACCGCATATATCTGCATGCGTTTTGTATTCCTATATTTAACATTAGGGACGCATGCGTTTTTGCTTTTTCGCGTTTTGCCACGTTTGACGACGCATGCGTCGTTTCGTTGTTTGCGGCTTGGCGCGGAAATGCAACATGTAATTTTTAGAGGCGTCAATTTGCCACCTGGAAATGGATGCGGTCGATTGCGCAAGGATTGCGACAAAAAAACGCATTGCTGTCTATATGAACGCATGCGTTTACAAGCACATGCCTTTGGTTGCGTTCATGAACGCATGCGTTCCACAAGAGAAAAACATGTCTAGACACTGATAAGCCACCCCCCACATACAAGGTGATAAAGGGAGGGTGTGGACAGTTGCAGGTCACTTCTCAGCAGACAGCCAAGCAGAGCAGACAGACCACAGCACCTTGGAGAAAACAAGCCTCTGAACAATGTGAGTATATCCTAGCCAATGCCTTTATTTTCTATTTTCTTTCTCTACATGTCCTAATTTCTGCCATTTCTTTCTTTCTACATGCATCAGAATGTCTTCTTCGGATTCTTCCCATGAGGAGTTTCTTCCTGGGCCGTCTGAAGTCGAGCATGTCAGTGAGGTGAGTACTTGCCTCGTCAGATTGGTAAGTATTCACTGTCACATCTACACATGACAATTTGAATTTTTCTTTTTTTTAGAGCTCTTCTTCTACTGCGGCAGAGACAGGGCAGGAGCAGCGGAGTCAAGGTCCGGTGGAAAGACGGCAGCGGGTACGTATACAAGGCTGACTGTTATCTTGAATCTTCCTTTCTTTCCATTCGTATTTCTTAACTTTTTTCTTCTGGAATCCTTTTGTATGTTGACTTTCCTATTCATGCCATTTCTCAGCATCTTTTTTCTTTCTTTTCCTTATGTTAATTGAGCAAACTTTAATGACTTTATTTAATTTTTAGGTTTCACAACGGGAGGATGATCTTATTGAGAATGACCTCCTCATCTCGCTGGTCCAGGAGCGAGTACCATTGTGGGACACCCGGGATCTACTGCACTCAAACAACATCACGATCCGGCGCTTATGGAATGAGGTGGCCAAAGAGATGTGGGATGGCTGGGACAACGCCCCGACATGTGTCCGAAATGCATTTGGTAAGTATTGCACTGCAGTGTGAAGCAGCAGAGACCTTGGCCGTGCTCACTCACCTGTGTGTGATGAAAGAAACTCTCTGGAGTTTCTGTCATCACACACAGTTGTGTGATCACGGCCAAAAGTCCTTTTTCTGACCACAATTTTTTTTTTACAGTGGCCAAAGTCAAAACACGTTGGCGTTCGATGAAGGACCGCTTCAACAAGGACCTGCGTCAAGAGAGCCGTGTTCCCAGTGGTTCAGGAGCAAGGATCAGAAGATACAAATACCATCGAGTTCTGGCATTTTTAAGACCGGTCCTTGCCCAGAGAAAGTAAGTATCACGTGCATTAAGTTGTATTGTATTGCCATAATCTGTATTTTTATATTCCACAGGATTTTGCGTCTGGTTAATATTTGGTATTAATTTTCTTTTTCCTTTTTTTACAGCACTACTGTTGGCCCAGGTTCTGGAGCGGTCCTTCATCCGACAGCCACGGACCCGTCCCAGCCATCCAGCAGCGCAGCAGCAAGTGGGCCTTCCACACTAACTGGAGACCAGGGAGCTGGTCCATCAGGTCTTCCCATTTTGCAGTCCTCTTCCACTGCCCATTTTTTTTGGGCTCCTCCCGGCAGCGGCAGAGGGCTTCGGACAGGTCACTCATACCCGAGTTTTTGCACTTGAGCTTGGTTTTACACAAAGCAATCAAGGCTTTGGGTGACCGAATGGATGTTTCACATAGCCTCTTGAATGCACGTATCCAGGAGGTCAGCAAAAGCCTTGACCAAGTGAAAGCTGACCTCCAGAGGCCAGCACATCATTTTTTTAACCAAATTGAGCAGGGCATGTCGGAACACCTTACTCCTGATCTCCAGCTGAGTGTCATGCAGGCATGCAATGCTGCTTATGTGCAGGCTATGCAGCAGAGTCGGTATTTCCAGCAGACAGTGTCGGCATATCCACCTGTGCCTTCACTGTCACGATTGACCTCAATGCCGACCTCTGCTGCATACCACTGCACGGCCACCTCAATTCCTAGCAGTGCCGGACACCACTACAGCACCACCACCATGCCGAGTGCAGTTGGATATCCCACCACCACCACCATGACAACCGCTGCTTGGACCTCCTCCACTGACACCACGATGCAGCAGGACCCTGGCATGGCCTTCCGTACCGCCACCACCACGATGCAGCAGGACCCTGGCATGGCCTTCCGTACCGCCACCACCACGATGCAGCAGGACCCTGGCATGGCCTTCCGTACCGCCACCACCACGATGCAGCAGGACCCTGGCATGGCCTTCCGCTCTACAAGCGCTATGGACTCTGGCATGGCCTTCCGCTCTACGAGCGCTATGGACTCTGGCATGGCTGCACACTCTACAAGCACTAAGGTCTCTGGCATTGCTGCACGCGCTACGAGCGCTATGGACTCTGGCATGGCTGCACGCTCTACGAGCACTATGGACGCTGACGCAGTGCAGCCGGACCCTGACAGGTCACCCACAACCACGCCACGCCATATGAGCCCACCAAGACCTCCCACAACCAGGCAATCCCCAAAAAAAACAGAAAAAAAAAACAGAGGACTCTTAGCATTCCTCCCCTTCACCTCCCAATGTGTCTGTAATGTTAGGTTTGTCTCACCCTTCCAGTGCGTCTCAAGCCTCTCATGTGTCAAGCCCCATCCCCGAACTACCAGACCCCAGTAGTTTCATTGCCCCTTCTTCTGCCACCTCTGTGTCGTCCACGGTTAGCCAGGCCTCAGTGCTTCACACTCCACGTTTACATCACTCTACCCCAAGCAGGCGCAGTTAAATAAAGTTTTTTGGTTGTAAAAAAATAAATACAATTTGATTTGCCCAAATTAGGTTTGGTTTATTGTATCTATCGCCGCCGGCAACACACACCGTGCACCAACTAAGAAACTTCACCACACACTTACTTTTTGGGCTACATCATATCTCCAGTAGTTATAAAAAAAAAGACTGCAGCTTTGTGTGTCTTTAGTATACAGATATGAGGTGGGCCCAAAAATATTAGATGTACTATCTCCATAATCTCTTCTTTCTGCTTAGTCTGTGACTAGTGTGGCAGTCTGAAGAGAAAATGGTGGAAATACAGTGCAGACCTCTACTGAACAGGTCAGGTGTCAAAAAACTCATTAGTTGGGACATCTGACCTGGTGAGTATAGAACTGCCTTGTATAACCACCATTTTCTCTTCTTTGTACATAATCTATTACACACAAATTGAAGGGACGATGGTGGTCACACACTGCATATCTATGCTCACCTGCACAGGTGTCAGAAGTAGTGAATTCATGAAGCTTATATGTGCATCATGAATTCATTATTTCTGACACCTGACTTGATGAGTATAGATCTCTTTAGTGTGACAGTCATTGTCTCTTCAGTCTGTGTCCGATGGATAAAGCAGAACAGAATCAGGACGCAATGACCTCAACAAGCTTAAATAAAGCAACATGGCTGCCATAACACTAGCAGTATGTGGCCAGTGTTTTTTATCAGTATTTGTAAGCCAAAACAAGGAGTGGAACAATTAGAAGTAAATTCTGATATTAATATAATAACTATCACCTCTGCCTCTATCACCCATTCCTGGTTTTGGATTACAAATACTGATATTAAATACAGACCAAATACTGCTAGTTTTAGGACAGCCTTGGTTTGTAGAGGAAATACATAGGAGACACGGTCAACACAACCAAAAATAAAGTTTATTAATGAGAAATATTATTATTATTGCAGAAAATTACTGGTACAGATCGAATTACAACAGGACATTTACACAACATTGTCCTGCCATGACACACATCCAATATCTGAATCAAAAAAGGCAGCAAATTGGTCCCGCATGAGACCAACTGCTGCAGTTGACCGCAGCGGGTGATGCTGGAATTCGGGCAGTGGGTGTGCAACTGGTTCATCCAGTTCAATGTTGGGTTGCTCCTTAGCCATTATATAATTGTGTAGAACCACACAGGCTTTGACCGCCTCGTCAACTGTTTCCACTTTTAGATTTATGGCTGATGCAAGAATGCGCCATTTAGAGACCAGAATGCCAAAGGTACACTCTACTGTTCTTCGGGCCCTGGTCAGTCTGTAGTTAAAGATCCTTCTATTGTGGTTCAAGTCCCGACTGGAATATGGCTTCAGTAGGTTTTCACACACCTGAAAGGCCTCATCCCCAACCACAACAAATGGCATCGGTGGGGATGTGTTGGGGAGAGGTTGTGGTGGTGGAAAATATAAATTTTTGCCATACACACGGCGGCCCATATCCGAGTTCTTGAAAGTCTGGGAATCGTTGCCACGGCCAAAAGTTCCAATGTCCACGGCGATGAAGCGACAGTTCGCATCGGCTATTGCCATGAGCACAACAGAAAAATATTTTTTGTAGTTGAAATACTCCGATCCTGTTCTGGCAGGTTTGATAATGCGGATGTACTTTCCATCCACCGCTCCTAAACAGTTGGGGAAATCACACACACTCCAGAATTTTTCCGCAATTTCAAGCCACATGTCCAAGATGGGTAGGGGTATAAACTCATCCCGGAGTACATTCCACAAAGCCCGGCAGGTGTCCGCAACTATTCCGGACAGGGTGGATATTCCAAGCCGGTATTGGGAGTGGAGGGATGATAAACTCTCTCCGGTTGCCAGAAATCTGTAAGAAAAAGAAACCCCCCCAAAATTACAAACTATTCTATTTATGGTGTGGTTATGCTAAAGAAAGAAAGGAAAATACCCAAAACATACATGTCAGAAAACATAAAATTTGGACTGTCATTGTTTTAGATTTGGAACGTACCTTAATGTAACCAGCAGACGTTCCTCCGGTGGAATCGCTCTACGGAGCTGGGTGTCCTGTCCTGTGTATGGCTCCTTGGACACGAGCAAGCAAATCCTGGAACGAGTCTTGCGACATCCTTTTGTATATTCATGGAATTTCTCCGGGTTGGCATTAAGCTCGGCATACAGCGTGTGATAGGCTCCACGGCTCTCACGTAGTTCGATAATGGGGTGTCTCCAAAAACGCCTACGTTTTCTCCTTCTCCATCTTTCGCGATTTCTGTCTTGCTCCCAAGTAAACGCACAGGCAAGAAACAGCTTGATGCTTAAATCCAGGTTGAAATAAAAGCTCTCCATGCGAAGATCCATTATGACACAGCATACAGGAGCAAAATCTGAACATTTCAGCTGTTCAAGGGTCTATATATTCCATATTCCATAATACACACCCTCTGTAGTCCCATTGGCGGTGTCTGGTTGTCTAGATTTTTCTCTTGTGAAATTTCACATCATGCGCACCAAAAACGCAAACGCAGGAAAAAACGCATATAAACGTGTACAAATGCGGCGTTTTTTTAACCGCATGTGTCTAAAAAATGCCGCGTTTGGACGTGTTTCTATGCATTTTTTCCACCACTTGCGGATGCGTTTTAAACGCTGCGGATTTAAATGCAAATGTGAAACTAGCCTAAGGAGTGTCTGTGTTTAGCAGCTTTTTGCTTTTGCTTGGCTATCAAGAGATACTGTGTATGGATGGATCATGCAGATTCTAAATACAAGCATATATATTGATCAGTCATATTATTGACCCTTTAAAGGTGTTGTCCGCTACTCAACAACACCGTCTCAATCAGTAATATCAAAACCTATGCTCACAATGACATTGTCTCTCCCAGGGCTTGCATAGCATTGTTATGTCAAGCCATCCCTATGGGCAATCAGTGGCCGCCTTGCTCTTCCTGCCTTAAGACAAATGACATACTGTATATCCAGAGGAAGTGGAAGCTGTGCTCTCTCACTTCCTCCAGATGTATGTGATACATCCAAAAGCGAGGAGAGTGAAGCGGATGCTAATTGGTCACAGGGATGGCGTTGACATAAAAATGCTATGCAAGGGCCGGGAGAGACAGTCCCAACACCAGTGGAATGGCGCCAGCACGTAGTAGCTTAAATATCAATTGATTAACGTTTTTCTGGGAAATGGACAAAACAAAAACCAGCTGTAATACTATTGTAGGAACTCTAGGATTTCTTACTAGGATTTGTAACACAGCAATAACACACAAAACAATATACTGATAACCCGTAATGAAACAAGTCCCTTAACCATATATGGCAAAGCAGAAGAGTTCTTAGGCCAAAGTCCTTGGCAAGGTGAGTGTGACGGGTGACGTGCAGAAAGAGTCAAATCCGGGTATGTAGTAAACACAGGGAAGTCCAGAAACAAGTCCTCAGGTTAATCACAGGTGTGGCATGAACACGGGTAAGTCCAGAAACAAGTTCTCAAGTTTATCTCAGTTGTGGCATAAACACGGGTAAGTCCAGAACAAGTTCACATTAAAGTATTATACTGGTGTAATTTCCAGTAGCTCCCACCGGGGGGAGTAAATAAGGATTAAGTAGCAAGCACAGTCTAAGTCCAGCAGCAAAGTTCCAAACACAGTTCCAAAACAGAGTTCTTACCCGGAGGCGTGAACCAAGGGTTAAGTTCCAAAGCCAACAGACTGAGAGTGTAACTTACATAGGCAGAGAATGTCCAGAGCCACAGGTAGAAGTACAGCAAACAAGCAGCTGAGCTGAAGGAGAAACAGAAGCAGAATACTCCAGCAAAGAGGCTGACACCTGACCCGGGTTTTAAACAAATTAACAGGAAGTAGGGCAGACAAAAACAGCAAACTCCATCTTAACAAAGGGCAAAATCATTCACAAGGTAACTTGGAAAACCCGGAATACTGACACCAGCAGTTCTGGCATTTAGTATTATAAATGTTGTGCCATTCACTAGGCAGCATATGTAACAACTTACTTTGATTCTGCAAGACCACAGCAATACCAGACTGATAGGATTTTTTTATGTTTTACTGCATTTTGCATAACAAAATCACTTTTTGTAAAATGAATCTTTCGTTTTTATGTTGCAAAGTTTTCATTAGTACCAGTTTGGATACATACAAATGTCGCTGAGTCTTTGACCACTTATAGGGTATAACGCTGCCCCCTTCATAGGGTATAATGCAGCCCCCCTCATAATAGAGCATAATGCAGCCCCCTCATATGGTATAATGTAACCCCCTTCATAGGGTATAATGCAGCCCTCCTCATAGGATATAATGCTGCCCCCCTCATATTAGAGCATAATGCAGCCCCCCATATATGGTATAATGCAGCCTCCCCCCATAGAATATAATCCAGCCCCGCAGTCTTGCCACTAGGACTCAATGATATATATATATGAAAAAAAAAACCAAACATAATACTTACCTCTCCTCCTCGTTCCCACGCTGATTCCTGCTCTGCTCCGGTGTCAGGAGCTGTGCTGCCATCTGCCCAACACAGCGGTTGTGTGATGAAGTGAGGTCATCGCGCACCCGCAGTGTCAGAGGCAGAGGGGAATGATGGGAGAGGGAGCGTCATCTGACGCGCTCTCCTCCATTATTGCTTTCAACTGTATCAGCATCTATGCCGTAACACCATTGCCGGCATAGACTTTCCTTTATTTTCTGTTAGTGTTCATTGTGCAGGTTAACTATTGTGATCATTTAGTAGTTCAGGTCATTGTCATTGAGGACGCAGTGATACCAATAATTTTTTTGTGGGTTTTTTATTTCTTTTAAAGATGTCATCTATTTTTTTGTCCATCTTGGGGTCTTGATTTCAAAGTTCAATCACTCATATAATACACTGCATACACCCTTACATTGCTGTGTATTAGTCTCTTTAGCAGAAGGCTGTCAGGCATGCTCGGCCTTGTTCTGGTTGGGTCTAATAGGAGTTCTAAGATGGCAGCCATGCAGGCCATTGTTAGCCTCCTGGCTCCCATAGCAACCGCAGGCACTTGATAAAGGGAGCCCCCTCCTTTCTGACCCCTACATGCTCTCTGAGATGTATTGTCATCCTAAATGTTAGTGATTTCCGTGGCATTATGGCGCTGAAGACATTCCTCTGGGGCATTATGTCAGTCCACTGACAATGACATAGCTTCTCATTCCCGCAGTCAGGCTCCTATGCTCTCATCTGAATCCATCAGCCTTGTGCTCCTCAGCAGAGGTTGCCAAGGGAAGTAAATCAGTTTGTTTTAAGTCTGTAACCATAGTAACAGAATACCAGAATACAGTTAATTTTCTCCATGTCATTTGACGTGCACCTCTCAGAGAAGATAGAGTGGAATCCTACTCTCATTACTCTCAATAGTGGCTGAGATTACATTACAGATTAACCAGAGTTCAACTGAAATCAAAGCTTTAAAAAGTATGAAGTTTTGTCCCTAAAGAGAAATCGTTTCCATCCAATTTTCATCTTAATTCTTTAAAAAGGTTCTCTAAAATTCATAAATGGGTAAAACATAATCAATTTTCTAATTTATCCCTTATTAAAAAGTCTCTACCTTCTCAAGAATGGAGGGATTTACAATGTTATAGTGTACAGCTCATTGCCTAGACAACCGGCCACTGCAGCCACAGCCTGGCCGTCAAGGAACGTTCGGCGTGAGTAGGCTGTATGCTTTAGTGGCTGCCCTCCCTAAAGTTGGTCAGATTGCTGGATCCAACCAGTCTTAGTTGTTCTGTACTTCACTCATGCTGTAGAGGCAAAACGCCTGACAGTTCGGGAGAGCACTCAGTTCTGGCCAGCAGCACCACCATGTCAATGGTCAAAATGCACCGCTTCCAGCAAAGTAGGAAGCCGAGGATCAGGAGCGGTGCGATTGTGAAGATACAAGTCGAGCAAACTCCTTTAAAGCAACTTAATATTCATACAGTGGGGAAAAATCAGTATTTGACACACTGCCAATTTTGCAAGTTTTCCCACCTACAAAGAATAGAGAGGTCTGTAATTTTTATCGTAGGTACACTTCAACTGTGACAGACAGAATCTAAAAAAAAAAAAAAAAAATCACATTGTAAGATTTTTACATAATCAATTTGCATTTTATTGCATGGAACAAGTATTTGATACAATAGAAAAATAGTACTTAATATTGGGTAGATAAACCTTTACTTGCAATTACAGAGGTCAGACGTTTCCTGTAGGTCTTGACCCAGTTTGCACACACTGCAGCAGGGATTTTGGCCCCCTCCTCCATACAGCTCTTCTCCAGATCTTTCAGGTTTTGAGGCCGTCGCTGGGTTTCATGGAGTTTCAGCTCCCTCCAAATATTATCTATTTGGTTCAGGTCTAGAGACTGATTGGCCACTCCAGGACCTTGAAATTGAAATGCTTCTTATGGAGCCACTCCTTAAGGTACCGTCACTCTCAGCGACGCTGCAGCGATATAGACACCGCGCCGATCGCTGCAGCGTCGCTGTTTAGGTCGCTGGGGAGCTGTGACACAGACAGCTCTCTCCAGCGACCAACGATCAGGGGAACGACTTCGGCATCGTTGAAAGTGTCTTCAACGATGCCGAAGTCCCCCTGCAGCACCCGGGTAACCAGGGTAAACATCGGGTTACTAAGTGCAGGGCCGCGCTTAGTAACCCGATATTTACCCTGGTTACCATTGTAAAAGTAAAAAAAAAACCACTACATACTCACCTTCTGATGTCTGTCACGTCCCCCGCCGGCGGCTTCCCTGCACTGAATGTGTCAGTGCCGGCCGGCCGTAAAGCAGAGCACAGTGGTGACGTCACCGCTGTGCTCTGCTTTACGGCCGGCGCTGACACATTCAGTGCAGGGAAGCCACCGGCGGGGGACGTGACAGACATCAGAAGGTGAGTATGTAGTGTTTTTTTTTTTACTTTTACAATGGTAACCAGGGTAAATATCGGGTTACTAAGCGCGGCCCTGCGCTTAGTAACCCGATATTTACCCTGGTTACAAGTGAACACATCGCTGGATCGGTGTCACACACACCGATCCAGCGATGACAGTGGGTGATCAGCGACGAAATAAAGTTCTGGACTTCTAGCTCTGACCAGCGATATCACAGCGGGATCCAGATCGCTGCTGCGTGTCAAACACAATGAGATCGCTATCCAGGATGCTGCAACGTCACGGATCGTCGTCGTTCTCACTGCAAAGTCGCTTAGTGTGAAGGTACCTTTAGTTACCCTCGCTGCGTGCTTTGTCAAGCTGGAAGACCCAGCCACAACCCATCTTCAATGCTCTTTCTTTATTTTTTCTTTATTTTTATTTTTTTATATAGCGCTAACATATTCCGCAGCGGTTTACCGTTTGCACACATTATCATCGCTGTCCCTGATTGGGCTCACAGTCTAAATTCCCTATCAGTATGTCTTTGGAATGTGGGAGGAATTGGTAATTGGTATTATTTGGTATTATTTAAAAACTAATTTTAATTGAGAATTTAATAAAGATATTTTTATGTTTTTTTTTTCCTCTTTGTGGTAATCTAATTAATAATATACCCTTCAAAAATGTATTTTGGTCTTGTATACTCGAATGTGGGAGGAAACCAGAGTACCCGGAGGAAACCCATGCAAACACGGGGAGAACATACAAACTCCTTGCAGATGCTGTCTTTGGTGGGATTTGAACCCAGGACCCCAGCTTTGCAAGGCTGCAGTGCTATCCACTGAGCCACTGTGCTGCCATTTCTAAGGAAAGGAAGTTGTTGGCTAAAATCTCACAGTACATGACCCCATTCATCCTCCCTTCAATACAGCACAGTCATCCTGTTTCCTTTGCCGAAATGCACTCCAAAGTAAGATGGTTCCCCCACCATGATTCATGGTTGGGACAGTGTTCTTGGGGTTGTACTCATCCTTCTTCTTCCTCCAAACATGATGAGTGGAGTGGATACCAAAAAATCCCATTTTGGTTTCATCTGACCACATGACCTTCTCCCATGCCTCCTCTGGATCATACAGATGGTCATTGGCGTACTTCAAACGGGCCTGGGCATATGCTGTCGTGAGCAGGGGACCTTGCTTGCTCTGCAGGATTTTAATCCATGACTACGTAGTGTGTTGCTAATTTTAACGTTGGAGACTGTGGTCTCAGCTCTCTTCAGGTCATTGAACAGGGCCTCCAGTGTAGTTCTGAGCTGATTCCAGACATTTCTCAGATTCATCCTTACCCCACGAGTTGAGATCTCATTATGAAGTCCTAGACCGAGGAAGATTGACAGTCATCTTTTGTTTCTTTCATTTTCTAAAAATGTCTTTTATACAGGTAACGAGTTCAAACATGTGCAATTAATACAGGTAATGAGTGCAGAGTAGGAGGGCTTCATAAAGAAAAACTAACGGGTCTGTGAGAGGCAGACTTCTTGCTGGTTGGTAGGTGATCAAATGCTTATTTCATGCAATAAAATGCAATTTTATTATGTAAAAATCATATAATTTGATTTTTCTGTGATTTTTTCAGATTCTGTCTGTCAAAGTTGAAATGTACCTAAGATAACATTTAGGCCATGTTCACACGTTCCTGATTTCCCTGATGTTTTTCTGCACTAAAAACCGCAGCTCTTGGCAGAAAACGCAGGTGCGGTTTTTGGTGCGTTTTGGTGCGTTTTTTGGTGCGTTTTTTGATGCGGTTTTTAGTGCGGTTTTTTATGCAGTTTTCTCTGCAGATTGTCTGTGTTTGACACAAATAAAGCTTTAACTGCAGTGGGGAAAAAAAAAAAAAAGAAATGATGTCATTTCCTTGTCCAACCCTTTTCTTCTTCCATCCTCCATTTTGGGACTAAACACCAAAATGAGTGGACGTGTTTTGAATGACAGCGCTCCGCAGAGTGCTGAGCGTAGGCCAGATCACAGCCCGCGGATCCAGCTCTATCCAGCTATTTAAGTGCCACGTATTTAAGGCTACGTTCACATTTGCGTTGTGCGCCGCAGCGTCGGCGACGCAACGCACAACGCAAACAAAAACGCAGCAAAACGCATGCACAACGCTGCGTTTTGCGACGCATGCGTCCTTTTTTTGGTTGATTTTGGACGCAGCAAAAATGCAACTTGCTGTGTCCTCTGCGCCCGGACGCGTGCGCCGCAGTGATGCATGCGTCGCAAAACGCAAGTGCAACGCATGTCCATGCGCCCCCATGTTAAATATAGGGGCGCATGACGCATGCGGCGATGCTGCGGCGCCCGACGCTGCGGCGCAGACCGCAAATGTGAACGTTTTTTTGTATGCCATTATATTAAATGCTTAATAAAAATGAATTTCTTTCTAAGTTGATGTGTTGGTGATATCTGTACTCTATTTCTTTGGTGGAAAAATTGTAGTTTGGAGTATTTCACCTGGCAATATGCCGCTCTGATATATGGGGAAGGTTTGGGATTGTACGTCCTTGGCCCCAGTGAATATGAAGTGCTGGATTATTTATGTATGTAAATGTGAACGTAGACTTAGTGCCACGTATCACGTATTTCAGTGCCACGTATTTACGTGCCACGTATTTACGTGCCACGTATTTACGTGCCACGTATCACGTATTTCAGTGCCACGTATTTCAGTGCCACGTATTTAAGTGCCACGTATCACGTATTTAAGTATCACGTATTTAAGTGCCACGTATCCCGTATTTAAGTGCCACGTATCACGTATTTCAGTGCCACGTATCACGTATTTCAGTGCCACGTATTTAAGTGCCACGTATCACGTATTTCAGTGCCACATATTTCAGTGCCACGTATTTCAGTGCCACGTATCACGTATTTCAGTGCCACGTATCACGTATTTCAGTGCCACGTATTTCAGTGCCACGTATTTAAGTGCCACGTATCACGTATTTAAGTTGTATGTATTTTTGCTATTGTAAGGTGGCATTAATCCCGGTTAATAATGGAGAGGCGTCAATAAGACGCCTATCCATTATTAATGCTATTAAAATGATAAAAAAAAATATAGGGGGACCCCCCCCCAAAAAAAAAAAAAAAATGACATAGGGTCCCCCTATATTTTTAGGCCAGAAAGGCTAGGCAGACTGCTGCGGGCCAATATTTGTGGCCTGGGAAGGGGTTAAAATACCCATGGCTGTTCCCAGGCCATGAATATGAAGCCCACAGCTGTCTGCGTAGCCTTTCTGGCTCAGAAATAAAGGGAGCGCCCCCCCAAAAAAAGTGTTGGGGTCCCCCTATATTTTTAGGCCAGAAAGGCTACGCAGACAGCCGTGGGCTTATATTCATAGCCTAGGAAAGGGGCCATGGATATTTGCCCCCCCCCTGGCTACAAATATAAGCCCGCAGCCGCCCCAGAAAAGGCGCATCAAAATGATGTGCCAATTCCGGCACTTAGCCCCTCTCTTCCTATTCCCGTGTAGTGGTGGGATATGGGGTAATGAGGGGTTAATGCCACCTTGCTATTGTAAGGTGGCATTAAGCCCGGTTAATAATGGAGAGGCGTCAATAAGACGCCTATCCATTATTAATCCAATGAAAGGGATAAAAAAAACCCACAAACACTAGAAAAAAATTATTTTAATGAAATAAAGACACAAACTTTTTGACCATATTTTATTGTACGCTCAATCCGTCCTGAAGACCCTCGACCTGAAAAAGACGCAAAATAAAAAAACAAATTCATACTCCCTGGCCCTGTCCGCAGAAATCCATCGAGGGTCCCACGAAGATCTTCCATGGAGAACAGACACATCCAGAGATATGTCTGCTCTCCACGGCTGCAGCAACACACTGACAGGAGCCATAGTTCCTGTCGGTGTGTCACTGCGCATGCGCGAGCGAGTTTACCGGCGGTCATTGACCCCGGCACTCTCGCTTAACGGCAGTGCTGCGTGGGAAAGTTCAACGCAGCTGTACTGCCGTTAACCGAGACGCCGGAGCCATTGAACTCCGGAACAGTACGCGATACACTGCTAGGAGCTTCGCTCCTGGCAGTGTATCGCCGGAGAGCAGCCGATCGGCGTGGGACTCTCGTTTTATGGATTCTGCGGACAGGGAGTATGAATTTGATTTTTTATTTTGGGATTTTTTCTAGGGGATTGAGGGCTTCGCCTACCAGTGTGCTGTTGGTGAGTATATACTCTGTGTTATATGTTGTATGTACTGTGTGTCATGTATGTGTATTGTGTGTGTTTTGTGTAACTTTACAACTGTGCTAAGTCGCCGGACACAGGGACAACTCTCCCATCCTAATACCGGATGGGAGTAGTAGTCCCATACGGTGACTTAGCACAATGGTGGCACTAGCGTCGCATGGGGACACACACACACACACACACACACACACACACACACACACACACACACACACACACACATACATACACACACACACACACACACACACACATACACACACACACACACACACACACACACACATACACACACACACACACACACATACCAAATCTATCAAACGGCCGACATCGATCCCCATGCGACGGTATGCCTCCATGTCTCTCCGCCCAAGCACTTCCGCCCACGCACTTCCGGCCGCTTCCCCGCACTTCCTGCTGCAGCGGTTTCTCCACCCATAACCGCAATAAAACCCGCAGATATATTTTTGATCTGCGGGTTTGACCTCACAATGGAGGTCTATGGGTGCAGAACCGCTGCAGTTCCGCACAAAGAAGTGACATGGTCCTTCTTTTTTACCGCAGCTATTCAGCGCGGCTTTTTTAGTGAATTTCAGCATCATGTGCACAGCGTTTCCTGTTTTCCATAGGGTTACATTGTACTGTACCCTGCATGGAAAACAGCTGCGGACCCGCAGCGGCATAATCGCGGCGGTTCCGCAGTAAAAAACGCATTGTGTGAACATGGCCTAACAGATCTCTCCATTCTTTGTAGGTGCAGAATCAGCAGTGTATCAAATACTGATTTTCCCCACTGTTTATTATGTGCACATTACCATTGCATAGTGGGTGCTTCCATTTTTCATAGTCTATAGCTTTTTATCTAGTGCACTTCTAGTCAGTAAGGACAGGGAAATAATGAAAAACAGATAATCTAGTTTTAACCCCTGCTGAGCCACTGTACAGTGTTTACTTTGTCTAGACTTTAAGACAGTTCATTAGCACTTTGGCTTTTTGCACACATTGAGTATTTGCAGCAGATTTTTCTGCAGCTAAAACCAGAGTGTTTGCAGGAAAAATGCTGAGTAATACTGTATGCACATTTTTGATGTGTTTTTGAGTGAGTTTTTAACACATTTTTACTTGCATTGTTACATTCGTACTTGTATCCTTCCTATTCATTTGAATGGGTGAAAAACTTTGCAAAAACGTGGAAAGAATTGGCATGTTGCAGGTTTGAAAATACTCTTTGGTTGTTCAAATTTGTAAGGAAATAATAAGCAGCATGTGCATGAGATTTCAGAAATCTCTTGTAATGTCTGCTCCCCCTGTAAAATGCTTCTTCCTTTCTGCAGCAAAAATGTGGCAATAAAACACAGCTTGTGAAAAAGGCCTAACAGCTTTCATCTGGGAAAAAAAAATGTTTAACCCTTTCAATATCACACTCAATAAATGCAGTGCTGTGAAAGAATAAGGGTCTTGGACATTGTGATCTCAAGTAAAGGCAGTTTTCGACAGCCAGCGAATTAAGCGTGGTCCAGTATTAATGCCTATTAGGATATCTGCGAATTTCTGTGCCGGGGTCGTACATAGAATTAATGGGCCTGTGAGGCAGTGAGGGGGATCATATGCGAGAGCTGATATGTGTCCTCCAGGATAGAATCCTACTAAACCCACTGGAGTGCCTTGTGTTCGCAACAGGACGCCTGTGAGTTACAAGGCAAAATAAAACTAAGTGTGGACCTGGTCAAGCTATTTGGCCAAGGCAATGTTCAGGAAAACCTATTAAGGGTTTTTATTTTTGAAGTGAACTACAGGATGGTAGTGGTGCGGTTTGCTCTCTCCAGCCGGGTCTTACAAGTGGCACATGGCCACAGATTCCATTTAAAAATCCCTGCAGTAAAGGGTTGAATGTGTCAGAGTTTGTTTGCAAACTGCAGAGCAGGTGGCTCTGCAACATTCGGCTTGTGTGAAGTAGGCAAGTGAGGCAAAAACGCCTGGCACCCCTCAGCATGACACAGCGGTGCAATCGCCCACGAGCAACCGGTCTCGGATATGGACTGTCTTGATGCCTCGGCTGCAATCTGGAGGATACCGTTTGCATTTCATTTGTAAGTTTTGGACATTAAAGACACTTTGCTTTGAACTTTCCTGTGGTTCCTGCCTGTCTGTCGCACTACACCAACGCCGCTGCACTACAGACCATAGAAAGAGTCCATATTGGGATTAGGTGGGATAACAGCAAATAAATGCAGTCTCAGAAGAACATACCTCCCATGTTTTGAACACAGGGAGAGGGACAAGTAGGGTAGTACATATTGTTCTCACTCTCTAGTGATGCCCCTTTCATAGCCCACATACAGTATAATGTCCTCCACAGCCCCCAACACAGTTTGTTGGTCCCAACTCTCACATAGTATGATGGTCCCACACCCGCCACATACTATGATAGACCCACACACCCCACACCATGTGATGGTCCAACAGCCCCCACACAGTATGATGGCCTCACAGACCCCACACCATATGATGGTCCCTCAGCTCCCCCACATACTATGATGGCCCTACAACCCAGAAACAACGCAGCAGTTGTCAGATATCAAAGCTACCGACCATTGTGTAAATTATATGACATTAATAGGAGGATACATTGTGTACCCAACTATGGGAAAATATTGAGATTGAGGCAATTCCTGCTACCAATGGCAACTGAGAAAAAAGAAAGAAACAAGACCAGTAGCTATCCATGATAACTCTATACAAGCATGTATGCTTGCCTTGATAGCAGTAAATCCAACCAAGTAGTCAGGGCCATAGTGCCATAGCATAATTTAGTTCACAACCCTATGGTTCACCGTTCACTGAACATTTAAATATTAATGGTCCATATTGTTCAATATCCCGTAGGGCAAAATGCAAATCCTGGAATTAGCAAGAAGCAGCAGTGGAAAAGAATATACAACTGATTGGATCTTTCACTATAGACCAGTAGAGAAGTGAACAGAGAACAAGATGTTATAATGTACTTTGTGTAATTTGCGTGTACTGGCAAGGGCACTTACCCCTAATTGGCGGTCTACAGGTGGGTGTCTCTTCCTTAAGGAGGAAACTTTGATTTGTCTACAACATGACAATCCCCCTTTCAAGGCTCTTTTATAAGTTTGACATTGATCTTCAGGGAAACAGAGCATTGCATGGAAGACTTCCAGTGCCAGTTGTGTCTCCTCAAGGAAAAACATTTAAACTGGACATAGAAGGGTTTATTTGAATGCTGAGGCATAACAAGGGCTCCTAAAAGCAATGCTGTGTTCTTATGACATAAAAGGGGCATTGGGCCCTCTACTGCATGTAGCCTTGGTGTGGATACAAACCCTATACTTTATCTCTAGACCCCTAAATTGGTGTATATAAGGGCCAACATTAACTTCCACCAGTTCCCCAATGTCTGACATTGCAAAACATCTGTCTACTAATGATAATCAATTATAAGGCGCCGGCTAGTCCACACTCACCCCCTGATCGCCATGATAATTGTGTGCTCTGACCTTATAGCTGTTGTTGGTAAAAGATTTTTCAGCCAATAGTCATGTCTTGTTTATAACGGGTTTGTCTAATTCTCCTATCCTTAACGCTATGCTTGGAGGCCATGGGAGTTTCCAGTGACATGGGACTGGTAACCATCATTTTTGGGCAAGTTGGTACACGCAGCTATGATGGGTTGTTGTTATTTTTGTAGGAAACACACAAGCTTGACTACAATGATAATAAACCTGTACTGCGACATAGCTCAGATTGAAGGACATGACAACAAAAGAAATACTGACAGTTTAGTGACAGCTGACTGATGAGTCAGGACTGTTGTGTACGTTGGGCTGATGCTATAGTAACAATAAACCAGTTGACCGAGATACCTGGAGCCATAAAGTGGTCAACATCCTATTAAGTGTTCAGTTTCAAACATACAACATTCATTATATCATATAAAGTACAGTACAATTCAAAGAGCAACTTGTATGGAAAATAGAAAAAAATGAGTCTGGCTCAACAGGACTGGATTTTATTTTTATTTTTCAAACGAAAATACGGTGCATACAAAAGAAAAATTTACACGGCGCCAGGCCAGGATGAGGCCCGTGTCTGAGCCCTAGTTGGATGAACAAAGAGCAACTGGGTGAGCTGGAATATTTCTATAATAGCAACTTGTATGACCCAGAGATAGGGCAAAGGGAAAAAATGTTTGACATGGCATTTCAAGTACAGCATGTGTCATTATTACACCTTTAAATATGAATTCATATACTCTTCTGGAATTAAATCAAGAAAATAATAATCTCCTAAAAATAATAAGGAACACATTAACACTAGAAGTCCCAGAGAGGGGTCATTTAACATTTCTACCTTTGGAACCCAGAGACAGGTCGAATGACCTGAAGGATTTTAGCTAACATCCTCTAATCACCGTCTTTTGTTCTGTAATTAAGGCCATTACTGTCGCACCACAGGAGGTTGTTGTTTCCATTGAGATTAGCCATTTAGTTTCTAGTTAAGGTACCGTCACATTAAGCGACGCTGCAGCGATATCGACAACGATGCCGATCGCTGCAGCGTCGCTGGAGAGCTGTCACACAGACGGCTCTCCTGTGACCAACGATGCCGAAGTCCCCGGGTAACCAGGGTAACCAGGGCCGCGCTTAGTAACCCGATGTTTACCCTGGTTACCAGTGTAAATGTAAAAAAAAAAAACCACTACATACTTACATTGCCGTGTCTGTCGCGTCCCTCGCCTTCAGCTTCCCTGCACTGTGTAAGCGCCGGCCCTAAAGCACAGCGGTGACGTCACCGCTGTGCTTTGCTTTACGGCCGGCACTGACACATTCATTGCAGGAAGCTCTGAGCAGCAGCGCGGACGCCGGGGGACGTGACAGACGTCAGAGGGTGAGTATGTAGTGTTTTTTTTTTTACTTTTACAATGGTAACCAGGGTAAATATCGGGTTACTAAGCGCGGCCCTGCGCTTAGTAACCCGATATTTACCCTGGTTACCATTGTAAAACATTGCTGGCATCGTTGCTTTTGCTGTCAAACACGGCGATACATGCCGACCTGATGACCAAATAAAGTTCTGGACTTTCAGCAACGACCAGCGATATCACAGCAGGATCCAGATCGCTGCTGCGTGTCAAACACAACGATATCGCTATCCAGGACGCTGCAACGTCACGGATCGCTATCGTTATCGTTCTAAAGTCGTTTAGTGTGAAGGTACCTTTAGTTCTATTCAGTTTATTGTAAGGGTCATTTGACCCTCTTTCAGGACTTTGGGGGGGAGCTCAAAATTTCTGGGACTTCTAGTGTGAAGCCAAAATGTAATACTAATCCTCAGGTACATAAAAAGAAGACAGCCAGGGAGGCTCTTCTGCTTCTTAATAGCATTTTCACATAAAACCCTATTATTAATGCAAAAAATTACTATTGAACGTGATCTTCCATTTACTGCAATATGAATTCTAGCTGATGATAAAATATATTGGCATAATCAAAAGAATCATGGTCAAAGGCTTTACTCTTCGCAGACAGAAGAGTTTTGGCTATAATTAGTAGCTTCCTTGGTTAACACCTTCATGACCTATAACGATGACGTGCGATGAGCCTGCATTTTTCACCACACTTGATGGGTGATTTTTTCAGCCATCAAGTGCCTCTAACGGCTGTGGGTGGATCAGAGGTCCATCCGTGGCTATTAACAAAGTAAATGCCTTTGTCAATCCCTGACAGCTGTAGTTAGCAGGTGCCAACTGGAAAAGCATCACAAGTCCCGCCCATCGACACCTCGGTCACATGATCACAGGGTGACAATTTGTTGACATGACAGCTGGGGGTCTGCAGAACACCACTGTGCCTATCATTACAATCCTCCTGTGAATGCCGGCCCTGGTGGCTGAAGCACTGCTGTGTATAGGAAAGGTGATTGGATGATCGCTGCTTCAAGTCTCCAAAGGGGACTATTAACCCCTTTCCGACATCGGGTGTAATAATACGCCGATGTCGGACACTCTCCTATTGATGTGGGCTCCGGTAGTGAGCCTACATCTTTTCCAGTTTTAAACAGCTGACGTGCTGCTGATTACCTGTTAAATACCGCTGTCAAACTCTGACAGCGACATTTAACACGCGCTTCCGGCAAGCGCTCCAGAAATCCCGCCCATCGGTGACCCCCGTCACGTGATCGCGGGTCACCGATGGGTTAGCATGACAACCAGAGGTCTCCACCAGACCTCTATGGTTGTCACTGCCAGATTGATATGAGCGCCACCTGGTGGTCGGCGCTCATAGCAAGTGAGCAATTCTGCTACATAAAGGCGATCTGATCATCGCCTGTATGTAGCAGAGTCGATCAGGTTATGGCAGCTTCTAGTCTCCCATGGAGATTATTGAAGCATGGCAAAAGTACAAAAAAAATGTTTTTAAAATATAAAAAAATAAATAAAAGTTCAAATCACCCCCCTTTCGCCCCGTTCAAAATGAAACAATTAAAAAATCAAATATACACATATTTGGTATCGCCGCATTCAGAATCACGATCTATCAATATAAAAAAAGAATTAACCCCATCTCCTAACGGCGTAATGAGAAATAAAGTCAAAATGCCAGAATTTTTTGGTCACTTCAACATTGTATTAACCCCTTAATCCCATATGACGTACTATCCCGTCAAGGTGACCTGGGACTTAATTCCCAGTGACAGGATAGTACGTCATATGCGATCGGCCGTGCTCATGGAGGGAGCGCGGCCGATTGCGGCCGGGTGTCAGCTGACTATCACAGCTGACATCCGGCACTATGTGCCAGGAGCGGTCACGGACCTCCCCGGCACATTATCCCCCAGCGGTATAAGGAAGCATCGCGCAGGGAGGGGGCTCCATGCGGGCTTCCCTGAGACCCCCGCAGCAACGCGATGTGATCGCGTTGCTCCGAGGGTCTCTTACCTCCTCCTCCCTGCAGCAGGTCCGGATCCAAAATGGCCGTGGCATCCGGGTCCTGCAGGGAGGTGGCTTCACAGCGCCTGCTCAGTGCAGGCGCCGGGAAGCCTGGATCTGTGCACGTCAGATGGCCGATCTGACACACTGCACAGCAAAGTGTCAGATCAGCGATCTTACACTATAACATGATGCCCCCCCCCCGGGGCACTGTTATAGTGTAAAAAAAAATATTCACATGTGTAAAAAAAAAAAAAAAAAAAAATCCCCCCCCCCAAAAAAAATATTGTTCTTATAAATACATTTCTTTATCTAAATAAAAAGACAATAAAAGTACACATATTTAGTATCGCCATGTCCGTAATGACCTGACCTATAAAACTGTCCCACTAGTTAACCCCTTCAGTGAACACCGTAAAAAAAACAAAGACCGAGGTAAAAAACAACGCTTTATTATCATACCGCCAAACAAAATGTGGAATAACACGCGATCAAAAAGACGGATCTAAATAACCATGATACCGCTGAAAACGTCATCTTGTCCTGCAAAAAACGAGCCGCCATACAGCATCATCAAAGAAAAAATAAAAAAGTTATAGTCCTCAGAATAAAGCAATGCAAAAATAATTATTTTTTCTATAAAATAGTTTTTATCGTATAAAAGCGCCAAAACATAAAAAAATGATATAAATGAGGTATCGCTGTAATTGTACTGACCCGAAGACTAAAACTGCTTTATCCATTTTACCAAACGCGGAGGTTTTTGGTCATTCTGCCTCACAAAAATCAGAATAAAACGCGATCAAAAAATGTCACATGCCCGAAAATGTTACCAATAAAAACGTCAACTCGTCCCGCAAAAAACAAGACCTCACGTGACTCTGGACCAAAATATGGAAAAATTATAGCTCTCAAAATGTGGTAATGCAAAAAATATTTTTTGCAATAAAAAGCGTCTTTCAGTGTGTGACGGCTGCCAATCATAAAAATCCGCTAAAAAACCTGCTATAAAAGTAAATCAAACCCTCCTTCATCACCCTCTTAGTTAGCGAAAAATTAAAAAATTAAAAAAAATGTTTTTATTTCCATTTTCCGGTTAGGGTTAGGGCTAGGGTTAGGGTTAGGGTTAGGGTTAGGGCTAGAGTTAGGGTTAGGGCTAGTGTTAGGGTTAGGGCTAGGGTTGGGGCTAGGGTTAAGGCTACAGTTAGGGTTGGGGCTAAAGTTAGGGTTAGGGTTGTGGCTCAATTTAGGGTTAGGGTTTGGATTACATTTACGGTTGGGAATAAGGTTGGGATTAGGGTTAGGGGTGTGTCAGGTTAGGGGTGTGGTTAGGGTTACCGTTGGGATTAGGGTTAGGGATGTGTTTGGATTAGGGTTTCAGTTATAATTGGGGGTTTTCCACTGTTTAGGCACATCAGGGGCTCTCCAAATGCGACATGGCATCCGATCTCAATTCCAGCCAATTCTGCGTTGAAAAAGTAAAACAGTGCTCCTTCCCTTCCGAGCTCTCCCGTGCGCTGAAACAGGGGTTTACCCCAACATATGGGGTATCAGCGTACTCATGACACATTGGACAACAAATTTTGGGGTCCAATTTCTCCTGTTATCCGTGGGAAAATACAAAACTGGGGGCTAAAAAATAATTTTTGTGGAAAAAAAAGGATTTTTATTTTCACGGCTCTGCGTTATAAACTGTAGTGAAACACTTGGGGGTTCAAAATTCTCACAACACATCTAGATAAGTTCCTCGGTCTAGTTTCCAATATGGGGTCACTTGTGGGGGTTTCTACTGTTTATGTACATTAGGGGCTCTGCAAACGCAATGTGACGCCTGCAGACCAATCCATCTAAGTCTGCATTCCAAATGACGCTCCTTCCCTTCCAAGCTCTGCCATGCGCTCAAACGGTGGTTCCCCCCACATATGGGGTATCAGCGTACTCAAGACAAATTGGACAACAACGTTTGGGGCCCAATTTCAACTGTTACCCTAGGAAAAATACAAAACTGGGGGCTAAAAAATAATTTTTGTGGAAAAAAAGATATTTTTTATTTTCACGGCCCTGCGTTATAAACTAGTGAAACACTTGGGGGTTCAAAGTTCTTACAACACATCTAGATAAGTTCCTTGGGGGGTCTAGTTTCCAATATGGGGTCACTTGTGGGGGGTTTCTACTGTTTATATACATTAGGGGCTCTGCAAACGCAATGTGACGCCTGCAGACCAATCCATCTAAGTCTGCATTCCAAATGACGCTCCTTCCCTTCCGAGCTCTGCCATGCGCTCAAACGGTGGTTCTTCCCCACATATGGGGTATCAGCGTACTCAGGACAAATTGGACAACAACTTTTGGGGTCCAATTTCAACTGTTACCCTTGGAAAAAAACAAAACTAGGGGCTAAAGAAGAATTTTTGTGGAAAAAGAAAAATAATTTTTATTTTCACGGCTCTGCGTTATAAACTGTAGTGAAACACTTGGGGGTTCAAAGCTCTCACAACACATCTAGATGAGTTCCTTAGGGGGTCTACTTTCCAAAATGGTGTCATTTGTGGGGGGTTTCAATGTTTAGGCACATCAGTGGCTCTCCAAACGCAACATGGCGTCCCATCTCAATTCCTGTCAATTTTGCATTGAATAGTCAAACGGCGCTCTTTCCCTTCCGAGCTCTCCCATGCGCCCAAACAGTGGTTTACCCCCACATATGGGGTATCAGCGTACTCAGGACAAATTGTACAACAACTTTTGAGGTCCAATTTCTTCTCTTACCCTTGAGAAAATAAAAAATTGGGGGTGAAAAGATCATTTTTGTGAAAAAATATGATTTTTTATTTTCACGGCTCTGCATTATAAACTTCTGTGAATCACTTAATGGGTCAAAGTGCTCACCACACATCTAGATAAGTTCCTTAGGGGGTCTACTTTCCAAAATGGTGTCACTTGTGGGGGGTTTCAATGTTTAGGCACATCAGTGGCTCTCCAAACACAACATGGCATCCCATCTCAATTCCTGTCAATTTTGCATTGAAAAGTCTATTCTTTCATATAGACCCCTCAAAATGACTTGAAATGAGATGTGGTCCCTAAAAAAAAAATGGTGTTGTAAAAATGAGAAATTGCTGGTCAACTTTTAACCCTTATAACTCCCTAACAAAAAAAATTTTGGTTCCAAAATTGTGCTGATGTAAAGTAGACATGTGGGAAATGTTACTTATTAAGTATTTTGTGTGACATATCTCTGTGATTTAATTGCATAAAAATTCAAAGTTGGAAAATTGCGAAATTTTCAAAATTTTCGCCAAATTTCCGCTTTTTTCACAAATAAACGCAGGTAATATCAAAATAATTTTACCACTATCATGAAGTACAATACATCACGAGAAAGCATTTTCAGAATCGCCAAGATCCGTTGAAGCGTTCCAGAGTTATAACCTCATAAAGGGACAGTGGTCAGAATTGGAAAAATTGGCCCGGTCATTAACGTGCAAACCACCCCCGGGGCTTAAAGGGTTAAACTGCAATAATGGGCGATCAAAAGACCGTTTGTGCGCCACAATGGTATCATTAATAATGTCAGCTCGGCGCGCAAAAAATAAGCTCTCACCCAACCTCAGATCACGAAAAATGGAGACGCTACGGGTAACGGAAAATGGCACAATTTTTATTTTTTTTTAACAAACTTTGGAATTTGTTTCATCACTTAAATAAAAAATAACCTAGACATGTTTGGTGTCTATAAACTCATAATGACCTGGAGAATAATAATGGCAGGTCAGTTTTAGCATTTACTGAACGTAGTAAAAAAGCAAAACAAAAAACAATTGTGAAATTGCACTTTTTTTGCAATTTCACCGCAGTTGATTTTTTTTCCCCCATTTTCCAGTGTAGTATATGTTAAAACCAATGTTATCTTTCAAAAGTACAACTCATCCCGCAAAGAACAAGCCATCACATGGCCATATTGACCAAAAAATCTAAAAGTTATGGCTCTGAGAAGAAGGGGAGCAAAAAATGAAAATACCTCCAGTCTTGAAGGGGTTAAATAAAGTTTTTAAAAATATTTTAAAAAACGACTAAAGTTCAAATCAACAATCAATTATAGATGATCAAAACATCGTTTCTATGCAATATAGTATCAATAAAAACAATAGACTTGGCCACAAAAAATAAGCCATCACCCAGCCCCATACCATAAAAATGAAAACATTATGGGTCTTGTAAAATGGTGACAAATGCAAAAACTTTTTTTCATACAAATGTCTGAATTAGTTTTTAGCACTTAAGTAAAAAATAAACTATACATGTCTGGTATGTCCATACTCGTATTGACCCGGGGGAATCATGTAACCAGTTCAGCTTTACCATGTAATTAAAATGGTAAGCAAAAAAAGCAATTGTGGTATTGTACTTTTTTTTTGCAATTTCACTGCACTTGGAATTTTGTTTGCCATTTTCCAGTACACGATATTGTAAAATCAATAGTGTCATTCAAAAGTATAACTCATTCCGCAGCAAGCCCTCATATGACATATTGATAGAAAAATAAAAAAGCTATGGCTCTGGGAAGAAGGGAAGGAAAAAAGAAAAAACAGAAAATCGCCTGCAGGTGAAGGGGTTAAGCTTATAATTTGTAGTTATACAATTTTGGGTATGTTTCTCTTTGTGAAGAGCACCTTGTTGGCATAAGGAAACTCACAGGCCATGCAGTGCTTATCTGGGAAATTAAATGCGCAAATATCCTCTTCAGAGAGGTAAGGAACTTGAACCACAGCGCCGCCTATTGGGGGTAGGAATCCTAAAAGTAAATATTGACCCTTTACCAAGCCTTGCCAAATGACTTAGGATAAAAAGCTAAAAGAGTCTCTCCATTTACAGACACATGTTTCAGGGTGTTTGACCCTTATCAGGACAAAGCAGAACCCTGTCCTTGCACAAAAACTTTTAAGGGGGGTGTGGAAACAAATTATAATACAAAGAGAATGAAAAAAGAGAAACCTAAATTAAAGGGAATCTGTCACCCCAAAATCGAGAGTGAGGTAAGCCCACAGGCATCAGGGGCTTATCTACAGCATTCTGTAATGCTGTAGATAAGCCCCCGATGTACCCTAAAAGATGAGAAAAAGAGGTTATATTATACTTACCCAGGGGCGTTCCCGCTGCTGGTCCGGGTCCGGCGCCTCCTATCTTCATCAGATGACGTCCTCTTCTGGTCTACATGCTGCGGCTTCGGCGCAGGCGTACTTTGTCTACCCTGTTGAGCAAAGTACTGCAGTGAGGCCCGGCGCCTGCGCACTGCAGTACTTTGCTCTGCCCACAACAGGGCAGACAAAGTACGCCTGCGCCGGAGCCGCAGCGTGTAGACCAGAAGAGGGTGTCATCTGATGAAGATAGGAGGCGCCGGACCAGCAGCGGGAACGCCCGTGGGTGAGTATAATATAACCTGTTTTTCTCATCTTTTAGGATACATCGGGGGCTTCCAGAATGCTGTAGATAAGCCCCTGATGCCGGTGGGCTAACCTCACCCTCAATTTTGGGGGTGACAGGTTTTCTTTAAATCAATACTTGGTGTGACCAACCTTTGCTTTCACAACAGCATCAATCATCTATTCTTTGAAGAATATATGCAGACAGTTTTTGAAGGAACTTGAGCTTTGAGGTCATTGTCCTGCTACAGAATAAATTTGGAGCTTGTCAGATACCTCCCTAATGGTATTGTATGATGGATAAGTATCTGCCTGTAATTCTCAGCATTGAGGACACTAAGAAATGGCAAAGGATTGTAGGTGCAGTGGTCATCCAGGATAAACCGTGCAGCAGATGAAAGACCTATCATGCTGCCCTTTGAAATAAGAAGATCCCCAGCAGTGCCATCAGCTTAGACCTGGCGACAACCAGTGGGACCCAGCTACTCCAATCTACTCCTTGGAGAAGTCTGACTAGAAGTGGTCATCATGAAAGAATTGCAGACAGAAAACATTCTTTAAACATGGAAACCAGGCCAAGCGACTAAACTATGCTTGAAAGCATAGGAATTGGGGTGCAGAAAAATGGGAGCAGGACTATTCACTGGACTATTGAGTTAAATTGTGAAATATTTGGCAGTAGCAAAAAAAGCAGTTTGTTCAATGAAAGGTTTTAAAGTGGTATAATAATGAGTATCTGCAGTGAAGCATGGTGGAGGGTCTTTGCAAGTTTGGGACTGCATTTCAGCAAATGGATTTGGGGATTTGGTCAGAATTAAGTGTCCCCAGTTCTGACAAGTACAGGCAGGTCCTTATCCATCATATAATACCATCAGGGAGGCATCTAATTGGCTTCAAATTTATTCTGTAGCAGGTTAACACCCCCTAACATATAGCCAATATCATTAAGAACTATCTTCAGCGTAAAGGAGAACAAGGAGTCTTGGAAATGATTATATGGTCCCCTAACTTCAACACCACTGAATCTGTCTGAGATTACATGAATAGACAGAAGGATTTGCACAAGCCTACATCGAAAGAAGATCTTTGGTTATTTCTTCAAGCTGTTTGAAACAACCTTCCTGACAAATCCCTTCAAAACCTGTGTGCAAGTATGCCTAGGAGAACTGATGCTTTTTTGCTATTTTGAAGACAAAGGCCCTGATTTATCAAGTGTTTACTCCAAATCTGCTGTAAAACACTTTGAAAAGTCACAGCATTTTACTCAATTTTTTGCCATTTTTCCACACCTGCTCAAAATTTTTTGTACATTGCTGTATATATTATCTAAAAAATGAGGCAGCTAATCAAAAATGCTGAATAAAAGTATGAGGATCCTTTATTCATGCACACCAGCTATGTTTCAGTTATTGCTAAGCACGTGCCGTTTTTAATGCATTCCACAGGTTGCGCACCATCAAAACAAACTCCTAAACCTAAATTCCTAGCCTTGTCCAAAAATGTTTAGAATTGAGAGTCCTCAGTGGTTGATACCTTTTAATGGCTAACTGAAAAGATGGTAACAAATTGCAAGCTTTCGAGACTACACAGGTCTCTTCATCAGGCATAGACTAATACAAATTCTGAAGAATCACATATTTATGCACAACATAGCACAGAACAAAAAAAAAAAAACATGGATAAGACAGGTGGCATGAAGCAGAATTACCATGAGTGATAAACAGTTATGTCCATAAATGTTGGGCCAGTTCTTAGATAAGGAATGTTTTATAGTCCTGATTCCACGCTGTTCTGAAAATACTCACCCGCCTCCCTCGTTGGCTGTCGCTGCTTCCTGGTCTGGCCGCATCTTCTCCTGTATGCGGTCACATGGGGCCGCCGATTACAGTAATGAATATGCGGCTCCACCCCTATGGGAGGTGGAGCCGCATATTCATTACTGTAAATGAGCGGCCCCACGTGACCGCATACAGGAGAAGATGTGGCCAGACCAGGAAGCAGCGACGGCCTTGTTATATGCATAACCCCAGCCTATATGGCTTTGTATATATATATATATATATATATATATATATATATATATATATATACACTCACCGGCCACTTTATTAGGTACACCATGCTAGTAACGGGTTGGACCCCCTTTTGCCTTCAGAACTGCCTCAATTCTTCGTGGCATAGATTCAACAAGGTGCTGGAAGCATTCCTCAGAGATTTTGGTCCATATTGACATGATGGCATCACACAGTTGCCGCAGATTTGTCGGCTGCACATCCCAAAGATGCTCCATACAAGGCAGGATGGATCCATGCTTTCATGTTGTTTACGCCAAATTCTGACCCTACCATCCGAATGTCGCAGCAGAAATCGAGACTCATCAGACCAAGCAACGTTTTTCCAATCTTCTACTGTCCAATTTCGATGAGCTTGTACAAATTGTAGCCTCAGTTTCCTGTTCTTAGCTGAAAGGAGTGGTACCCGGTGTGGTCTTCTGCTGCTGTAGCCCATCTGCCTCAAAGTTCGACGCACTGTGCGTTCAGAGATGCTCTTAGGCCTACCTTGGTTGTAACGGGTGGCGATTTGAGTCACTGTTGCCTTTCTATCAGCTCGAACCAGTCTGCCCATTCTCCTCTGACCTCTGGCATCAACAAGGCATTTCCGCCCACAGAACTGCCGCTCACTGAATTTTTTTTCTTTTTCGGACCATTCTCTGTAAACCCTAGAGATGGTTGTGCGTGAAAATCCCAGTAGATCAGCAGTTTCTGAAATACTCAGACCAGCCCTTCTGGCACCAACAACCATGCCACGTTCAAAGGCACTCAAATCACCTTTCTTCCCCATACTGATGCTCGGTTTGAACTGCAGGAGATTGTCTTGACCATGTCTACATGCCTAAATGCACTGAGTTGCCGCCATGTGATTGGCTGATTAGAAATTAAGTGTTAACAAGAAGTTGGACAGGTGTACCTAATAAAGTGGCCAGTGAGTGTGTATATATATATATATATATATATATATATATATATATATATATATATATATATACATACAGTATATGAGAAAAGCAATCAAAATTAAAAATATTCATGTCCCAAAGTGGAAATTAGTAAAGTTAGAAAAAAAATTCTATAAATCTTTTACATATGTAAAAAGGAATAATAAAAAATCATAGAAATCTGTTTTCACCACTAAAAATGCAGCTTTTATGTAAAAACGAACAAAAATGTGTGCATAATTAGTAGCGCCGCATCCAGAACAACCTAAACTGTAATACTGTCACGTTATTTGTCCCATACAGTGAGCAACATCAAAAAAAATTTAAATCATGACAAAAATGTAATTTTTTTTGTCAAACTGGCACACAAAAATGGAATAACAGGTGATCACAAAGTTTTATGTAAAAAAATGTTATCAATGTATGGGGAACCTTGTTTATGACATTTCCCAGTATTTTAACTATTTATGGCTTCATATAGGTGAACTTAGCGCAAATATCACATATTGTTTTCTTTGATTATTTATATAATTTATTATTATAATTTAATGTTGCACGGAACAGCTGATAAAACATAACAGCAGCTTTCCTTGCAGATGGCAATATACTGTAAGGTAAACTTAACTTTTATTATCACCAATCATTTCCCCCAAACAATCCACCTAACACTATACTACAGACTGTCTTAGGCCTCTTTCACATGTCAGTGTGTTCCATACGTTTAGTGACAGTTTCCACACATACCGGAGACACTTACACACGTAGACTCTTTCAAGTTATGAAGGGGTCTGCGCACATATCAGCGTGTTTCCACGGATCGGGTGTCTATGGGTAAAACATGTTGGCATGTCCATATTTTAGCAGCAGCAGGGACCGTAAAACATTTTGCACACTGATGACACACGGATGACAGCTGTGTGTTATCAGTGTGACACGTGCCGGCACCTGGGAATCAGCAGTACTGTTTGCGCTGTTCCCCAGCATCAGGTTCTGAAGACAGCTCACATCATTGTTCACTGCTCTGCTTGCCATCAGGGGCAATGTTAAAGGGAATCTGTCACCCCCAAAATCGAGGGTGAGGTAAGCCCCCGATGTATCCTAAAAGATGAGAAAAAGAGGTTATATTATACTCACCCAGGGGCGTTCCCGCTGCTGGTGCGTGTCCGGCGCCTCCTATTTTCATCAGATGACGTCCTCTTCTGGTCTTCAGGCTCCGGCGCAGGGGTACTTTGTCTGCCCTGTTGAGGGCAGAGTAAAGTACTGCAGTGCACAGGGGCCGGGCCTTTCTGACCTTTCCTGGCGCCTGGCTATATGTTAGGGGGTGTTAACCTACTACAGAATAAATTTGAAGCCAATTAGATGCCGCCCTGATGGTATTATATGATGGATAAGGACCTTTCTGTACTTGTCAGAACTGGGGACTCTTAATTCTTACCAAATCCCCAAATCCAATCTAACCTTATTTTCTCATCTTCTAGGATACATCGGGGGCTTATCAACAGCATTACAGAATGCTGTAGATAAGCCCCTGATGCCGGTGGGCTTACCTCACCCTCGATTTTGGGGGTGACAGATTCCCTTTAAGTGTTGTATTCAAGTGTAAAAGTAAGAATAAAATAAAAAATCACATTACACTCACTTAAACTCCTAATCTCCTGAAGCCATTGTCTCCTGTAGGCAAGCAAAAATAAAAATATCTCTCACCTGTCGGACGTTATGTAACACATCGTAATCCATGTCTGGGGATAAATAGTTTTCAACCTGGACGATGCCAAGATGCGACAGTCCAGGATGAAAACCACTGAGCAATGAGCTGCTGCGAGAACAGCGTCAGTGACCAGCAGTAACCTCATTGAGGTTACCACAGGTCACTGAGACTGCATTCCCATCCAGGCCGATCAACTGCTGTGACGTCAGAGAGATCACCTCTAGCACCATGAGAAAAAGTTTCAGGCTGCAGCATTGAGCTCAGTGAGATCACCGCAGTTTACAGTGAGGCCCAGTCTCGCTGCAGCGAGTCATTCACCCCAGCTCTTCAGCTTGAGCTGTCGTCTTCGGCCACAGCTCATGCTGATGAGCAATTGTCACAGAGAAGGATTACGGCTTGGGACACTACGGATTCTTTCATCTTCAGACAGGTGAGGGATATTGTTGTTTTTTTTATTTTTGTTTGTTTATAGGGGACAGTGGTGTCATGAACCGGGGGCGTTTGGTTGTCCCGGTTCTTCAGGGATTTATTTATATCCCACTTCCCAGTTCCTGTTTGGAACTTGCAGCTCTCTGGCACCCCCTTGCTCTCAGGTCAGTCAGTGAACTGCACCTAGGATAAGTAGTTGCCAGAAAGGCTGCCTGGTTGTGTACTGGCAATTGGGCACGCTGTAGTGAGGGCGATATAACTATTCCCAGCCGCAGCCGGGCAATACACTTATAGACCCCTTTCTGTCACTGCCACTTTAACAAACAAGCTCAGTATGCTCCGCTGCCACCATCTCCTATTACTATGATTAAAAGCAGGTCAGGAGCCAACCCAATCAGTAGCAATGGCTTAGGTCGGAGGACTTAGGGTGCGTTTAGAGCAAGGAAAATGACACCAGTAAATATTATAACTTTTACTCAAATAAGATCAGGCATTGTTTACAAAAAGTATAAAAGCGATATTAGAAAATGAGACAATTATAGTATGTACAGACAATTACAAATAAAAAGGGATTAAAGTTGAAAAAACACTTACAGTCATCTCATATCATGGCTGCCATGCAGTGTGGGAGGAAGGAAGTGACATCCAAATGCATCAGGCTAGTTGCAGAGCCTCCTGTAGCAGGCTTCCTGGGCAAAGACCCTTCCTGATTTTATACCCTCTGCTCGTAACATCACTGAGTGGGCTGAGTTATATAATGCACTTTTTTCTCAGAGGGACTCAAATTCACTGAAACTTATAACCGTTGTCGCTCTGGGATGGAACCCCGTATAGCGAAGATGGAACTACCATTCTTCCGAGCTTGAGCTGTGCGTTAATTTGAGCCCAAACATGAAGTATCTGTATGACCTGGTTAAGTTGTAATTCATTTCTCGGATTCTGGTGGTACGGGAAATTAGAAAACACACTGGTGTGTAGCTCTACTGATTCACATTCCAAAAATGTAAGATTCCCCCTATCTTACTTAATCGATTCCATTATATTTGATCTTAAAGTGAACACTATACTAGACAAAGAGATGGCCATGAGGCTGTAGGCTGCCTTCAACCAGTTCAGAGCCATAAAACTAGCCAGCGAGGCTGTTAGCACACTGGTTTCACATTACAGCTGTACAGCAGGGGAGAGGGAGAAGTGGACTTACACACATATGCAACTGTGAAGGGAGGGGGAAAGTTGCAAGGGGGATCAGGGCTGGAGCCTGATAGCACAAAGCCAAAGAGATCTAGCAGAGCTGTGTAGGTGTGCATATTCATGACAAGTGGTATCAGAGGATGAGGTGTTAAGGAGAGTATAATGTGATTTTTTATTTTATTCTTAATTTTAGATTGAATACAACTTTACATTGTTCCCTGCTCGTGCTGATTGCAGGCTGAGTAGTGGACAATGATGTGAGCTGTCTTTAGCACCCGGTACCTGAGAACAGTGTGACCTGTGAAGGCTTTTCTCAGATGCATACTGATGCGGCACATGTATGAAACACATGTACACAGATATCTCGGTACTGGTTTTTCCAGTATCGGAAATATCAGGATGCATGAAAGAGGTCTAAGATGTAGTAGAACAGATCTATTTTTTCCTGTGTTTGGTCTTCTAGAAACACAATTCTCCTAATCAGAGGTGAACAACCTGCAGCTCTCCAGCTGTTGTGAAACTACAACTCTCAGCATTAGAACAGGATCAATAACCAGAGGAAATATCTGGTTTAATTGTGTACAGGAGGGTCACTTCTTAGTGACATTCCATCTATATATATAAAGCTGAGTGTGTGTGTGTCTGTATCAAGCCATGCCCACTCCACATAGCACTGCTCGCTCCATAGCCAATTGAGAGCGGCAGTGGGTTGGAAGGGGGCGGGACTGACCGAGGGGATTTCGGGTGACAGTTGACAGAGGAATGGAGGTATTGGTGCTCAGGCGGCTGAGGAGGACAGTGCGGGAGCTGGGCGCAAGTAATCACCGCATAGGGTGCGGTGGAGGGGGTGGCAGGAGCTCTGAGAGAGGAGGCAGCGGCGAGAGCTCTGAGGGAGGACGAGGCAGCAGCCGCGGACAGGAGTGGAGCGCACACCAGTTCTCCGCCTCATCCCCCTCTCACCGGGCGCACTCCCCTGTGTCCTCACATGACTCCGCTGCCCTCAGGTTGTCACAGCCCTGTCATGGCCGGCGGCGGAGGAGGACAGTGCGGGAGCCGGGCGCAGGTAATCACCGCTTGGGGGCCGTGGAGTGGGCAGCGGGAGCTCCAAGGGAGGAGGCAGCAGCCGTGAACAGGAGAGTGCGGACCACTTCTCCGCATCCTCCCTCTCTTACCAAGCGCACTCCCCCGTGTCCCCACATGACTCTGCTGCCCTCAGCCTGTCACAGCCCTGTCATGGCCAGCAGCGGAGGACAGTGCGGGAGCCATGCGCAGGTTATAACCGCATGGGGGGCCGTGGAGGGGGCAGCGGGAGCTCTGAGGGAGGAGGCAGCAGCCGTGGAGGGGAGGGAAGTGCAGACCACTTCTCTGCGTCCTTCCCCTCTCACCGAGCGCACTCCCCCCGTGTCCTAACATGACTCCGTGCACTCCCCCCGTGTCCTAACATGACTCCGCTGCCTCAGCCTGTCACAGCCCTGCCATGGCCGGCACGCAAGCTGGGCTCACATTGCAAAGGGGGGAATCACAATACACGGGGGTGGTCTCACAATACAGAAGTGGTCTCACACTGCAAGGGAAGGGTTCTCACAATACACAAGGGGCTCACACTACACAGGGGGGAGGTCTCACAATACACAGGGGTCTCACACTTAGAGGAAATGGGTGCTCACAATACACAGGGGGTCTCACTCTGCAAGGGAACAGGTGCTCACAATACATGGGGAGTCTCACACTGCAAGGGGACGGGTGCTCACAATACATGGGGTCTCACACTGCACAGGGGGTCTCACAATTCACAAGGGTAATCACACTGTATGGGGGTCTCACACTGCACTGGGGGTGCGGGTGTCTCATAATACACAGGGGGCTCACACTACACAGGAGGTGACGATAATACAGAATATATAGTAATATAATAATCAGTAAACAGACACTGAAGGAGAACACAGGGGTAAAGACCCCATTAAGTGTCCACAGCCCCAGCAGTCTCACTATCAGTTATTATGCAACAGATGAGTGACGGCAGTAAAATGTAGCTTATAATAAAGCTGAGTAAACGTGTACAATACACACACGTACAGCTAACCCGCACAGGTACCGCTAACACACACTCACACATACAGCTAATAAACACACATACAGCTAACAAACACGTAATTGTCCAATTACGTTTGAAATGTTTTTATGTGCAATATAATCATTATAATTTGTTATAACTAACCACAGTTAGTTACTATGCCTGGGCAACGCTGGGCTGTTCAGCAAGTATTATATAAAATTTAGAATTACTATTAAACTAAATGCTGATTTTTTGTTAAAATTATTTTTTAATAGTATTATTTCATGACATTTTCTGTCTCAGGAAATTTTTCATGATGTTAAACCTGTGAAATATTATTGAATTTGTTATAGCTGCCAACTTTATAACAAGGGGGAGGATCTTTTTTTTTTACACATAAACCTAGTGTTTAAAGGGAATCTGTTAGTAGGATCAACTCTCCTAAGCCGTCTATGTAGGCATGCAGGTTATAGGAAACTAAATAAAATTATATCTTGATATCTGCGATCTGATAGTTATGATTCCAGAGAAATCTTGCTTTTTCTTATATGTAAATAAGCTATTCAAGGCCATGGGCCAGACACTGATCTGCATGGGAATCTGCCTCCAGGGATTATTGCAAATGAAAGGGAGCATTACCAGTGTGAAACATGTAACTTAACACAGAACAGTAGAATTGAATTTTTTTCATAATAAACACATTAGCAGTTGCAGCTCTCACAGCTCTGCCGTGTTGCAACCCTGTCTGCCTGTGAGCTGAAAGCTGAAGCTGAGAGGAACCTTCAAATGTGTCAGTTATTATCACACACAGCTCTGCCCTGAGGGTATGTGCACACGTCCGGATTTCTTGCAGAAATTTCCTGAAGAAAACCGGAAATTTTCTGCAAGAAATCCGCATTTTTTTTTTGCGTTTTTATTTTTCCGTTTTTTTCGCGTTTTTTTTAGCATTCTGCAAGCGTAATTAGCTTGCAGAATGCTAAAGTTTTCCAAGCGATCTGTAGCATCGCTTGGAAAACTGACTGTCAAGTTGGTCACACTTGTCAAACATAGTGTTTGACAAGTGTGACCAACTTGTTACTATAAATGCTGCTTATGCAGCATCTATATTAAAAGATAGAATGTTTAAAAATAATAAAAAAATAAAAAAATGGTTATACTCACCTGCAGGCGTCCGTTCCTATAGATGCCGGTGTGGTTCAGGACCTTCCATGATGTCGCGGTCACGTGAGCAGTCACATGACCGGTCTCGACCAATCACAAGACAGTGACGTCATCGCAGGTCCTTCACCGCACACCTGCTATAGAAACCGAAGCGGCAGCATGCAGCGGAGAGGCGGGAAGACATCGAAGGTGAGTATATGACTATTTTTTATTTTAATTCTTTTTTTTTTTACCAATTATATGGTGCCCAGTGCGTGGAGGAGAGTCTCCTCTTCTCCACCCTGGGTACCAACCGCACATAATCTGCTTACTTCCCGCATGGTGTGCACAGCCCCGTGCGGGAAGTAAGCAGATCAATGGACTCCTAGGTGTGCGGAATCCCCGCAATCCGCATTTTTAATGATCATGTTGCTTTTTTTTCCACGATGCGATTTTTTCGCGGAAAAAATCGCAATATTTGCACAAAAAATGCGGAATACCCTCTAAATAATATGAGGCATATGTAAGCGTTTTTTTTGCGTTTTTATCACGTTTTTATAGCGAAAAAACGCGAAAAAAACGCGAAAAATCCTGAACATTGTGCACATGGCCTGAGATCACACCATACTGATATCTCATCTTTTTTACATAAAATAATCTCTGGAGGCATATTCTTATGCAGATCAGTGCCCCGCCCATGGTCCTGAACAACTCATTTACATATAAGAAAAACTTGTATTTCCCTGGAATCGGATCCAGATATCAAGGTATCATTTTATTCAGCTTCCTATGAGCTACAGTACATGTCCATATAGACGGCTTAGGAGGATTGATTCCACTGACAGATTTCCTATATATACAGTGGATGGGAAGTAACAAGATGGTACCAGTGACCTCATGAACAGTGTCAGAATGTCCTCAAACACAGTATCAATGTCCTCAAAATACAATATACCAATGCCCCAAATAACAGTACCCACAAAAGTGCACCCATAAGATCTCTCATGCATAGTCCTGCTAAAGTATTGTCACAACAGTACAGTGTCCCCAGAAATAGTGACAGAGGCTCTTCGTCAACAATAATTAATGCCAGATTATTCCAGAGTAACCCTATTTACAAAGTCAGAGATCCCATACTGATGAGGCACGAGCTTTAGAGCTCCATAGACTAATAGATCTAGAAAGCTGGTATTACCAAAACCAGGGTACAAGCCAAAAACAGTTGCAAAGAAAGCCAAGCCAAAGTGTTCACCTTCCTGCTGCCCTCGGACAATTGGAGGTGGGAGAAGCATCTCTGACAGCTCTACCCCGCAGTCATGGATGTTAGAATGATCTTCTTTATATATTTAAAAAGTGTATGTGTGTATCGACGAAGATGTCATAATGGTTGCCATGATGACGATGATGTCATAAAAGTTGTCATGGCGAAGATGATGTCATAATGGTTGCCATGGCGAAGATGATGTCATAATGGATATATGGGCACGGGACTATGGGATGGAGGATATGTATGATAGGAATATGGGCACGGGACTATGGGATGGAGGATATGTTTGATGTGAATATGGGCACAGGACTATGGGATGGAGGATGTGTGATGGGTATATGGGCACAGGACTATGAGATGGAGTATATGTATGATGAGTATATGGGCACGGGACTATGAGATGGCGGATGTGTATGATGGGTATATGGGCACTGGACTGTGGGATGGAGGATAATCGTTATAACTAACTACAGTTAGTTACTATGCCCGGGCAACGCCGGGCTCTTCAGCTAGTCACATAATAATAATAGGTTTACTTGTGATGAAGGTTATTCCTATATTCAAACAGTTGACACATAAACACTAGAATGATAACACAATCATGCCTCATACATAGTTACATAGTTATTAAGGTTGAAGGAAGACTTTAACCCCTTCATGACCCAGCCTATTTTGACTTTAATGACCTGGCCGTTTTTTGCAATTCTGACCAGTGTCCCTTTATGAGGTAATAACTCCGGAACGCTTCAACGGATCCTATCGGTTCTGAGATTGTTTTTTCGTGACATATTGGGCTGCATGTTAGTGGTAAACTTAGGTCGATAATTTCTGCGTTTATTTGTGAAAAAAAGGAAATTTGGCGAAAATTTTGAAAATTTTGCAATTTTCACATTTTTAATTTTTATAGTGTTAAACCAGAGAGTCATGTGACACAAAATAGTTAATAAGTAACATTTCCCACATGTCTACTTTACATCAGCACAATTTTGGAAACAATTTTTTTTTTACTAGGAAGTTATAAGGGTTAAAATTTGACCAGCGATTCCTCATTTTTACAACGAAATTTACAAAACCATTTTTTTAGGGACCACCTCACATTTGAAGTCAGTTTGAGGGGTCTATATGGCTGAAAATACCCAAAAGTGACACCATTCTAAAAATTGCACCATTTAAGGTGCTCAAAACCACATTCAAAAAGTTTATTAACCCTTCAGGTGCTTCACAGCAGCAGAAGCAACATGGATGGAAAAAATGAACATTTAACTTTTTAGTCACAAAAATGATCTTTTATCAACAATTTTTTTATTTTCCCAAGGGTAAAAAGAGAAACTGGACCCCAAAAGTTATTGTACAAATTGTCCTGAGTACGCCGATACCGCATATGGGGGGGGGGAACGACAGGGCTCGGAAGGGAAGGAGCGCCATTTGACTTTTTGAATGAAAAATTGGCTCCAATCTTTAGCGGACACCATGTCGCGTTTGGAGAGCCCCTGTGTGGCTAAACATTGGAGCTCCCCGACAAGTGACCCCATTTCGGAAACTAGACCCCCCAAGGAGCTTATCTAGATGCATAGTGAGCAGTTTGAACCCCCAGGTGCTACACAAATTGATCCGTAAAAATGAAAAAGTACTTTTTTTTCACAAAAAATTTATTTTATCCTCAATTTTTTCATTTTCACATGGGCAACAGGATAAAATGGATCCTAAAATGTGTTGGTCAATTTCTCCTGAATACACCGATACCTCATATGTGGTCACAAACCCCACTGTTTGTGCACACGGCAAGACTCGGAAGGGAAGGAGCGCCATTTGACTTTTGAATGAAAAATTAGCTCCAATCGTTAGCGGACACCATGTCGCGTTTGGAGAGCCCCTGTGTGCCTAAACATTGGAGCTTCCCCACAAGTGACCCCATTTTGGAAACTAGACCTCCTATGGAATTAATCTAGATGTGCGGTGACTACTTTAAACCCCCAAGTGCTTCACAGAAGTTTATAACGCAGAGCCGTGAAAATAAGAAATCATTTTTCTTTCCTCAAAAATTATTTTTTAGCCCTCAATTTTTTATTTTCACAAGAGTAACAGGAGAAATTGGACCCCAATAGTTGTTGTCCAGTTTGTCCTGAGTACGCAGATACCCCATATGTGGGGGTGAACCACTGATTGGGTACACGTCGGGGCTCGGAAGGGAAGTAGTGAAGTTTTGAAATGCAGACTTTGATGGAATGGTCTGCAGGCGTCACGTTGCGTTTGCAGAGCCTCTGATGTGCTTAAACAGTAGAAACACCCCACAAGTGACCCCATTTTGGAAACTAGACCCCCAAGGAACTTATCTAGATATGTGGTGAGCACTTTAAACCCCCAAGTGCTTCACAGAAGTTTACAATGCAGAGCCGTGAAAATAAAAATCATTTTTCTTTCCTCAAAAATTGTTTTAGTAAGCAATTTTTTATTTTCACAAGGGTAACAGGAGAAGTGGACCCCAATATTTGTTGCCCAGTTTGTCCTGAGTACACTGATACCCATATCTGGGGGTAAACCACTGCTTGGTCACACGCCAGGGCTCGGAAGGGAAGTAGTGACGTTTTGAAACTTTGATGGAATGGACTGCGGGCGTCACGTTGCGTTTGCAGAGCCCCTGATGTGCCTAAACAGTAGAAACCCCCCACAAGTGACCCCATTTTGGAAACTAGACCCCCCAAGGAACGTATCTAGATGTGTGGTGAGCACTTTGAACCCCCAAGTGCTTCACAGAAGTTTATAACGCAGAGCCGTGAAAATTAAAGATAATTTTTCTTTCCTCAAAAATTATGTTTTAGCAAGCAATTTTTTATTTTTGCAAGGGTAACAGGAGAAATTGGACCCCAATAGTTGTTGCCCAGTTTGTCCTGAGTATGCTGGTACCCCACATGTGTGGGTAAACCACTGTTTGGGCGCACTTCAGGGCTCAGAAGGGAGGGAGCACCATTTGACTTATTGAACGCAAGATTGGCTGGAATCAATGGTGGCGCCATGTTGCGTTTGGAGACCCCTGATGTGCCTAAACAGTGGAAACCCCTCAATTCTAACTCCAACGCTAACCCCAACACACCCCTAACCCCAATTCCAATTCTAGCCATAACCCTAATCACCACCCTAACCCCAACACACCCCTAACCACAACCCTAACCCAGACACACCCCTAACCCTAATCCTAATCCCGACCCTAACCACAACCCTAACCCCAACACACCCCTAACCCCAACACACCCCTAACCATAACCCTAACCACAAGCCTAATCTTAACCCTATTTCCAACCTTAGCCCTAATTCCAACCCTAACTCTAATTCCATCCCTAACCCTAAGGTTATGTGCCCACGTTGCGGATTTGTGTGAGATTTTTCCGCACTATTTTTGAAAAATCCGCAGGTAAAATGCACTGCATTTTACTTGTGGATTTACCGCGGATTTCCAGTGTTTTTTGTGCTTATTTCACCTGCGGATTCCTATTGAGGAACAGGTGTAAAACGCTGCGGAATCTGCACAAAGAATTGACATGCTGCGGAAAATACAATGCAGCGTTGCCGCGCTGTATTTTCCGCATCATGGGCACAGCGGATTTGGTTTTCCATAGGTTTACATGGTACTGTAAACCTGATGGAAAACTGCTACGAATCCGCAGTGGTCAATCCGCCGCAAATCCGCAGCCAAATCCGCACCGTGTGCACATAGCCTAATTCTAACCCTAATTCTAACCCTAACCTTAACCCTAGCCCTAACCCTATCCCTAGTTCTAACCCTAACCCTAGTGGAAAAATAAAAGTAAATATATTTTCTTTATTTTATTATTGTCCCTACCTATGGGAGTGATAAGGGGGGGGGGGGGGTCATTTACTTGTTTTTTTTATTTTGATCACTGTGATAGGTTTTATCACAGTGATCAAAACGTACCTGGAACGAATCTGCCGGCTGGCAGATTCGGCGGGCGCACTGCGCATGCGCCCGCCATTTTGGAAGATGGCGGCGCCCATGGAGCAGATGGACGGACACCGGGAGGCTCGGTAAGTATGAGGGGGGGGGGATCGGAGCACGGAGGGGTGGGATCGGAGCACGGGGGGAGCGGACAGGAGGATGGGGGAGCGGACAGGCGGACGGAGGGGAGCGGAGCACAGGACAGAGGACTGGAGAGGCGATCGGTGGCGGGGGGCAGATCAGGGTTTCCAGTCATGGCCGATGATATTGCAGCATCGGCCATGGCTGGATTGTAATATTTCACCAGTTTTCATAGGTGAAATATTACAAATCGCTCTGATTGGCTGTTTCACTTTCAACAGCCAATCAGAGCGATCGTAGCCACGGAGGGGGGGTGAAGCTACCCCCCTGGACTGAAGTACCACTCCCCCTGTCCCTGCAGATAGGGTGAAATTGGAGTTAGCCCTTTCACCCGATCTGCAGGGACGCGATCATTCTGTGGCACAGCATATGCGTCACAATTCGGATTGGCACCGACTTTCATGACGCATAAGCTGTGTCACAGGTCGGGAAGGGGTTAAATCACCCCCCCTTTCGCCCCATCCAAAATAAAACAATAAAGAAAAAAATCAGACGTACACATATTTGGTATTGCCGCATTCAGAATTGCCCGATCTATCAATAGAAAAAAAGGATTAACCTGATCCCTAAACAGCGTAGCGAGAAAAAAATTGAAAACTCCAATATTACTTTTTTTGGTCGCCGCGACATTGCATTATAATGCAATAATGGGCGATAAAAAGAATGTATCTGGACCAGAATGGTATTAAAAACGTAAGCTCGGCACGCAAAAAATAAGCCCTCACCTGACCCGAGATCCCGAAAAATGGAGACGCTATGGGTATCGGAAAATGGCGCAATTTTTTTTAATTTTTTTTTTAGCAAAGTTTTGAATTTTTTTTCACCACTTAGATAAAAATAACCTAGACATATTTGGTGTCTATGAACTCATAATGACCTGGAGAATCATGTTGACTGGTCAGTTTTAGCATTTAGTGAACCTTGCAAAAAAGCCAAACAAAAAACAAGTGTGAGATTGCACTTTTTTTTGCAATTTCACCACACTTGGAATTTTTTTTCCTGTTTTCTAGTACAAGACATGGTAAAACCAGTGGTGTCGTTCAAAAGTATAACTCATCCCATAAAAAATAAGCCCTCACATGGCCATATTGACGGAAAAATAAAAAAGATATGGCTCTGGGAAGGAGGGGAGCGAAAAACGAAAACGCAAACACGAAAAAGGGCTGTGGCGTGAAGGGGTTAATTCCGTACCTTGCCCTCTTACTGAGCAGATATTGTCGGAATTTGAACCGCCCCTTCTAAGGTATAAGAGACTCATCCATGTTTTGGGCCAAAAATTGCTGGATGTACAAATTTGTCTCTGCCACCATGAGGTTCACAAAATCCTCAGAGAAAAAGACTTTGAAAAAGTCTATATCTGTGAGGCTAGTGGTGTCAAATTGGATTTCTTTCTGATCGTGCTACTAAATAAGTAATCTGTGGCTCATAATCTTTGAAGGGGGAGATTCATACAGGGTCAGTAATGGTGGGCGCTGAGTCATTTTCTATCCTGGGGCGTCTGCATGAAGGTTCGGTATCACTTGAGGAAGAGGAGGAGGATGAAAAATAAAGGAAGGTGGCTTCCGCTCCCTCACTATTTGGTATCGGAGGCAAGGGAGGCGTATGCCTCGTCCGCTAAATACCGTGTTTGGGATGACCAGGATGACATTTTTTCACGTAATCGGTTTTTGTGTGTGTACCAAATTTTATTCAGGTGTTCGTGAGTGTTTACTTTAAACTTTTTTTATTTAGAAAAGAAAAAAAGAAAAAAATCTAGAATGAAAAAGATAAGCATATAAAAATTTTGGTAAATAAAAAACCAACTTATAAAACGGATGTCAGTAAAAAAAATTACTGAGCATCCGCAACTATCTGACACTAACCCTGACTATATTCAGTGAAAAATACTATAGTAGTCACCAATTACTACAGTATATGCTTGCTGTCCCTAATCTAGTCAAATCAACTAATCTAAATTTTTTAAATCTTTTTTTCACAAAAAAAACAAAACAACAAAAACCTGAGGTTAATTAGTGATGTGTCTCTGATCAGTGCTAGACGGCTGTAGGACGCGCTTGCTATATGACACTAACCTTGACTATATTCAGTAAAAAATTCTGTAGTAGAAGCAGATTGCTACAGTATATTTTTACTGTCCCTAATCTAGTCCTATCAACTAATCACATTTTTTTAAATTCTTTTTTTTTACAAACAAAAAAAACAACAACTGATGTATCGCTGATCAGAGCTCGGCGGCTCTAGAACGTAGGCATGGATGTCATTCTTTTATTCACATGCTATCTGACTCTAAGGCCGGGGTCACACTTGCAAGTTCAATGCGAGAAATTTGTGCGAGTCTCATCCTTCAAGTCCCGGCACTGCCGCCAGCGGCACTCGGGACCGGAACGTTCAGCTGCATAGAAATACATGCAGCCGCAGGGTTTTAGACATGGCCCATTTGCATGTTTTGGGTGGACATCTGGGGGTGGAGAAAATGCAGGAGAAAGTGTTACAGATGTTCTATTGGCCAGGGTGTTACTGAGAGACCCTGAATTATTGTAGCTTCTTCCCCACCTGTCAGATAACTGCTCTTACTTTTTACTTCTGAAGCCCCTTAGTTCCCTTACCTGTGATAGAAATCCCCTTTGAGAGGATTGCTATGAGCCTGGTAGGTCCCCTCGTTAAATCAGCATGTGGCCATCAGTACATCTTAGTGGTCATGGACTACACGACCCGGTACCTGGTACATCTTAGTGGTCATGGACTACGCGACCCGGTACCTGGACTCAGTGCCACTGAGAAACGCTTCAGCTAAGAGTATCGCCCGGGAGCTTGTCCATATCTTTGCCAGGACCAGTTTGCCTAAGGAGCTTTTGATGGACCAGGGGACCCTATTAATGAGCAAAGTGATGTGGGAGCTGTGTAGAGTCCTCCAGATCGCCTAGCTATGAACCTCCATTTACCATCTGCAGACTGGTGGTCTGGTGGGGCGCTTCAACAAGACCTTGAAGGCCATGCTCAAGAGGGTCATTGAGAAGGACGATCGGGACTGCGACTATCTACTCCCGTTCCTGCTCTTTTCTATCAGAGAAGTTCCACAGGCCTCCACTGGCTTGTCGCCTTGCTACTGGACATCGCCAAGGAAACCTGGGAAGCCGAGGTCACGCCCCATCAGAGTGTCATTGAGCATGTCGCCCAGCTGCAAGAGAGGATGGTACATGTAATACCTATCATAAGGGAACATTTTCTCCAGGTACAGAAGGCCCAAGCGAGGATATACAACCGATCAATGAGGATAAGGCAATTCTAGCCTGGGGACCGTGTGCTAATACTTATCCCTACGGTGGAGAGCAAATTCTTGGCAAAGTGGCAAGGCACATTTGAAATCGTGGAAAGACTCTGGAATGTGAATTATAAGGTACACCAGCCGGTCGCAGGAAGCCGCACTAGGTATATCATTTGAACCTACTCAAACCTTGGTGGGACCATGAGTCGCTGGAAGCTCCATGCCTGGGGGCCCATCTCGAAGCCAAGATCGAGGAAGTTGTGATTGCTGAGACATTAACACTGGTCCAGAAGCAACAATGTCAAGAACTGCGATCTGTTCTTGAAGTTGCCAGGGCGCACACAGGTCATGGAACACGACGTGCTAACAGAGCTGCATGTAAGGGTAAACCTCAAACCCTGCAGAATCCCGAAGCATGCTGGGAGATAGTCTCCAAGGAGGTGAAGAGAATGCTGGACCTAGGGGTGATAGAGGAATCAAGAAGTGGCTGGTCAAGTCCCATCGTTCTCACATCGGATCCCAATAGCGAATTGCGGTTTTGTAACGATTACTGCAAGCTCAATGAGATGTCCCGTTTTGACGTGTTCCCCGATGCCCTGCATGGATGAACTCATGAATGACTGGGGCCCGCAAGGTACATAACCACCCTCGACCTGACGAAGGGGTACTGACAGATCCCCGTGTCCCAGAGCGCCAAGGAGAAGATGGCCTTCTCGACACCGAATGGGTGTTTTCAGTACACCAGAATGCCCTTCGGACTGCAGGGAGTGCCAGCTACCTTCCAGAGGGTGATAAATCAAATCTTAGCTCTACACAAGAAATATGCTGCAGCCTACTAGGATGACATTGTCATTTTCAGACCTGACTGGAGTTTGCACCTGCCAAAGGTACAGGTGATCCTCAATGCATTGAGGAAAGCAGGATTCATCATAAATCCCAAGAAGTGTACCATAGAGAAGGGAGAGGCAAGGTACTAAGGCTACATTGTTGGGAGAGGCGCAATGAAGCCTCAGTTGAATAAAATAGAGGTAATTCAGGAGTGGCTGCAACTGCTCTCCAAGAAGCAAGTGAGAGCGTTTCTTGGGATTGTGGGGCATTACCGGCATTTTATTCCGAACGTTGCCTTAATTGCCGCACCTTTAACAGATCTCATTGTGGGCACCAAGTCGACGATGGTGAAATGGACTGCTGATACAGATATGGCGTTTCAAGGACTCAAGTGGGCTTTGTGCAAGCATACGGTTCTGGTCACACCAGACTTTAGCAAAGAATTTGTGGTCCAGACCGATGCTTAAGTAGTTGGGTTGGGAGCCATGGTGTCACAGGAAATAAATGCAGAAGAGCATCTCATCCTATACCTGAGCCAGAAACTCTCTTCATGTGAGAAGAATTATCCCATAGTTGATAAGGAGTGTTTAGCTATAAAATGGGTCATAGACACACTGACATACTACCTGCTAGGCCGTAGGTTTCAGATGGTGTCGGACCATGCCCCTCTGAGATGGTTGTGAGAGAAGAAGGATAAGAATGCCGTGGTGACTAGGTGGTTCTTAGCCCTTGAAGATCTCACTTTCCACGTGGAGCATAGGCCAGGGAAGTTACATGGAAACGCTGATGCTCTCTTCCGAATTCCCTGCTTAGTGTCTGAAGGTGCCAAAACCCCCGGCTTTGGGCAGAGTGGGGGAATATGTGACAGAGTCACTGGCACAGTGTACGAAGTGAGATATGTGTCACTGTGTATACTACAGTCAGTGATGTTGAACCAGATTGTTTTTGCTGTCAGCACACTAAGTGATGAGAGGGTTAATGTTAAAGTTACAATGGACTAGTTTTATGTGAGCACTAGTGATGAGCGAATATACTCGTTACTCGAGATTTCTCGAGCATGCTCGGGGGTCCTCCGAGTATTTTTTAGTGCTCGGAGATTTAGTTTTTCTTGCCGCAGCTGAATGATTTACATCTGTTAGCCAGCATAAGTACACGTGGGGGTTGCCTGGTTGCTAGGCAACCCCCACATGTACTTATGTGGCTAACAGATGTAAATTATTCAGCTGCGGCAAGAAAAACGAAATCTCCGAGCACTAAAAAATACTCGGAGGACCCCCGAGTGTGCTCGAGAAATCTCGAGTAACGAGTATATTCGCTCATCACTAGTGAGCACCCATAGAGTGGGAGGGTGCTCACTGTATCACCTCTTGTAGAGCCAACAGCGGCATGTGTACTAGCAGGACCTGCGTTGATGTCACGATCGTGTGATCATTACATGGTCCTGGTTAAATACCTGGACATAAGAGACAGTCTGGGTGGTGTGTTGGGAGAGGAAACACTCCTACATGGCTCCAGGAGTAGCGGAGGACATTGCCAAGTGTCTGCAAGGTGGAACCTGCAGCGAAAAAGGACTCTGTTGAGCTTTGTTTGTTTTGTTTTCCATTAAGCCAGGAAGGCTCTGCTTTTCTTTTCCTGAAACCTGCCTTGGTCTATGCTGACTTTAATAAACCAGCAACTGTTTCACTATCAAAGTGTTCCAGCTTCTACCTGGAGTAGCAGCTAAGTGTGTCAACCCCTTAGGCTTCTTTCACACTTCAGTTTTTTGGCGTCAGTCACTTCCGCCATAATGACGGATCGATCCGTTACTCAGGGGTTGTATATACTTTTTGGAGCATGCGCAATTGAAAAAAATTGAAAAAACGGATTGGGGCGGCGGATCCGCCGAAATGACGGTCGTGACGGATCCGTCGCCCATAGGTGGCCATTCTATGAAATGACGGACGCGACGGATCCGTCGCGATCCGCCATTTCAACGCAGACAAAAAACGTTGCAATGACTGTCAATGTCTAGATGATGTCCGCCAAATTTTGACGGATCCGTCGCATGACGGATGGAACGGACGACCATCCGTCACAATCCGTCGCTAATGCAAGTCTATGGGGAAAAAAACGGATCCGTCGAAAAAAAAACCGGATCCGTTTTTTGAGGAAAATGGCGGATTTAGACTGACGCCAAACAACTGAAGTGTGAAAGAGGCCTTACACATACCTCCCAACCGTCCCGGATCCAGCTGGGCAGTCTCGATTTTGACAGTCTCCCCCGCGGTCACGGGCGGAACCGTAGTTTTCCCACACTGCAATGTCAGCCTCAGTCTCATCCCTCCACCCGCAGACCAGCACACCACATATATCGCTGCTCTGTGAGCACAGGACCTGTGATGAGGTCACATGAGGAGTCAGGGGGTCACATGATCGGGGCCTCCGTGTACGCATGCAGGACTCTGCTGGTTGTCATGGTGCTGGATGAGGGTAAGTTTACAGTTGTGGCCAAAAGTATTGACACCCCTGCAATTCTGTCAGATAATACTCAGTTTCTTCCTGAAAATGATTGCAAACACAAATTCTTTGGTATTATTATCTTCATTTAATTTGTCTTAAATGAAAAAACACAAGAGAGAATGAAGCAAAAAGCAAAACATTGATCATTTCACACAAAACTCCAAAAATGGGCCAGACAAAAGTATTGGCACCCTCAGCCTAATACTTGGTTGCACAACCTTTAGCCAAAATAACTGCGACCAACCGCTTCCAGTAACCATCAATGAGTTTCTTACAATGCTCTGCTGGAATTTTAGACCATTCTTCTTTGGCAAACTGCTCCAGGTCCCTGATATTTGAAGGGTGCCTTCTCCAAACTGCCATTTTTAGATCTCTCCACAGGTGTTCTATGGGATTCAGGTCTGGACTCATTGCTGGCCACCTTAGAAGTCTCCAGTGCTTTCTCTCAAACCATTTTCTAGTGCTTTTTGAAGTGTGTTTTGGGTCATTGTCCTGCTGGAAGACCCATGACCTCTGAGGGAGACCCAGCTTTCTCACACTGGGCCCTACATTATGCTGCAAAATTTGTTGGTAGCCTTCAGACTTCATAATGCCATGCACACGGTCAAGCAGTCCAGTGCCAGAAGCAGCAAAGCAACCCCAAAACATCAGGGAACCTCCGCCATGTTTGACTGTAGGGACCGTGTTCTTTTCTTTGAATGCCTCTTTTTATCTCCTGTAAACTCTTATGTTGATGCCTTTGCCCAAAAAGCTCTACTTTTGTCTCATCTGACCAGAGAACATTCTTCCAAAACGTTTTAGGCTTTTTCAGGTAAGTTTTGGCAAACTCCAGCCTGGCTTTTTTTTGTCTCGGGGTAAGAAGTAGGGTCTTCCTGGGTCTCCTACCATACAGTCCCTTTTCATTCAGACGCCGATGGATAGTAAGGGTTGACACTGTTGTACCTTCGGACTGCAGGGCAGCTTGAACTTGTTTGGATGTTAGTTGAGGTTCTTTATCCAACATCCGCACAATCTTGCGTTGAAATCTCTTTAAACATACTGACCAGCCATGCAATTATTAAACTGCGCACTGAATCAAAGAAGTGTTTTCTTTTTTTTAAAAAAGTTATACCTTTATTAATACACACATTACACATATAATTAAAATAGTGCCTCTGAACCGTAGAAAATCACCATAATGACAGGTAAGCGCAAAAAAATCACAGTAACAGCAGGTAAGCATTAACTAACACTCCAAATAGAAAAGTTGTAAGGCATTTGGTTATTCATATTTTTAAGTAGAGCATGCTGAGAAAATATCTCAATTCTAATATCAGATCAGCTATCTTAGATTATTTGCAGAATATTTAGTAATTCATAATTATAATTGTTACTTGCTATCAAAACATTACTGGTACCCAAGAGTAATCCATAAAATGTGCAAAAGCTGCATCATGATCTAAAAATTCCGATATTTTAATGTAGACCGTCCTATATACTTCATCCAAAGGACAATAAATGCTCCCTAAAGGATGCGCACTGTATGCATCACAATATGCGAATCCAATACACAGAAAACTATTCTGACACAAATGCCCTCCCAAAATAAATTACAAATCCACAGCTGTGTCTGTGCAGCTCCAACCCGCACGAAAATATACAAATATCAAATGGCAAAAATATCAGCTCAGCGAGAGTAGTGCACTCCAACGTTGCCGATACCATGGATTGACCAAACACAATAATTCAGCTGTGGAAACTATTCAATGCATATATTTCCACAAGCGCAAGAAAGAAAGACAGTATCAGATCGGCACTGAACGAGCTGTCATAAAGCAATCCAGCTGCGAGGCTAATAACTTCTTCAAAAGACAGACGGAGTCAGCTACTAGTGAAGTGGGGGCGGTGCTCTGCAGCTAAAGTCGATGATTCACATGGGGCCATGGACCCGTAGAAGCGCCTGAGCGTGAAACGGCCGTCATCCGTCTTGTCTCTGCACACTCCCCCACTGCTCCCTCCCTATGCCTCAGCCTGTATTGTGCCGTGTTGAACATGGATTGCCACATTCAATAAAGAATTAACTACAGTGGAAGAAACCGGGTGAGTGCCGCATTCTTTCTTTATCTTCATTCTCATGTATTCAATGCATATTACCTGAGTGCATGGTGCTCCCTGCTTACAGCCACATGGCACGCTAGTCCTTGCCAAACCCCGACGCGCGTTTCGCGACAGCTTCCTCCTTCCTTCCTCCACACGCCCCCAGGAGGAAGCTGTCGCGAAACGCAATCCAACCATGGCCGATGCTGCAATAGCATCAGCCATGGCTGGAGACCCCGATCTGGCCCCCCCACCGACTGACGGCGGCGATCTGCAGCTGCCGTCAGTGTTCCCTACCCCTCCGTTCTGTGCTAAGCGCCTTCCTCTCCCCTCCGACCCTCCCCCGTCCTTCCCTAAGCCCCCCCGCTGTCCGATCGCACCCCCACATACTTACCTCATCCCGGTATCCTCGGTCTTCTCGCATGGGAGCCGCCATCTTGGAAAATGGCGGGCGCATGCGCAGTGCGCCCGCCGAATCGGCCGGCAGATTCGTTCCCTGTACATTTTGATCGCTGTGATAAGTTCTATCACAGCGATCAAAATAAAAAAAATAGTAAATAAACCCCCCCTTTATCACCCCCATAGGTAGGGACAATAATAAAGTACAGAAAATATATTTATTTTTTGTTTTTCCATTAGGGTTAGGGGTAGGGTTAGGGTTAGGGGTAGGGTGAGGGTTGCACATAGGGTTAGGGTTGCACTTGATAGGGTTGCACTTAGGGATAGGGTTGCACTTAGGGATAGGGTTGCAGTTAGGGTTGCACTTAGGGTTGCACTTAGGGCCAGGGTTGCACTTAGGGCTAGGGTTGCACTTAGGGCTAGGGTTGCACTTAGGGCTAGGATTGCACTTAGGGCTAGGGTTAGAATTAGGGTTAGGGTTAGAATTAGGGTTAGAATTAGGGTTAGAATTAGGATTAGAATTAGGGTTAGAATTAGGGTTACAATTAGGGTTAGAATTAGGGCTAGGGTTGGAATTAGGGTTAGAATTAGGCTATGTGCACACGGTGCGGATTTGGCTGCGGATCCACAGCGGATTGGTCGCTGCGGATTCGTAGTAGTTTTCCATCATGTTTACAGTACCACGTAAACCTATGGAAAACCAAATCCGCCGTGCCCATGTGCGGAGATTACAGCGCGGAAAACGCTACGTTGTATTTTCCGCAGCATGTCAATTCTTTGTGCGGATTCCGCAGCGTTTTACACCTGCTCCACAATAGGAATCCGCAGGTGAAATCCGCACAAAAAACACTGGAAATCCGCGGTAAATCCGTAGGTAAAGCGCAGTCGTTTTACCTGCAGATTTTTCAAAAACAGTGCCGAAAAATCCGCACACAAATCCGCAACGTGGGCACATAGCCTTAGGGTCAGGGTTGGAATTAGAGTTAGGGTTGGAATTAGGCTTTAGACTAGGGTTAGGGGTGTGTTGGGGTTAGGGTTGTGGTTAGGGTTGGGATTAGGGTTAGGGGTGTGTTGGGGTTAGTGTTAGAATTGAGGGGTTTCCACTGTTAAGGCACATCAGGGGGTCTCCAAACGCGACATGGCGCCACCATTGATTCCAGCCAATCTTGCGTTGTAAAAGTCAAATGGTGCTCTCTCCCTTCCGAGCCCGGACGTGTGCCCAAACAGTGGTTTACCCCCACATATGGGGTACTAGCGTACTCAGGAGAAACTGGACAACAACTTGTGGGGTCCAATTTCTCCTGTAACTCTTGGGAAAATAAAAAATTGCGGGCTAAAAATTATTTTTGAGGAAAGAAAAATGTTTTATTTTCACGGCTCTGCGTTATAAACTTCTGTGAAGCACTTGGGGGTTCAAAGTGCTCACCACACATCTAGATAATTTCCTTTAGGGGTCTAGTTTCCAAAATGGGGTCACTTGTGGGGGGTTTCTACTGTTTAGGCACATCAGGGGCTCTGCAAACGCAACGTGACGCCCGCAGAGCATTCCATCAAAGTCTGCATTTCAAAACGTCACTACTTCACTTCCGAACCCCGACGTGTGCCCAAACAGTGGTTTACCCCCACATATGGGGTATCAGCATACTCAGGAGAAGCTTGACAGCAACATTTGGGGTCAAATTTTCTTTTTTTGAGAAAAGAAAATTTATTTTTTTATTTTCATGGCTCTGCATTATAAACTTCTGTGAAGCACTTGGGGGTTCAAAGTGCTCACCACACATGTAGATTAGTTCCTTGGGAGGTCTAGTTTCCAAAATGGGGTCACTTGTTGGGGAGCTCCAATGTTTAGGCACACAGGGGCTCTCCAAACGCGACATGGTGTCTGTTAATGATTAGAGCTAATTTTCCATTCAAAAAGCCAAATGGCGTGCCTTCCCTTCCGAGCCCTGCCGTGCACCCAAACAGTGGTTTACCCCCACATATGGGGTATCAGCTTACTCAGGACAAACTGGACAACAACATTTGGGGTCCAATTTCTCCTGTTACCCTTGGGAAAATAAAAAATTCCGGGCTATAAAATCATTTTTGAGGAAAGAAGAATTATTTTTTATTTTCACGGCTCTGCGTTATAAACTTCTGTGAAGCACTTGGGGGTTTAAAGTGCTCACTATGCATCTAGATAAGTTCCTTGGGGGGTCTAGTTTCCAAAATGGGGTCCCTTGTGGGGGAGCTCCAATGTTTAGGTACACAGGGGCTCTCCAAACGCGACATGGTGTCCGCTAACGATTGGAACTAATTTTCCATTCAAAAAGTCAAATGGCGCGCCTTCCCTTCCGAGCCTTACTGTTATGATCCTGGTGGTTAGAACACATGAACTGACCTGATAAGTAAACCAAAAAATAGGACAAGCTCTGGGAATGTGGGAATTTTACTGACCGCAATTCTGATCCTATCAAACCACACTAAAGGCAGCCGTGGAGCGTTCCTAACTCGGCCTAGACGCCTCGTTCACAGCCTGAGAAACTAGCTACCCCTAGAGAGAAACAAAGCCTCACTTGCCTCAGAGAAATTTTCCCCAAAGTGAAGCAGCCCCCCACAAATAATAACGGTGAGTTTAACCCCTTCCTGACATCGGACGTACTATCCCGTCGAGGTGGGGTGGGCACCCATGACCACGGACGGGATAGTACGTCCAGCGCGATCGGCGGCGCTCACGGGGGGGGGAGCGCGGCCGATCGCGGCCGGGTGTCAGCTGCCTATCGCAGCTGACATCCGGCACTATGTTCCAGGAGCGGTCACGGACCACTCCCGGCACATTAACCCCCGGCACACCGCGATCAAACATGATCGCGATGTGCCGGCAGTGCAGGGAAGCATCGCGCAGGGAGGGGGCTCCCTGCGGGCTTCCCTGAGCCCCCCGCAGCAACGCGATGTGATCGCGTTGCTGCGAGGGTCTTACCTCCCTCCATGCCTGCTCCAGACCCAGATCCAAGATGGCCGCGGATCCGGGTCCTGCAGGGAGGGAGGTGGCTTCACAGAAGCCTGCTCAGAGCAGGCACTGTGAAGCAGCCTGCACTTCTCTCAGATCGGTGATCTGTCAGAGTGCTATGCAAACTGGCAGATCACCGATCTGTATTGTCCCCCCCTGGGGCAAAGTAAAAAAGTTAAAAAAAAAAATTCCAAATGTGTAAAAAAAAAAAAAAAAAAATATTCCAAAATAATGAAAAAAAAAAAAAATATTATTCCCATAAATACATTTCTTTATCTAAATAAAATAAAAAAACCAATAAAAGTACACGTATTTAGTATCGCCGCGTCCGTAACGACCCGACCTATAAAACTGGCCCACTAGTTAACCCCTTCAGTAAACACCGTAAGAAAAAAAAAAAAAAAAAACGAGGCAAAAAACAACGCTTTATTATCATACCGCCGAACAAAAAGTGGAATAACACGCGATCAAAAAGACAGATATAAATAACCATGGTACGGCTGAAAGCGTCATCTTGTCCCGCAAATAACGAGCCGCCATACAGCATGATCAGCAAAAAAATAAAAAAGTTATAGTCCTGAGAATAAAGCGATGCAAAAATAATTATTTTTTCCATAAAATAGTTTTTATCATATAAAAGCGCCAAAACATAAAAAAATAATATAAATGAGGTATCACTGTAATCGTACTGACCCGAAGAATAAAACTGCTTATCAATTTTACCAAACGCGGAACGGTATAAACGCCTCCCCCAAAAGAAATTCATGAATAGCTGGTTTTTGGTCATTCTGCCTCACAAAAATCGGAATAAAAAGCGATCAAAAACTGTCACATGTCCGAAAATGTTACCAATAAAAACATCAACTTGTCCTGCAAAAAACAAGACCTCACATGACTCTGTGGACCAAAATATGGAAAATTTATAGCTCTCAAAATGTGGTAACGCAAAAAATATTTTTTGCAATGAAAAGCGTCTTTCAGTGTGTGACGGCTGCCAATCATAAAAATCCGCTAAAAAACTCGCTATAAAAGTAAATCAAGCCCCCCTTCATCACCCCCTTAGTTAGGGAAAAAAAAAATGTATTTATTTCCATTTTCCCATTAGGGCTAGGGTTGGAGCTAGGGTTAAGGCTACAGTTAGGGTTGGGGCTAAAGTTAGGGTTAGGGTTGGGGCTAAAGTTACGGTTAGGGTTTAGATTACATTTACGGTTGGGAATAGGGTTGGGATTAGGGTTAGGGGTGTGTCAGGGTTAGAGGTGTGGTTAGGGTTACTGTTGGGATTAGGGTTAGGGGTGTGTTTGGATTAGGGTTTCAGTTATAATTGGGGGGTTTCCACTGTTTCGGCACATCAGGGGCTCTCCAAACGCGACATGGCGTCCGATCTCAATTCCAGCCAATCTGCGTTGAAAAAGTAAAACAGTGCCCCTTCCCTTCCGAGCTTTCCCGTGTGCCCAAACAGGGGTTTACCCCAACATATGGGGTAGCAGCGTACTCGGGACATATAGGACAACAACCTTTGGGGTCCAATTTCTCCTGTTACCCCTGGGAAAATACAAAACTGGGGGCTAAAAAATAATTTTTGTGGGAAAAAAAATATTTTTTATTTTCACGGCTCTGCGTTATAAACTGTAGTGAAACACTTGGGGGTTCAAAGTTCTTACAACACATCTAGATAAGTTCCTTGGGGGGTCTAGTTTCCAAAATGGGGTCACTTGTGCGGGGCTTCTACTGTTTAGGTACATTAGGGGCTCTGCAAACGCAATGTGACGCCTGCAGACCATTCCATCTAAGTCTGCATTCCAAATGGCGCTCCTTCCCTTCCGAGCCCTCCCATGCATCCAAACGGTGGTTCCCCCCACATATGGGGTATCAGCGCACTCAGGACAAATTGGACACCAACTTTTGGGGTCCAATTTCTCATGTTACCCTCGGGAAAACACAAAACTGGGGGCTGAAAAATAATTTTTGTGGGAAAAAATTTTAGTTTTATTTTTACGGCTCTGCATTATAAACTTCTGTGAAGCCCTTGGTGGGTCAAAGCGCTCACCACTCATCTAGATAAGTTTCTTAGGGGGTCTACTTTCCAACATGGTGTCACTTGTGGGGGGTTTCTACTGTTTAGGTACATTAGGGGCTCTGCAAACGCAATGTGACGCCTGCAGACCATTCCATCTAAGCCTGCATTCCAAATGGCACTCCTTCCTTTCCGAGCCCTCCCATGCGCCCAAACAGTGGTTCTCCCCACATATGGTGTATCATCGCACTCAGGACAACTTGGACAACAAATTTTGGGGTCCAATTTCTCCTGCTACCCTCGGGAAAATACAAAACTGGGGGCTTAAAAATAATTTTTGTGGGAAAAAATTTTTGTTTTATTTTTACGGCTCTGCATTATTAACTTCTGTGAAGCCCTTGGTGGGTCAAAGCGCTCAAAACACATCTAGATAAGTTCCTTAGGGGGTCTACTTTACAAAATGGTGTCACTTGTGGGGGTTTCAATGTTTAGGCACATCAGTGGCTCTCCAAACGCAACATGGCGTCCCATCTCAATTCCTGTAAATTTTGCATTGAAAAGTCAAACGGTGCTACTTCCCTTCCGAGCTCTCCCATGCGCCCAAACAGTGGTTTACCCCCACATATGGGGTATCAGCGTACTCAGGACGAATTGTACAACAACTTTTGGGGTCCAATTTCTTCTCTTACCCTTGGGAAAATAAAAAATTGGGGGTGAAAAGATAATTTTTGTGAAAAAATATGATTTTTTATTTTTACGGTTCTGCATTATAAACTTCTGTGAAGCACTTGGTGGGTCAAAGTGCTCACCACACCTCTAGATAAGTTCCTTAGGGGGTCTACTTTCCAAAATGGTGTCACTTGTGGGGGGTTTCAATGTTTAGGCACATCAGTGGCTCTCCAAACGCAACATGGCGTCCCATCTCAATTCCTGTCAATTTTGCATTGAAAAGTCAAACGGTGCTCCTTCCCTTCCGAGGTCTCCCATGCGCCCAAACAGTGGTTTATCCCCACATATGGGGTATGAGCGTACTCAGGACGAATTGTACAACAACTTTTGGGGTCCAATTTCTTCTCTTACCCTTGGGAAAATAAAAAATTGGGCGCGAAAAATAATTTTTGTGAAAAAATGTGATTTTTTATTTTTACGGTTCTGCATTATAAACTTCTGTGAAGCACTTGGTGGGTCAAAGTGCTCACCACACCTCTAGATAAGTTCCTTAGGGGGTCTACTTTCCAAAATGGTGTCACTTGTGGGGGGTTTCAATGTTTAGGCACATCAGGGGCTCCCCAAACGCAACATGGCGTCCCATCTCAATTCCAGTCAATTTTGCATTGAAAAGTCAAATGGCGCTCCTTCGCTTCCGAGCTCGGTCATGCGCACAAACAGTGGTTTACCCCCACATATGGGGTATCGGCGTACTCAGGACAAATTGTACAACAACTTTTGGGGTCCATTTTCTCCTGTTACCCTTGGTAAAATAAAACAAATTGGAGCTGAAGTAAATTTTTTGTGAAAAAAGTTAAATGTTCATTTTTATTTAAACATTCCAAAAATTCCTGTGAAGCACCAGAAGGGTTAATAAACTTCTTGAATATGGTTTTGAGCACCTTGAGGGGTGCAGTTTTTAGAATGGTGTCACACTTGGGTATTTTCTATCATATAGACCCCTCAAAATGACTTCAAATGAGATGTGGTCCCTAAAAAAATATGGTGTTGTAAAAATGAGAAATTGCTGGTCAACTTTTAACCCTTATAACTCCCTAACAAAAAAAAATTTTGGTTCCAAAATTGTGCTGATGTAAAGTAGACATGTGGGAAATGTTACTTATTAAGTATTTTGTGTGACATATCTCTGTGATTTAAGGGCATAAAAATTCAAAGTTGGAAAATTGCAAAATTTTCAAAATTTTCGCCAAATTTCCATTTTTTTTGCAAATAAACGCAGGTAATATCAAAGAAATTTTACCACTATCATGAAGTACAATATGTCACGAGAAAACAGTGTCAGAATCGCCAAGATCCGTTGAAGCTTTCCAGAGTTATAACCTCATAAAGGGACAGTGGTCAGAATTGTAAAAATTGGCCCGGTCATTAACGTGCAAACCACCCTTGGGGGTGAAGGGGTTAAGGGGAAAACACAAACATAGAAATGAAAATAGGTTTTAGCAAATGAGGCCCGCTAATAACTAAATAGTCAGAAGATAGCAAGGAATCTGTGCGGTCAGTATAAAATACTACAAAAGTATCCACGCAGAGAATACAAAAAGACCCCCACACTGACTCACGATGTGAGGGGCGCAACTCCGCACCCCAGAGCTTTGAGCTAGCAATCAAATAGCATATCAGCAAGCTGGACTGAACTCATAACATACTGAGAAACATTTTCAAATAGAAATGAGCAAAAATGGACTAGCATGAACTTAGCTTCTCCACGAGGAGACAGGTCACAAGGGAAGTCCCAGAGAGATCTGAACCAGTACTGAATACAATGACAGCAGGCAACAAGTAAAGGTCCAGATGGAGTTAAATAGGTAGCAGGCCTGGCAGGAAACGAGGCAGCTGGAGTCCAGCTACAGACCAGCCGTAACACTAAAAGCCACCAGAGGGAGCCCATGAACAGAACTCACAAAGTGCCACTCATGACCACAGGAGGGAGCCCGAGAACGGAATTCACAAGAGGGGTCACCGAACCCTCACCAGAGCCCCCAGTGTTGTGAAATTGGATTCTGGGCTCCCCCGGTGGCCACTTGTGGAATTGAACTTGTGTGCATCATCCCCTCTGTTCACCTGCTCCTATCAGGATGTGGGAGTCGCTATATAACCTTGCTCCTCTGTCAGTTTCTTGCCGGTCAACAATGTAATCAGAAGCCTTTCTGTGCTTGTTCCTGCTACTAGACAACTCCCAGCTAAGTTGGACTTTTTGTCCTTGTGTGTTTTTGCATTTTGTTCCTGTTCACAGCTGCTGTTTCGTTACTGTGTCTGGAAAGCTCTAGTGATCGGAAATTGCCACTCTGGTGTTATGAGTTAATGCTAGAGTTATAAAGTAATTTCTGGATGGTGTTTTGATAGGGTTTTCTGCTGACCATGAAAGTGCCCTTTCTGTCTTCCTGCTATCTAGTAAGCGGACCTCGATTTTGCTAAACCTATTTTCATACTACGTTTGTCATTTCATCTAAAATCACCGCCAATATATGTGGGGGCCTCTGTCTGCCTTTTGGGAAAATTTCTCTAGAGGTGAGCCAGGACTGTCTTTTCCTCTGCTAGGATTAGGTAGTTCTCCGGCTGGCGCTGGGCATCTAGGGATAAAAAAACGTAGGCATGCTACCCGGCCACTTCTAGTTGTGCGGCAGGTTTAGTTCATGGTCAGTATAGTTTCCATCTTCCAAGAGCTAGTTCTCATATATGCTGGGCTATGTTCTCTCGCCATTGAGAATCATGACAGTTTGACCGGCCCAAAAAGGGTTAAATTACTGCTGAGAAAGGAGAGAAAAAAGAAGTCTGCTACAATTTTTTTTTTTTTTTTTCCCTCTAGTTCTGAGTGTGCTCTTAATTGAATCACTTGCTAGTCTGCCTACACTGCAGCCTTCCTCTCTTTCTCTCCTTCTAATCCTTGAATGGCTCTGTGTTCACCTGTTTGAAATGGATCTTCAGAGTGTGGCTGCAGGTTTGAATAATCTCGCCACAAAGGTACAAAATTTGCAAGATTTTGTTGTTCATGCACCTATGTCTGAGCCTAGAATTCCTTTGCCTGAATTCTTCTCGGGGAATAGATCTCACTTTCAAAATTTTAAAAATAATTGCAAATTGTTTTTGTCCCTGAAGTCTCGCTCTGCCGGAGACCCTGCACAGCAGGTCAGGATTGTAATTTCCTTGCTCCGGGGCGACCCTCAAGACTGGGCTTTTGCATTGGCACCAGGGGATCCTGCGTTGCTCAATGTGGATGCGTTTTTTCTGGCCTTGGGGTTGCTTTATGAGGAACCTCATTTAGAGCTTCAGGCGGAAAAGGCCTTGATGTCCTTGTCTCAGGGGCAAGATGAAGCTGAAATATACTGCCAAAAATTCCGCAAATGGTCTGTGTTTACTCAGTGGAATGAGTGCGCCCTGGCGGCGATTTTCAGAGAAGGTCTCTCTGATGCCATTAAGGATGTTATGGTGGGGTTCCCTGTGCCTGCGAGTCTGAATGAGTCCATGACGATGGCTATTCAGATCGATAGGCGTCTGCGGGAGCGCAAACCTGTGCACCATTTGGCGGTGTCTACTGAGAAAACGCCAGAAAATATGCAATGTGATAGAATTCTGTCCAGAAGCGAGCGGCAGAATTTTAGACGAAAAAATGGGTTGTGCTTCTATTGTGGTGATTCAACTCATGTTATATCAGCATGCTTTAAGCGTACTAAGAAGCCTGACAAGTCTGTTTCAATTAGCACTTTACAGTCTAAGTTTATTCTATCTGTGACCCTGATTTGTTCTTTGTCATCTATTACCGCGGACGCCTATGTCGACTCTGGCGCTGCTTTGAGTCTTATGGATTGGTCCTTTGCCAAACGCTGTGGGTATGATTTGGAGCCATTGGAGGCTCCGATACCTCTGAAAGGGATTGACTCCACCCCATTGGCTAGTAATAAACCACAATACTGGACACAAGTGACTATGCATGTTAATCCGGATCACCAGGAGGTTATTCGCTTTCTGGTGCTGTATAATCTACATGATGTTTTGGTGCTGGGATTGCCATGGCTGCAATCTCATAACCCAGTTCTCGACTGGAGAGCTATGTCTGTGTTAAGCTGGGGATGTAAAGGAACTCATGGGGACGTACCTTTGGTTTCCATTTCATCATCTATTCCCTCTGAGATTCCTGAATTCTTGTCTGACTTTCGTGACGTTTTTGAAGAACCCAAGGTTGGTTCACTACCTCCGCACCGGGAGTGCGATTGTGCCATAGACTTGATCCCGGGTAGTAAATACCCTAAGGGTCGTTTATTTAATCTGTCTGTGCCTGAACACGCTGCTATGCGAGAATATATAAAGGAGTCCTTGGAAAAGGGACATATTCGTCCTTCGTCATCTCCCTTAGGAGCCGGTTTTTTCTTTGTGTCTAAGAAAGACGGCTCTTTGAGGCCGTGTATTGATTATCGACTTTTGAATAAAATCACGGTTAAATATCAATATCCGTTACCACTGCTTACTGATTTGTTTGCTCGTATAAAGGGGGCCAAGTGGTTCTCTAAGATTGATCTCCGTGGGGCGTATAATTTGGTGCGAATCAAGCAGGGGGATGAGTGGAAAACCGCATTTAATACGTCCGAGGGCCATTTTGAGTATTTGGTGATGCCTTTTGGTCTTTCAAATGCCCCTTCAGTCTTCCAGTCCTTTATGCATGACATTTTCCGCGATTATTTGGATAAATTTATGATTGTGTATCTGGATGATATTCTGATTTTTTCGGATGACTGGGACTCTCATGTCCAGCAGGTCAGGAGGGTTTTTCAGGTTTTGCGGTCTAATTCCTTGTGTGTGAAGGGTTCTAAGTGTGTTTGTGGGGTTCAAAAGATTTCCTTCTTGGGATACATTTTTTCCCCCTCTTCCATCGAGATGGATCCTGTCAAGGTTCAGGCTATTGGTGATTGGACGCAACCCTCTTCTCTTAAGAGTCTTCAGAAATTTTTGGGCTTTGCTAACTTTTATCGTCGATTTATTGCTGGTTTTTCTGATGTTGTGAAACCATTGACTGATTTGACTAAGAAGGGTGCTGATGTTGCTGATTGGTCCCCTGATGCTGTGGAGGCCTTTCGGGAGCTCAAGCGCCGCTTTTCTTCCGCCCCAGTGTTGCGTCAGCCTGATGTTGCTCTTCCTTTTCAGGTTGAGGTCGACGCTTCTGAAATCGGAGCTGGGGCGGTGTTGTCGCAGAGAAGTTCCGACTGCTCCGTGATGAGACCTTGTGCTTTTTTTTCCCGTAAATTTTCGCCCGCCGAGCGGAATTATGATATTGGGAATCGGGAGCTTTTGGCCATGAAGTGGGCTTTTGAGGAGTGGCGTCACTGGCTTGAGGGGGCCAGACATCAGGTGGTGGTATTGACTGACCACAAAAATTTAATTTACCTTGAGTCTGCCAGGCGCCTGAATCCTAGACAGGCGCGCTGGTCGTTGTTTTTCTCTCGGTTTAATTTTGTGGTGTCGTACCTACCGGGTTCTAAGAATGTTAAGGCGGATGCCCTTTCTAGGAGTTTTGAGCCTGACTCCCCTGGTAATTCTGAGCCCACAGGTATCCTTAAAGATGGAGTGATATTGTCTGCCGTTTCTCCAGACCTGCGGCGGGCCTTGCAGGAGTTTCAGGCGGATAGACCTGATCGTTGCCCACCTGGTAGACTGTTTGTTCCTGATGATTGGACCAGTAGAGTCATCTCTGAGGTTCATTCTTCTGCGTTGGCAGGTCATCCTGGAATCTTTGGTACCAGGGATTTGGTGGCAAGGTCCTTCTGGTGGCCTTCCCTGTCACGAGATGTGCGAGGCTTTGTGCAGTCTTGTGACGTTTGTGCTCGGGCCAAGCCTTGTTGTTCTCGGGCTAGTGGATTGTTGTTACCCTTGCCTATCCCGAAGAGGCCTTGGACGCACATCTCGATGGATTTTATTTCGGATCTGCCTGTTTCTCAGAAGATGTCTGTCATCTGGGTGGTGTGTGACCGTTTCTCTAAGATGGTCCATCTGGTTCCCTTGCCTAAGTTGCCTTCTTCTTCCGAGTTGGTTCCTCTGTTTTTTCAAAATGTTGTTCGTTTGCATGGTATTCCTGAGAATATCGTTTCTGACAGAGGGACCCAATTCGTGTCTAGATTTTGGCGGGCATTCTGTGCTAGGATGGGCATAGATTTGTCTTTTTCGTCTGCTTTCCATCCTCAGACTAATGGCCAGACCGAGCGGACTAATCAGACCTTGGAGACATATTTGAGGTGTTTTGTGTCTGCGGATCAGGATGATTGGGTTGCTTTTTTGCCTTTGGCGGAGTTCGCCCTCAATAATCGGGCCAGCTCTGCCACCTTGGTGTCCCCGTTTTTCTGTAATTCGGGGTTTCATCCTCGATTTTCCTCCGGTCAAGTGGAATCTTCGGATTGTCCTGGAGTGGATGCTGTGGTGGAGAGGTTGCATCAGATTTGGGGGCAGGTGGTGGACAATTTGAAGTTGTCCCAGGAGAAGACTCAGCTTTTTGCCAACCGCCGTCGTCGTGTTGGTCCTCGGCTTTGTGTTGGGGACTTGGTGTGGTTGTCTTCTCGTTTTGTCCCTATGAGGGTTTCTTCTCCTAAGTTTAAGCCTCGGTTCATCGGCCCGTACAAGATATTGGAGATTCTTAACCCTGTGTCCTTCCGTTTGGACCTCCCTGCATCCTTTTCGATTCATGTTTTTCATCGGTCATTGTTGCGCAGGTATGAGGTACCGGTTGTGCCTTCCGTTGAGCCTCCTGCTCCGGTGTTGGTTGAGGGTGAGTTGGAGTACGTTGTGGAAAAGATCTTAGACTCTCGTGTTTCCAGACGGAAGCTCCAGTATCTGGTCAAATGGAAGGGATACGGTCAGGAGGATAATTCTTGGGTCACTGCCTCTGATGTTCATGCCTCCGATCTTGTCCGTGCCTTTCATAGGGCTCGTCCTGATCGCCCTGGTGGTTCTGGTGAGGGTTCGGTGCCCCCTCCTTGAGGGGGGGGTACTGTTGTGAAATTGGATTCTGGGCTCCCCCGGTGGCCACTTGTGGAATTGAACTTGTGTGCATCATCCCCTCTGTTCACCTGCTCCTATCAGGATGTGGGAGTCGCTATATAACCTTGCTCCTCTGTCAGTTTCTTGCCGGTCAACAATGTAATCAGAAGCCTTTCTGTGCTTGTTCCTGCTACTAGACAACTCCCAGCTAAGTTGGACTTTTTGTCCTTGTGTGTTTTTGCATTTTGTTCCTGTTCACAGCTGCTGTTTCGTTACTGTGTCTGGAAAGCTCTAGTGATCGGAAATTGCCACTCTGGTGTTATGAGTTAATGCTAGAGTCTTAAAGTAATTTCTGGATGGTGTTTTGATAGGGTTTTCTGCTGACCATGAAAGTGCCCTTTCTGTCTTCCTGCTATCTAGTAAGCGGACCTCGATTTTGCTAAACCTATTTTCATACTACGTTTGTCATTTCATCTAAAATCACCGCCAATATATGTGGGGGCCTCTGTCTGCCTTTTGGGAAAATTTCTCTAGAGGTGAGCCAGGACTGTCTTTTCCTCTGCTAGGATTAGGTAGTTCTCCGGCTGGCGCTGGGCATCTAGGGATAAAAAAACGTAGGCATGCTACCCGGCCACTTCTAGTTGTGCGGCAGGTTTAGTTCATGGTCAGTATAGTTTCCATCTTCCAAGAGCTAGTTCTCATATATGCTGGGCTATGTTCTCTCGCCATTGAGAATCATGACACCCCAGGCCGATCAGGACGAGCCAAATGAAAGGCACGAACCAAATCGGCAGCATGGACATCAGAGGCAACAACCCAGGAATTATCCTCCTGACCATAGCCCTTCCATTTAACCAAGTACTGAAGCTTCCGTCTCGAAATACGAGAATTCAAGATCTTCTCCACCACATACTCCAATTCTCCCTCGACCAACACCGGAGCAGGAGGGTCAACAGACGGAACCACAGGCACCACATACCTCCGCAACAATGACCTATGAAACACATTATGAATGGCAAAAGATGCTGGGAGGTCCAAACGAAATGACACCGGATTAAGGATTTCCAAAATCTTATAAGGACCGATGAAACGAGGTTTGAACTTAGGAGAGGAAACCTTCATAGGAACATAACGAGATGACAACCATACCAAATCCCCCACACGAAGTCGGGGACCCACACAGCGACGGCGATTAGCAAAGCGCTGAGCCTTCTCCTGTGACAACGTCAAATTGTCCACAACGTGGTTCCAAATCTGCTGCAACCTATCCACCACAGAATCCTCCCCAGGACAGTCAGAAGGTTCAACCTGACCTGAGGAAAAACGAGGATGAAAACCAGAATTACAAAAAAAAGGCGAAACCAAAGTAGCTGAACTAGCCCGATTATTGAGGGCGAACTCAGCCAATGGCAAAAAAGTCACCCAATCATCCTGATCAGCAGAAACAAAACATCTCAGATAAGTTTCCAAGGTCTGATTCGTACGTTCGGTTTGGCCATTCGTCTGAGGATGGAAGGCCAAAGAAAAAGACAAATCAATGCCCATCTTAGCACAAAAGGACCACCAAAATCTGGACACAAACTGGGACCCTCTGTCAGACACAATGTTCTCCGGAATACCATGCAAACGGACCACATTCTGAAAAAACAGCAGAACCAAATCAGAGGAGGAGGGTAACTTAGGCAAAGGCACCAAATGGACCATTTTAGAAAAACGATCACAAACCACCCAGATGACAGACATCCTCTGAGAGACTGGAAGATCCGAAATATAATCCATGGAAATATGCATTCAAGGCCTCTTCGGGACAGGCAAAGGCAAAAGCAATCCACTGGCACGAGAACAGCAAGGCTTGACCCGAGCACAAATCCCACAGGACTGCACAAAGGAACGCACATCCCGCGACAAAGAAGGCCACCAAAAGGACCTAGCCACCAAATCCCTGGTACCAAAGATCCCAGGATGACCCGCTGACACTGAAGAATGAACCTCGGAAATAACTCTACTGGTCCATCTATCCGGGACAAACAGTCTCTCCAGTGGACAACGGTCAGGTCTATCAGCCTGAAACTCCTGCAGCACCCGCCGCAAATCAGGGGAGATGGCAGACAAGATCACCCCCTCTCTGAGGATACCAGCCGGCTCAGAAACTCCCGGAGAGTCAGGCACAAAACTCCTAGAAAGGGCATCAGCCTTCACATTCTTTGAGCCCGGAAGGTATGAAACCACGAAATCAAAACGGGAGAAAAACAGCGACCATCGAGCTTGTCTAGGATTTAACCACTTGGCAGACTCGAGATAAATCAAATTCTTGTGATCCGTCAAGACCACCATGCGATGCTTGGCTCCCTCAAGCCAATGTCGCCACTCCTCGAATGCCCACTTCATTGCGAACAACTCCCGATTACCAACATCATAATTCCGCTCGGCAGGCGAAAACTTTCTAGAAAAGAAAGCACATGGTCTCATCACCGAGCCATCAGATCTTCTCTGTGACAAGACAGCCCCTGCTCCAATCTCAGAAGCATCAACCTCGACCTGAAAGGGAAGAGAGACATCAGGCTGACGCAAGACAGGAGCCGAAGAAAACCGACGTTTCAGCTCCTGAAAGGCCTCAACGGCCGCAGAAGACCAATTAGTCACATCAGCACACTTTCTAGTCAAATCCGTCAAAGGCTTAACCACACTAGAAAAATTAGTGATGAAGCGCCGGTAAAAATTAGCAAAGCCCAAGAACTTCTGAAGGCTCTTCACCGATGTAGGTTGAGTCCAGTCATAGATGGCCTGGACTTTAACTGGATCCATCTCGATAGTAGAAGGGGAAAAAATAAAGCCCAAAAAGGAAACCTTCTGGACTCCAAAGAGACATTTAGAGCCCTTCACAAACAAGGCATTGGCACGCAGGACCTGAAACACCATCCTGACCTGCTTCACATGAGACTCCCAATCATCAGAAAAGACCAAAATATCATCCAGGTACACAATCATGAATCTATCCAGATACTCTCGGAAGATGTCGTGCATGAAGGACTGAAACACGGAAGGGGCATTAGAAAGCCCAAAAGGCATCACCAAGTACTCAAAATGACCTTCGGGCGTATTAAATGCTGTCTTCCATTCATCGCCCTGCTTTATACGCACAAGATTATAAGCTCCTCGAAGATCTATCTTGGTGAACCAACTAGCCCCCCTAATCCGAGCAAACAGATCGGACAGCAGAGGCAAACGGTACTGAAATTTGACCGTGATTTTATTTAGAAGGCGATAATCTATACAGGGTCTCAGAGAACCATCCTTCTTGGCCACAAAAAAAGAACCCTGCACCCAAAGGTGACGAGGACGGACGAATATGCCCTTTCTCCAAAGACTCCTTTATATAGCTCCGCATAGCGGTATGTTCTGGTACAGATAAATTAAAAAGTCGACCCTTAGGGAACTTACTACCAGGAATCAAATTTATGGCACAATCACAATCCCTATGAGGAGGTAGGGCACTGGATTTGGGCTCATCAAATACATCCTGGTAATCCGACAAAAATTCAGGGACTTCAGAAGGAGTAGAAGAAGCAATTGACACCAAAGGAACATCGCCATGTACCCCTTGACAACCCCAACTTGACACAGACATTGCTTTCCAATCCAGGACTGGATTATGAACCTGCAGCCATGGCAGACCCAACACGACAACATCATGCAAATTATGTAACACCAGAAAGCGAATAACCTCCTGATGTGCAGGAGTCATGCACATAGTCACTTGAGTCCAGTATTGAGGCTTATTCTTGGCCAATGGCGTAGCATCAATTCCCTTTAGTGGAATAGGGAATTGCAATGGCTCCAAGATAAAACCACAGCGCCTGGCAAATGACAAATCCATCAAATTCAGGGCAGCGCCTGAATCCACAAAAGCCATAACAGAGTAGGATGACAGAGAGCAAATCAAAGTAACAGACAAAATGAATTTAGGCTGTACAGTACCAATGGTGACAGACTTAGCGAATCTCTTTGTGCGCTTAGAACAATCAGAGATAACATGAGTGGAGTCACCACAGTAAAAGCACAACCCATTCTGACGTCTGTGATTTTGCCGTTCAATTCTGGTCAGAATCCTGTCACATTGCATAGACTCAGGCTTCTGTTCAGAAAACACCGCCAGATGGTGCACAGGTTTGCGCTCCCGCAAACGCCGATCAATTTGAATGGCCAAAGACATTGACTCATTCAGACCCGCAGGCGTGGGGAACCCCACCATAACATCCTTAAGGGCTTCAGAAAGACCCTTTCTGAAAATCACTGCCAGGGCACACTCATTCCATTGAGTGAGCACAGACCACTTCCTAAATTTCTGACAGTAAACCTCTGCTTCATCCTGACCCTGAGAGAGAGCCAGCAAAATCTTTTCTGCCTGGTCTACTAGATTAGGTTCCTCATAAAGCAATCCAAGCGCCAGAAAAAACGCATCCACATTTAGCAATGCAGGATCTCCTGGCACCAGGGAGAATGCCCAATCTTGAGGGTCACCACGTAACAAAGAAATAATAATTTTAACTTGCTGAGCAGGGTCACCAGAGGAATGAGGTCTCAGAGAAAGAAACAATTTGCAATTATTTTTGAAATTCAAAAACCTAGATCTTTCTCCAGAGAACAGCTCAGGAATTGGTATTTTAGGTTCTGACATAGGACTGCGAACTACATAATCCTGAATGCTTTGTATCCTTGTAGCAAGCTGATCCACACAAGAGGACAGACCTTGAATGTCCATATCTGCAGCTGAGTCCTGAACCACCCAGCGATTGAGGGGAGGAGAGAGGCTAAACACACTGCAGAGGAAAAAAAAAAAACCTCAAAGCTTCTCTTATCCCTCTTTTGCGATGCATTAACACTTTACGGGCCTGCTGTACTGTTATGATCCTGGTGGTTAGAACACATGAACTGACCTGATAAGTAAACCAAAAAATAGGACAAGCTCTGGGAATGTGGGAACTTTACTGACCGCAATTCTGATCCTATCAAACCACACTAAAGGCAGCCGTGGAGCGTTCCTAACTCGGCCTAGACGCCTCGTTCACAGCCTGAGAAACTAGCTACCCCTAGAGAGAAACAAAGCCTCACTTGCCTCAGAGAAATTTTCCTCAAAGTGAAGCAGCCCCCCACAAATAATAACGGTGAGTTTAAGGGGAAAACACAAACATAGAAATGAAAATAGGTTTTAGCAAATGAGGCCCGCTAATAACTAAATAGTCAGAAGATAGCAAGGAATCTGTGCGGTCAGTATAAAATACTACAAAAGTATCCACGCAGAGAATACAAAAAGACCCCCACACCGACTCACGATGTGAGGGGCGCAACTCCGCACCCCAGAGCTTCCAGCTAGCAATCAAATAGCATATCAGCAAGCTGGACTGAACTCATAACATACTGAGAAACATTTTCAAATAGAAATGAGCAAAAATGGACTAGCATGAACTTAGCTTCTCCACGAGGAGACAGGTCACAAGGGAAGTCCCAGAGAGATCTGAACCAGTACTGAATACAACGACAGCAGGCAACAAGTAAAGGTCCAGATGGAGTTAAATAGGTAGCAGGCCTAGCAGGAAACGAGGCAGCTGGAGTCCAGCTACAGACCAGCCGTAACACTAAAAGCCACCAGAGGGAGCCCATGAACAGAACTCACAAAGTGCCACTCATGACCACAGGAGGGAGCCCGAGAACGGAATTCACAACACCTTACCATGTGCCCAAACAGTGGTTTACCCCCACATATGAGGTATCGGCGTACTCAGGAGAAATTGGCCAACAAATTTTACGATCCATTTTATCCTGTTGCCTATGTGAAAATGAAAAAATTGAGGCTAAAAGAATTTTTTTGTGAAAAAAGTACTTTTTCATTTTTACGGATCAATTTGTGAAGCACCTGAGGGTTTAAAGTGCTTACTATGCATCTAAATAAGTTCCTTGGGGGGTCTAGTTTCCAAAATGGGGTCACTTGTGGGGGAGCTCCAATGCTTAGGCCCACGGGGGCTCTCCAAATGCGACATGGTGTCCGCTAACGATTGGAGCCAATTTTTAATTGAAAAAGTCAAATGGCGCTCCTTCCCTTCCGAGCCCTGCCGTGCGCCCAATCAGTGGTTTACTACCACATATGAGGTATCAGCGTACTCAGGACAAATTGGACAACAACTTTCGTGGTCCAGTTTCTCCTTTTACCCTTGGAAAAATAACAAAATTGTTGCTAAAAGAACATTTTTGTGACTAAAAAGTTAAATGTTCATTTTTTCCTTCCATGTTGCTTCTGCTGCTGTGAAACACCTGAAGGGTTAATAAACTTTTTGAATATGGTTTTGAGCACCTTGAGGGGTGCAGTTTTTAGAATGGTGTCACTTTTGGCTATTTTCAGCCATATAGAACCCTGAAACTGACTTCAAATGTGAGGTGGTCCCTAAAAAAATGTAATTTGTAAATTTTGTTGTAAAAATGAGAAATCACTGGTCAAATTTTAACCCTTATAACATCCTAGCAAAAAAAAAATTTGTTTCCAAAATTGTACTGATGTAAAGTAGACATGTGGGAAGTTATTTATTAACTATTTTGTGTCACATAACTCTCTGGTTTAACAGAATATAAATTCAAAATGTTAAAATTGCAAAATTTCCATTTTTTTACAACTAAACGCAGAAATTGTTGACCTAAATTTACCACTAACATGAAGCCCAATATGTCACGAAAAAACAGTCTCAGAATCGCTAGGATCCGTTGAAGCATTGCTGAGTTATTACCTCATAAAGGGACACTGGTCAGAATTGCAAAAAATGGCCAGGTCATTAAGGTCAAAATAGTCTGGGTCATGAAGGGGTTAATGCTTACCTGCTGTTGTTACAGAACCCCCCCAGCACCAAGAATATGTTATGCAGTATATGTACACTCACCGGCCACTTTATTAGGTACACCTGTCCAACTTCTTGTTAACACTTAATTTCTAATCAGCCAATCACATGGCGGCAACTCAGTGCATTTAGGCATGTAGACATGGTCAAGACAATCTCCTGCAGTTCAAACCGAGCATCAGTATGGGGAAGAAAGGTGATTTGAGTGCCTTTGAACGTGGCATGGTTGTTGGTGCCAGAAGGGCTGGTCTGAGTATTTCAGAAACTGCTGATCTACTGGGATTTTCACGCAAACCATCTCTAGGGTTTACAGAGAATGGTCCGAAAAAGAAAAAAAATCCAGTGAGCGGCAGTTCTGTGGGCGGAAATGCCTTGTTGATGCCAGAGGTCAGAGGAGAATGGGCAGACTGGTTCGAGCTGATAGAAAGGCAACAGTGACTCAAATCGCCACCCATTACAACCAAGGTAGGCCTAAGAGCATCTCTGAATGCACAGTGCGTCGAACTTTGAGGCAGATGGGCTACAGCAGCAGAAGACCACACCGGGTACCACTCCTTTCAGCTAAGAACAGGAAACTGAGGCTACAATTTGTACAAGCTCATTGAAATTGGACAGTAGAAGATTGGAAAAACGTTGCTTGGTCTGATGAGTCTCGATTTCTGCTGCGACATTCGGATGGTAGGGTCAGAATTTGGCGTAAACAACATGAAAGCATGGATCCATCCTGCCTTGTATGGAGCATCTTTGGGATGTGCAGCCGACAAATCTGCGGCAACTGTGTGATGCCATCATGTCAATATGGACCAAAATCTCTGAGGAATGCTTCCAGCACCTTGTTGAATCTATGCCACGAAGAATTGAGGCAGTTCTGAAGGCAAAAGGGGGTCCAACCCGTTACTAGCATGGTGTACCTAATAAAGTGGCCGGTGAGTGTATGTATTCCATGTGAAATGCATCAGTCCCCAGGCTGCGCCCCTGGACAAGATATTCTCCTTCTGACCTCCCCCACCTTTGTAATTCCCACAGTAAATATCGGCAGGCTCCGGCCACCTGCGGCTATTGTAATGTATGTCTGGCCTGCTGTTTTTCTATTGGCCTGCCCTCTGTATCTGTGTTATATATTCTATGTGCTGTGAATAAAGTGTTGTTAGACTGGAAATACGTGGAGAAGCAGTGAGATTTTATATGCACCCATGTAACCAAGGAATTCCAGCCAGCGTCCTTCACTTATAATCCAGCCAAGGCAGAGTGGACCTCCTGAAACACGCGGTGGTACCTAAAGAGGTACTACAGCACAGTAGACACCCGTTACAGCTGTTACTGTGATTTTTTGCGCTCACCTGTCATTATGGTGATTTTCTACGGTTCAGAGGCACTATTTTAATTATATGTGTAATGTGTGTATTAATAAAGGTATAACTTTTTTAAAAAAAGAAACAACACTTCTTTGATTCAGCGCGCAGTTTAATAATTGCATGGCTGGTCAGTATGTTTATAGATGTAGTAGAGTGTTACCCATCCCAAGTGTGAGGTAATGGGTCTGGGTTATGTGTTTACATGTTGAAATCTCTTGTCAATTTTTCTTCCCCGTCCACATCTAGGAAGGTTAGCCACAGTGCCATGGGCTTTAAACTTCTTGATGACACTGCGCACGGTAGACACAGGACAGGAGATGGACTTGTAGCCTTGAGATTGCTCATGCTTCCTCACAATTTGGTTTCTCAAGTCCTCAGACAGTTCTTTGGTCTTCTTTCTTTTCTCCATGCTCAATGTGGTACACACAAGGACACAGGACAGAGGTTGAGTCAACTTTAATCCATGTCAACTGGCTGCAAGTGTGATTTAGTTATTGCCAACACCTGATAGGTGCCACAGGTAAGTTACAGGTGCTGTTAATTACACAAATTAGAGAAGCATCACATGATTTTTCGAACAGTGCCAATACTTTTGTCAACCCCCTTTTTTATGTGTGGTGTGGAATTATATCCACCTCCCATAGGGGTGGAGCCGCATATTCATCAACTGTAATAAGCGGCACCACGTGACCACTCATACAGGAGAAGCATCGGCGCGGAGAGGAGAGAGGAGACATCGCGGGAGCTAGGTGAGTATTTCTCTGCATCTGCAAGGGGCCGGGCGGCGCACTGGGGATGGGAGGACACCAGCAAAGTTTATTTTTAACAAAAAATGATAAAAAAATGATCTTTCATGTCTTCTCTCCAGCGAACGCTGCGGGGGAGAAGAGATGAATGCAGCCTTCAGCACCACACAGGGGGGACAGCGCTTACTGTAGCGCTGTCTCTCCTGCACGGTCCGTGTGGTAACCGGGCGGCACACGGCTGCCGCACGTGTGCCGCACGGATGGCCTACGTGAGCTCACGGACAAACGGACACGGATAACTCCGGTACTGATTTTTCCGGTACCGGAATTATCTGGACGTGTGGGACAGGCCTGAAGTGTACGGAGCGATCACTAGCTGTGTCGGACGGAGCAAATATTGCTCCTCGCTCTGACACTGACTGGCACAGGAGACACGGAGAGGTCTTTATCAGTGGCATACCGGAGCTGCAGCGATGTGAGCAGTCAGCGGCACGGCTGGATGACATCATTCAGTGTCGCGGGAGTTCTAGCTGTTGGCTGCTGCGAGGGAGAGCGTTGAAAGGTGTGTGAGTGTAGGTGTGTGTGTAGTGATGGAGAAGGCAATGATGGGGGTGAGGGCAATGATGGGGGTGGGGTAACCATGTGTGACCATTATATTGTACGCAGTATCATGTGGGGCCGTTATACTGTACCCAGCATCATGTGGGGCCATTATACTGTTTGTACTGTATGGAGCATCATGTGGGGCCATTATACTGTATGCAGCATCATGTGGGGCCATTATACTGTACAAAGCATCATGTGGGGCCATTATACTGTATGCAGCATCATGTGGGGCCGTTATACAGTATGGAGCACTGTGTGGCCATTAAACAGTATTGAGCATCATGTGTGGCCATTATATAGTATGGAGCACTGTGTGGCCATTATACAGTATTGAGCATCATGTGTGGCCATTATACAGTATGGAGCACTGTGTGGCCATTATACAGTATTGAGCATCATGTGTGGCCATTTTACAGTATGGAGCACTATGTGTGGCCATTATACAGTAAGGAGCACTACGTGTAGCCATTATACAGTATGGAGCATCATGGGAGACCATTGTACTGTACGCAGCATCATGTGTGGCCATTATACAGTATGGAGAACTTTGTGTCCATTATACAGTATGGAGCACTACATGTGGCCATTATACAGTATAGAGCATCATGTGTAGCCATTATACAGTATGGAGCACTATGTGTGGCCATTATACAGTATGGAGCATCATGTGTGACCATTATACTGTACACAGCATCATGTGTGGCCATTATACAGTATGGAGAACTTTGTGGCCGTTATACAGTATGGAGCACTACATGTGGCCATTTTACAGTATGGAGCATCATGTGGGGCCATTATACAGTATGGAGCATCATGTGTGGCCATTATACAGTATGGAGCATCATGTGTAGCCATTATACAGTATGGAGCATCATGTGTGGCCATTATATAGTATGGAGCACTGTGTGGCCATTATACAGTATGGAGCATCATGTGTGGCCATTATACAGTATGGAGCATAATGTGTGGCCATTATACAGTATGGAGCATCATGTGTGGCCATTATACAGTATGGAGCATCATGTGTGGCCATTATACAGTATGGAGCACTGTGTGACCATATTTTTTTTTGTTTATAATTATTGTTTATGAAACAGTGTGATCAGCAGTGCTAAATGGGTGCTGTTGGGGCGTGGATATGGGTATGACTAGGTGGGTCATTCCATATCAAGTGATCCAAATATGAATATTTTTTTTACCTGATGTCTTTAGATTTTTTTTATTTTTTGTTTTTATGAAGTACAACTTTAGTTAATTACAAATTAAAAGTTTAGAATTTTTTTCTTCATCAGTTAATTTTTTACAGATTTTTAAAGTTTTGAAAAAGTGTGGATTTTGGCCTGGTATGGCTTTACATTTTTTATCATATCTTGGGCTAGAATTAATGTAAAGAGGTGGGAGAGTCATCATTGTTCTCAGTACGGTACCAGCTTTCATTTGATATGTCACAAGACTATGTTTCTTTATATTTTGTTTTGGAAAAATCAAATTCAAAATTTTGATGCGCAATTGTGAAAAAAACGCATGTTTTAAAATTGTGAAAACATGCATGTGTGTTACTTGTGTCCTTGTTTATATTTGTACAGTGATTCAACTTGGGACCTGTCAATTTTTTATTTTTTTTTTAAGCCGTGAATCATCTGATTTTATGTTTGTGTGAGTTTCTTCCCTTTTTCTTTTCAAATTACAACTTATTGAATTCAACATTTATATGCAACAATAAAGAAACACAAAAAACAAATACCGAAGTGCCAGAATAAATACATCTTTATCATCATAACACAACTTGCTAAGCATTTTCAACCTGAATGCATTGAACAAGCCAAAAGAAAAAAGGTGATCATATCCTCAGGTGTGAGTTTCTAAATACAGTCTTATCCTAATTACGTATGTTAAAAACAAGATTAAAAGAACCAATATTTTTACCACCTATTTATACATGGACATTTTTTTTTCTATTATATCACTAAATATGTAATTTATGAAGTGTTTAAGAAGAATAGTCCAGTAGTTAAATCCTCGTTTTATAAAATATGAACTAATCAAACAATTAATAGTAGGTTTTTACACTGGCCTTCTATCATCAATGTGTCCCTAAGCGCTCACTAGCAATGGCCGTCTCCTTTTGTGTCAGAGTATGTGCGGCTGTCATGGTGTCTGGCTCCACCTGAGTTATATCTGATTTTTGTTCATTTTTAAAATGTCTGGTTTTCTTGGATACACAAAGGACGGCGCTGGACCAGAGGGTGCAATAAAGTCACTTCTATGTCTTCATTTTCACAATCTTTGGAGAGTCCAGTAGCCACCAGCGCCAATCATATTCACAGGTCACATCACCAGTTGTGTCATCCATTGCAGATCTTGTGCCGCCTTCTACCACGTCATGGACGTCACTGTCTTTATTTCCACTACATGGAATGACAGTGTGGTATTGCCGAGTCCCTGTGATGGGTTCTGTAACCGATGTTATAACAAACTCTCCTCCTCTTCGTAGTCCTGGTTTGTACAATACATGAGCTGGATGTTAAGAGTATTTTTCTCCCTCCATTTGAGGAGTTGCCTGGGTGTTAAGATTTGGTGTGAATACGGCCTCTGGAGCTGCCGGCCGGCCATCTGCTCTGCAGTCACCGTCTACCCCTGGTCATTCTCAGCCCTAACAAAGCTTCTCCTCTGTCCTCTCCTGGTTCTAAGCTGTAACATAATAAAATAATACAGTAATATCTAAAAATCATGGATTATTTGGTAAATATAGACCCCACACTTCTACACCACAGGCTGAACAGATCTGAAATCCAGATTTTTGAACTGACAATGTAATAATTTTATTTTTTAAAATATGATCCCATCACGATCCCAACTTGTGTTTTGGTACAGATGTGGCTAGGAGCATAGCAGGTACATATACAATTTTTGAAATTTTTAAATTAAACGTTTTTTTCGGAAATGCGTTTTAAGTTTTGCGCTCGCGTTCGCATAGGTAAAATATTATCAAAGATACTCTTGGGACATATCTGGTGAAAGCCTGTACTGTTCTGAGTAGAATGGTGTTTATTTTGTTTCTCTATCTTTTTTCTAGACTGAGTTATGGGGAGAAATGTAAAGCTAGGCAACACCGAAATTTGCACTTTTTCCGAACTTTGAAAATCAATAAAAAATAAAAAAAAATATCCAGAATTTTTTTTTCTTCACATTTTGCATTTTCTGACACACTATTACCAAATAACAAAATCTCAAAAGAATTAAAAATATAGAGGTAAAAATCATTGGTTCACTTGACATGGAATGACCCAGTTGTGAAAAGGGTGTGGTCAGAGGTGGGGCCTAAAATTTGCCGCTGCACACGCCGCAAACTTTGTCCCTCTCTCCTTTCTTCAAAAGTTGTGAGGTATGCCTTAGGCTGCCGTCACACTAGCAGTATTTGGTCAGTATTTTACATCAGTATTTGTAAGCCAAAACCAGGAGTGGGTGATAAATACAGAAGTGGTGCATATGTTTCTGTTATACTTTTCCTCTATTTGTTCCACTCCTGGTTTTGGCTTGCAAATAGTGATGTAACATACTGATCAAATACTGCTAGTGTGACTTACAATGTGCATATATGAAAGGTATATAGCTGATATATGCTGCCTGTTCCACACTGGCTGCATGATTTCAGTTTTATTGCCATCAGGTAGTGAGCTGCATGGCAGACAAGTAAAAAAAGTGGCTTCTCAGCAGCTTCTTCCCTCCCACTGAGCTGGAGTGACAGGTCTTTCTCTGAGTGGATCCGACTAGTCACCCATGCAGCTTGGTCCCCATTTACTATTAAAGTTTGTTTTTCAGAGTTATATGATTGACATCATAAAGCCACGTGCGGTCGAATACATGCTGGCCATGGATCGGGCAGCACATATTACCTGTCAGATTTCTTTAAATGTGAGGGAAAACAACTAACAAGTTTTCCATATGTACATGACTTCTTTGCGTTTTCAGAGACATTTTGCTGTCAAATTTGTTGGATTCTAAAACAATAAGAGGAAAATGACCCAGCGGCTCCTCAGCTGTGCTTAGCACTAGACAGCTCTATCATTATGTGGTCCAAAATGCTTCCATAAAAAGCACAACTTTCCGCCTCCAGTTTATATGCCTCCCTCATGAAGCTCTTGCAGTATATATGTTAGGATCAGGATATTACTCTTCCTCTATGTCCTTTTGATCAATAAATTACGTATACATTTGCTGAATGGTCAAGGAAAACAAAAGTTGTTTTTTTTTTTTTTTTTTTTGCTTAACTGTGCAGTGAATCTTATTTTTTGCAGTCTGGATATGCTGAGCTAGAAGGCTACTTGTTACTTATGGATTTTATTATGGTTTTGTTCTTATTCTAAATATTTCTTATATATAAGTATCCATGGCAGCTCATTTCCCTAAAAGGATTGTCTAATTAAAAAGTATTGTTTGAAGCATGGATTGATTAAAAATAGTAAATGGCTGTAAATTTCCCTTCCAGTGCCCGTGCGGACCCAGCGCGGCACGCTCCGGGGATATGTGTCAGTTCCTGAAGTGGTGTCTGCCACGTTAGGAAGTCACAGCAGATGACTAGAGTAAAGGGGAAGTTTCATTGAACGGCAAGCTCTTCTAGCCAGTGGCCACCTGACCGCTCAAGCCAGTTACAGGCTGCTGACATGCTGTGACTTCCGAATGGGGCAAGCACCACTTAGTGCTGTCCCACACGTCCAGATAATTCCGGTACCGGAATAAATCGGTACCGGAGTTATCCGTGTCCGTGTGCCTGGGAACTCACGTAGCCCATACGTGCGGCACACGTGTGCCGCCCGTATGGCGAGTGGGTACCACACGGAACGTGTGGTACCCACGCGTGTGGTACCTTGCATCGCGGATTCATATGTTCCCTGCAGCAGCGTTTGCTGCAGAGAAAATATGAATCATAGTGTTTAAAATAAAGATCTATGTGTCCGCCGCCCCCCCCCCCCCCCGCTGTTCAGAAAATACTTACTCGCTGCTTCCTGGTCTGGCCGCGGCTTCTAGTGTATGCGGTCACGTGGGGCCGATCATTTACAGTCATGAATATGTGGCTCCACCTCCCATAGGGGCGGAGCCGACTATTCATGATTGTAAATGATCGGCCCCACGTGACCGCATACAGTGGAAGCCGCGGCCAGACCAGGAAGGAGCAACAGCCAACGAGGGAGTGGGTGAGTATTTTCTGAACAGCGGGGGGGCGCACAGGGGGTGGGGGGGCGGCGGACACATAGATCTTTATTTTAAACACTATTCTTCATATTTTTTCTGCAGCAAACGCTGCTGGAGAGAAGATATGAATCGCGGCTTCAGCACCAGTGGGGGGGACAGCGCTTACTGTAGCGCTGTCTCCGGCACGCCACACGGACCCCAGACGGAGAATGTCCGTGTGAGGTCCGTGTTTTCCGTGCGCTCCCACGAACACTGACATGTCTCCGTGTTTGGCACACGGAGACACGGTCCGCAAAAAATCAATGACATCTGAACAGATGCATTGATTTTTATGGGTCTACGTGTGTCAGTGTCTCCGGTACGTGAGGAAACTGTCACCTCACGTACCGGAGCCACTGACGTGTGAAACCGGCCTTACAGAGATGTCGCAGGCCTCCAAAGAAGGTTGCACTAGATCTGTAAGGGCGCTGGGTGCTGATTATGCCTTTGTTTATTATTTTTAATCAGTCCAAGTCTGCATTAAAGAAAAGGTTCACTGTCCGACAACCCCTCTAAAGTGTAACTAAACTTTCAGTATTTTTTATATTCTGCAGGCACTTTAACCCACGTACTACCACAGTTTAGTCACAATGTTCATGAACCCGCTGAATGTGTCAGTAAGGCTCAATTCTTATCCACAGGTTCGCATCATAAAGGATTTACTAGCAGCTACTTATTGACATGGGACCTGATGAAGGTTCCAGTTGTCTGGTGACAAAACATGCTGCCAAATAAACTTTCAAAAATACTTTATTTGTGTTTCCCAGAACCATAACTGCCCTTCTGCCATCCAGTAACTGATACTCAGCTGAAAGCGATTTGCCCAACTTCTTCTATACAGCTCTGGCAAAAATTAAGAGACCACCACATCAAAACCCTGTCATGGGCAGCCCAATCTCCAGACCTGAACCCCAGTGAAAACCTCTGGAATGTAATCAGGAGGATGATGGATAGTCACAAGCCATCAAACAAAGAAGAACCGCTTAATTTTTTGTGCCAGACGCAGTGTGAAAGACTAGTGGAAAGCATGCCAAAACGCATGAAAGCTGTGATTAAAAATCATGGTTATTCCACAAAATATTGATTTCTGAACTCTTCCCGAGTTAAAACATTAGTATTGTTGTTTATAAATGATTATGAACTTGTTTTCTTTGCGTTATTTGAGGTCTGAAAGCACAGTTTTGTTTTTTAATTTTGACCATTTCTCCTTTTCAGAAAAAAACCCAAAATGTATTGCTTGGAAATTCGGTGACATGTTGTCAGAAGTTTATAGACTATAAGAACAATTTACATTTTACTCAAAAATATACCTATAAAGAGAAAAATCAGACAAACTGAACATTTTGCAGTGGTCTCTTAATTTTTGCCAGAGCTGTATGTTCTACTAAGGCCGGTTTCACACGTCAGTGGCTCCGGTACGTGAGGTGACAGTTTCCTCACGTACCGGAGCCACTGACACACGTAGACCCCTTAAAATCAATGCATCTGTGCAGATGTCATTGATTTTTTGCGGACCGTGTCTCTGTGTGCCAAACACGGAGACATGTCAGTGTTCGTGGGAGCGCACGTATTACACGGACCCATTAAAGTCAATGGGTCCGTGTAAAACACGGACCTCACACGGACGTTCTCCGTGTGCGGTCCCTGTGGCGTGCAGGAGACAGCGCTACAGTAAGCGCTGTCCCCCCCACATGGTGCTGAAGCCGCGATTCATATCTTCTGTGCAGCAGCTCATTTACAATCATGAATAGTCGGCTCCGCCCCTATGGGAGGTGGAGCCGCCTATTCATGACTGTAAATGAGCGGCCCCACGTGACCGCATACAGTGGAAGCCGCGGCCAGACCAGTTAGGAGCGACAGCCAACGAGGGATGCGAGTGAGTATTTTCTGAACAGCGGGGGGGCGCACAGGGGGTGGGGGGGCGGCGGACACATAGATCTTTCATTTAAACACTATTATTCATATCTTCTATGCAGCAAACGCTGCTGCACAGAAGATATGAATCGCGGCTTCAGCACGATGCAGGGGACAGCGCTAATCTTTAGCGCTGTCTCCTGCACGCTCCGTGTGGTACCCACTCGCCACACGGGCGGCACACGTGTGCCGCACGTATGGCCTACGTGAGCTCACGGGCACACGGACACGGATAACTCCGGTACCGATTTTTTCCGGTACCGGAATTATCTGGACGTGTGGGACAGCCCTAAGGCATATGGAGATCACAGAAGGGGTCAACCTCTTGAATGTGCAATATAGGCTGTGAAATCACAGGTAGGTTCTACCGATACAAAGCAATATGTCTGTGTATAGCGCTGTATTTCTATATACCTGTATTCTAGATGGAAAATAGTCAGATTTTTTTCCCTATAAAATTACTGGAAAACAATTACAAAAATGTCATTTTGCGCTTTTTTAAAACATCACAGATCAGCAAATAACATGGGGATATTTAGATTTAGTGTCCTGTAATTGTAACAACCCGGACCACTCAGTGAAAAGATTATTTATGGTGATCAATAATTGACGTAAAAAATGGAGTGATTGATTTTTTTTCACCATTAAGCCCATAATAAAATGTAAGTGTTCACGTGTAGCGTAAATGCTGTGTTTATTGTACTGCTATTTTTCTGTACGTTTTCTGCAGGTGTCCTTAACACAGGGCACTATAACCATCTTCTCTGAATATTGCAATTTTGCTGCATTTTTATACGCTTTCCTCCAGCAGTTTTTTTACTTTCATTTTTTTTCAGGCTCCACATAGAATCTTATGGAGGAAAAAGTGCACCAAAACTGCTCAGTTCAGTTGCATCTCCAGAAACTTAATTTTATTGCATTCAGCTCCTGAGAACATAGCAAAAACAGTTTGTATACGGTAGAATCATGTTTCCTTTGCATTTCAATCCTACGAAAGGTTCTTTTTACATTATGAATGTCTCCAAGTGTTTCTGGATTATATAAATATTCTTGCTGCATTTTAACCCCTTTCTGACATCGGACGTACTATCCCGCCGAGGTGGGGTGAGCCTGTATGACCACCGACGGGATAGTACGTCATATGTGATCGGCCACCCACACGGGGGGAGCGCGGCCGGGTGTCAGCTGGCTATTGCAGCTGACATCCGGCACTATGTGCCAGGAGCGGTCACGGACCGCCCCCGGCACATTGACCCCCGGAACACTGCGATCAAACCTGATCGCAGTGTTCCGGCGGTATAGGGAAGCATCGCGCAGGGAGGGGGCTCCCTGCGTGCTTCCCTGAGACCGCCGGAGCAACGCGATGTGATCGCGTTGCTCCAAGGGTCTCTTACCTCCTCCTCCATGCAGCAGGCCCGGATCCAAAATGGCCACGGCAGGGAGGTGGCTTCACAACGCCTTCTTAGAGCAGGCGCCGGGAAGCCTTCTGGAGCTGTGCACGTCAGATCGCCGATCTGACACAGTGCACAGCAAAGTGACAGATCGGCGATCTTACACTATAACATGATGCCCCTCCCACCACCCCCCCGGGGCAATGTTATAGTGTAAAAAAAAATATTCACATGTGTAAAAAAAAATTTTAAAAAAAATACCCCAAAAAATTCCAGAAAAAAAAAAATATTGTTCCTATAAATACATTTCTTTATCTAAATAAAAAAAACAAACAAAAAAAGTACACATATTTAGTATCGCCGCTTCCGTAACGACCCGACCTATAAAGCTGTCCCACTAGTTAACCCCTTCAGTGAACACCGTAAAAAAAAAAAAAAACAGAGGCAAAAAAGAACGCTTTATTATCATATCGCCAAACAAAAAGTGGAATAGCACGCGATCAAAAAGACGGATATAAATAACCATGGTACCGCTGAAAACGTCATCTTGTCCCGCAAAAAACTAGCCACCATACAGCATCATCAAACAAAAAATAAAAAAGTTATAGTCCTCAGAATAAAGCGATGCAAAAATAATTATTTTTTCTATAAAATAGTTTTTATCATATAAAAGCGCCAAAACATAAAAAAATGATATAAATGAGGTATCGCTGTAATCGTACTGACCCGAAGAATAAAACTGCTTTATCCATTTTACCAAACGTGGAACAGTATAAACGCCTCCCCCAAAAGAAATTCATGAATAGCTGTTTTGTGGTCATTCTGCCTCACAAAAATCGGAATAAAAATCGATCAAAAAATCTCCCGTGCCTGAACTTGTTACCAATAAAAACGTCAACTCGTCCCGCAAAAAACAAGATCTCACATGACTCTGTGGACTCAAATATGGAAAAATTATAGCTCTCAAAATGTGGTAATGCAAAAAATATTTTTTTGCAATAAAAAGCGTCTTTCAGTGTGTGCCAATCATAAAAATCCGCTAAAAAACCCGCTATAAAAGTAAATCAAACCCCCCTTCATCACCCCCTTAGTTAGCGAAAAATAAAAAAATTAAAAAAGTATTTATTTCCATTTTCCCATTAGGGTTAGGGCTAGGGTTAGGGCAAGGGTTAGGGCTAGGGTTAGGGTTGGGGCTAGGGTTAAGGCTACAGTTAGGGTTGGGGCTAAAGTTAGGGTTTGGGTTACATTTACCGTTGGGATTAGGGTTAGGGATGTGTTTGGATTAGGGTTTCAGTTATAATTGGGGGGTTTCCACTGTTTAGGCACATCAGGGGCTCTCCAAACGCGACATGGCGTCCGATCTCAATTCCAGCCAATTCTGCGTTGAAAAAGTAAAACAGTGCTCCTTCCCTTCCGAGCTCTCCCGTGCGCCCAAACAGGGGTTTACCCCAACATATGGGGTATCAGCGTACTCAGGACAAATTGGACAACAACTTTTGGGGTCTAATTTCAACTGTTATCCTTGAAAAAATACAAAACTGGGGGCTAAAAAATAATTTTTGTGGAAAAAAAAAGTTTTTTTATTATCACTGCTCAGCGTTATAAACTGTAGTGAAACACTTGGGGGTTCAAAGTTCTCACAACACATCTAGATAAGTTCCTTGGGGGGTCTAGTTTCCAATATGGGGTCACTTGTGGGGGGTTTCTACTGTTTAGTTACATTAGGGGCTCTGCAAACGCAATGTGACGCCTGCAGACCAATCCATCTAAGTCTGCATTCCAAATGACGCTCCTTCCCTTCCGAGCTCTGCCATGCGCTCAAACGGTGGTTCCCCCCCACATATGGGGTATCAGCGTACTCAGGACAAATTGGACAACAACTTTTGGGGTCTAATTTCAACTGTTACCCTTGAAAAAATACAAAACTGGGGGCTAAAAAATAATTTTTGTGGAAAAAATAATAATTTTTATTTTCACGGCTCTGCGTTATAAACTGTAGTGAAACACTTGAGGGTTCAAAGCTCTCACAACATCTAGATGAGTTCCTTAGGGGGTCTACTTTCGAAAATGGTGTCACTTGTGGGAGGTTTCAATGTTTAGGCACATCAGTGGCTCTCCAAACGCAACATGGCGTCCCATCTCAATTCCTGTCAATTTTGCATTGAAAAGTCAAACGGCGCTCCTTTCCTTCCGAGCTCTCCCATGCGCCCAAACAGTGGTTTATCCCCACATATGGGATATCAGCGTTCTCAGGACAAATTGTACAACAACTTTTGGGGTCCAATTTCTTCTCTTAACCTTGGGAAAATTAAAAATTGGGGGCGAAAAGATCATTTTTGTGAAAAAAAATTATTTTTTATTTTTACGGCTCTGCATTATAAACTTCTGTGGATCACTTAATGGGTCAAAGTGCTCATCACACATCTAGATAAGTTACTTAGGGGGTCTATTTTCCAAAATGGTGTCACTTGTGGGAGGTTTCAATGTTTAGGCACATCAGTGGTTCTCCAAACGCAACATGGCGTCCCATCTCAATTCCTGTCAATTTTGCATTGAAAAGTCAAACGGCGCTCCTTCCCTTCCGAGCTCTCCCATGTGCCCAAACAGTGGTTTACCCCCACATGTGGGGTATCAGCGTACTCAGGACAAATTATACAACAACTTTTGAAGTCCAATTTCTTCTCTTACCCTTGGAAAAATAAAAAATTGGGGGGCGAAAAGATCATTTTTGTGAAAAAAAATGATTTTTTATTTTTTTACGGCTCTGCATTATAAACTTCTGTTAATCACTTAATGGGTCAAAGTGCTCACTACACATCTAGATAAGTTCCTTAGGGGGTGTACTTTCCAAAATGGTGTCACTTGTGGGGGGTTTCAATGTTTAGGCACATCAGTGGCTCTCCAAACGCAACATGGCGTGCCATCTCAATTCCTGTCAATTTTGCATTGAAAAGTCAGTCAAATGGCGCTCCTTCGCTTCCGAGCTCTGCCATGCACCCAAACAGTGGTTTACCCCCACATATGGGGTATCCGGGTACTCAGGACAAATTTTACAACAACATTTGGGGTCCATTTTCTCCTGTTACCCTTGGTAAAATAAAACAAATTGGAGCTGAAGTAAATTTTTTGTGAAAAAAAGTTAAATGTTCCTTTTTCATTTAAACATTCCAAAAATTCCTGTGAAACACCTGAAGGGTTAATAAACTTCTTGAATGTGGTTTTGAGCACCTTACGGGGTGCAGTTTTTAGAATGGTGTCACACTTATTATTTTCTTTCATATAGACCCCTCAAAATGACTTCAAATGAGATGTGGTCCCTAAAAAAAAAATGGTGTTGTAAAAATGAGAAATTGCTGGTCAACTTTTAACCCTTATAACTTCCTAACAAACAAAAATGTTGTTTCCAAAATTGTGCTGATGTAAAGTAGACATGTGGGAACTGTTACTTATTAAGTATTTTGTGTGACATATCTCTGTGATTTAATTGCATAAAAATTCAAACTTGGAAAATTGCAAAATTGTCTAAATTTTTGCCAAATTTCCATTTTTTTTCACAAATAAATGCAGGTAATATCAAAGAAATTTTACCACTATCATGAAGTACAATATGTCACGAGAAAACATTGTCAGAATCACCGGGATCCGTTGAAGCGTTCCAGAGTTATAACCTCATAAAGGGACAGTGGTCAGAATTGTAAAAATTGGCCTGGTCATTAACGTGCAAGCCACCCTTGGGGCTTAAGGGGTTAAGGAGCTTTATATAATAAAATGAAGTTTCAAAGATGCTGGAACTTCTGTTTTACCTCTGACTGTTCTTTTCACGTATGTTTGATTCTTCCTCCTCCAGGCATACTGCTTTTGTGTAGGCTTTAAGAATTCTAGTTTGGTTTCATTGCTCCACAGAACAGTATTAAAAAACCTCTATGGCTTATTCGTATGGTTTAGATTGCCAACTTTTCCTGTGCTTTTGGGTCAACAGAGGTTCCTCTTTGAGTTTGGGTATGGGGATCTTCAATATTTAGTTTGCTCCCTATGTCATGTTCCCACCTACAGTATTTGGTCATTATTTCACATCAGTATTTCTAAGCCAAAACCAATAGTGGAACAAACGGAGTGAAAGTATAAGGCCGGCGTCACACTAGCGAGTTTTACGGACGTATGAGAGGCGCAGAAAATACGGATTGCACATGGTACAATGATTCTCTATGGCCCAGCTCCTATCTGCCGTATTTTACGGATCTGTATTATACAGTCTTGTACGGCCGTAGAAAATCGCAGCATGCTGCGTTTGTCAGCGTATTGCGCAAAAAATACGCCAATGAAAGTCTATGGGGGCGAGAAAAATACGGATTACACACGGACCAGCAGTGTGACTTGCGAGAAATACGCCAGACATCTCCAGGTGCCAGGAAATGTGCCAAGCCCTCAATCAGGATGCTCAGATATGCTAATTAGCTCAAAAAGCCACACAGACATCCCGGAAGTCTGGCGCTCGCCTCCACGGAGTTACAAGCAGCATGGTAAGCATCATAAATGTGGATATGCTCCTCATCCTGGTCCAAGAAAGGCCTGAAATCTGGGACCAGCTGGATCCAAATTATTCCAACCGGTCCAGGAAAGAGGCAGCTTGGAGGACCATCTGTGGGATCCTATTCCCAGATTATGCCCAACGGCCACATGCGGAGGAGACACAACTGTGCAAGTACACTCATGTTGCGACATTAATTAACCTTGAAAAATGCTTTACCTACATGATTTCTGGCAGATTTTTGGGGGGCTTGTTTTTTTTTTTTTTTTTTTGTTCAAAAACAAAGATCATGAACATGAGAAAGTGTTTACATACATAGATAATATAGATGTTGTGTTGGGTACTATTTTTGTTAACGCCAGACTGGTACAGAGGGGAGTGAACCCTGTCCTTGTGTTGTTTCCTTTTATTGTGTATAATGTATTTGGTGTTGTAAGCAATTTAAACTTTAGGGAAATCATTTAAGAAGGCATTTTATTAGCATCCTTACAATATGATCAATCAATGGCAACTGTTTTAAACAATGTGCAGAATGAGCTTATAGAATATTTGTTACCATGTCATTGCAGTGGATGATGTTATGACACAATGGCGCAGCATCAGGGACCAATATCGGCGGGAAAGGCAGCAGCGGGTCAGGAGTGGGTCAGCAGCAACAACCAAAAAAAGAAAGTACATATGGAGCGCCCCCACACCGCCGCAGGGCCGAGGGGTACCCGGAGCCGGGCCTCTAGGTCTCAGTTCTGGGGTTGTCACGGTGGCTAGACCCGGTCCGTGGCCCTGTCCGTCAGTGGGGGACGTCCGGTGCAATAAGTGGTGTTGTAACGGTGCAGTTGTGGGTGCAGGTCGCGGTAAATAATGAGGACACCAGGTTGCAGTCTCTTTACCTCTTTACTGGAGATCTCTGAGTCCTCAGTCCAGAATACGGTTCACCAGGCTGCGCAAGTCCGGCCGGTCCAATGGCACCTCCAGAGTACACTTCACAGGTGGAAATCGGTGCCTTCCTTCTTAGCGCTATGTGTTGTAGTCCTTCCCTGCTGTGCTTACGGAAAGTACCCCACAACTGTTGTGTCTGTTTCTGATGTTCCCTCACAACTCGAATTAGATGATGTTCTGCTAATCCTCCGTCCTTCCCCGATGTTCTGGTTGGGACGGCACCCGTTTGTCGGGTAGGCCTGGAGTTCTTCCGGGACCCTAGAGATGCCCCTCTCCCGCAATTGCCTCCCAAGACTGCATAGGTGATATGTGTTAGACAGCCCGCCTTAAACTGACTGTCCTGCCGCGGTTTGGAGTATTGCTTGAAGCTGAATATTATTCTACTCCCTCGGCATTCCGGCCACCGGTATTGCGCCTCAGTAGGATGTTGCTTCGGTCTTACAGCACGACTCCCACTGGTATTCTCCTATCGCTTGATCTCGTTTCTCACTCAGCACAATCTATCTCGCTTCTAGTCCTTTCTTGGGCCCCGCCGCTTCCCGGAGCTGGCGCGGACCCGTTACGTTCTTTCCAATGCCAAGCCTCTGTCAGGATCCCACCCCTGACAGAGACCCTACTGTATCTTCCCCTCACAACACCCTCTGCCACAAGGTGTTGCCTGGTTCCAACCCAGTCAGCTTTCTGATCTAACTTCCTGCCTGACCCCCAGTTTACCCACTATGGTGGGGAGTGGCCTAATGAATAGCACCCTTAGCTCCCCCCGGAGGCCCTGCTGTGAAATGTATTGGTGACTGTGATACCTGAGATGAGCTCCTTCAGTGCCATCGGACGCACCGTAGCTCCCCATAGTGGCGGAGCCACAGTACTGCAACGACCAGGACTCTGGGGCGCTGCACTCCCCCCTGGTTAAACACAGTACTCCGGGACTGGGAAGAAAAACAACAATACAAGTTAGCAAAAAGACATACAATTTTGTTGAGTGCAATAACAATAAGTATACTTGAACAGGCTTCCCTTTATGGGAGGTGAGGACACTTGAACGTTACAAACATAATTAAATATCATAGCAACATGCTATAATTAGCTTTTCTTACCCAACTGGGTATTCTACTAAGTGCAAACATTATTGACCAATAATTTAACTTTGCCTTTAAGGATATACACTCTTAATCCGCTAAAGACCTTCCTATAATCACATTATAAGGTATTTTAACTTTTTCATTCTCCTACTTTGGATCTGCAGGACCGCCTGTCCTATCGGCACCAGACCTACTGCCTCTCCTTTCTGTTACAGGACCGCCCCGTTCAGCCAGGGCCTACTGCCTTTTCAACTACTATACACAGTATAGAACATAACTTTTCTTGCAGTTTGAGAACACTGAGCCGGCTCTACTTGGCTCCCATAAGGACTCACTCACTAACCCCTACGGGTTCACTTTCTGTCCTTAGTAACACATGACTAACTTTCGATGGGGAACGCGGGGTTTACCTTCTATCCCCCCCTTTTCTTATCAACATTATCAACTATCTTCTTTTCACAACTTTAAACTTTCTCATTACTTCCCTTTACTTTTCTTCTTTCAGAAAACATTATCAGCATTCCTTTACAATTAACTAATGGCATACATATAACTTCTACATGTCAATATTATCATCATTTTCTTCCATTGACATTATTGCTACCGGTCTTAAAGCAATATCACCAATTACGTGCAACAAATGAACATCCCCTTTAAGAGAGGATCAAGTCTTTCTGAGGTAGTTCGTCTTCTCAGACTACCAGTCCATGCTCAGCAAAGGTTCCGGTACGGTATCTTCGCAAAGAGTCTTTGTTTAAGTAAAACCAGTAGGGAGCACCTTTAATAAGGTGCAAACTATATACAAAGGAGTTCGGATCATGCACTGTTCATGATTTCACAGTTTTTAAAACTTGTGCAAAACTTTTGGGAAAAACAAACAAACAATAGGGATCCCGGATCAGCAGAGGGATCCCTTTAAGAGTTAACCCAGGACGGGTTTTAGCAGCAAAACAGCAAGGAAATGAACAGTTAACTATTTACAGTTTCAGGTTTCCGAGGTTTATTCTTCTAAGTCTGGAGGTGGTCTCCCACCCCCGGTTGAGGCAGCCCCTGTGCTGGTAGTTGGTCTCTCAGATGCCGTCAGATCAGCCGGTGCCTGAATTTGAAGGCTAATCCTGCTCGCAAGTTCAGGAGCCGCCACGAGGCGTACGGTGGTGATAGGAATAAGATCTGGCAAATCGGGATCAGTCATGATCGGGGCAACAGGGGGCGCTCTCTCAGGCTCACACCGTCGAACGTTCCGGGCACACCATCCTTGTGCGCTCCGATGGCGGGTGTAGGTCACCTGATCCCCTCTTTGTAACGGATCACCATTTCGGCTGCAGCAGGGGGTCTTCACGTTATAGTTAGTAACAAAAACATCAGTTGGTAGCCCCGGTTCCTGTATGGAGCCCCATCCCCTCTTCGGGTGGTAGGCCAGCACGGTTCCCCGCTTTGTCACGTCTTTCCTGCCGGGAATAGACTTCTTACGTTGGGTGTCAGGTGGTTTGGTCTCGTCTCGATCTTTCCAGTATTGAATCAGACATTGCTTATACTGTTCCCAGGTAAGTACCGCAAGGGTGAGGCCATCATCCCGGGTCCCATCCGGCCCTGTCCAGGGGGTGTCCCACCGAAGGATCACCCCGTCTAGGCCCACACCTATGGGTTCTCCCATCTTGGTTGGTAGCGGAGGCACTAGCTTCCCCATCGCGTTGGAGGTGAGGATAACCCGCTCCACCAAGAAGGAACGATCATTGCCGGGGTGGGGAGCGGTCACGGGAGTGGGATCGATCAGGGGAGCCGGATCAGTCGGGAGAGCAGAATCGGCCAGGGGAGTAGGGATGTCGTCCATACCTGCGCCTGATGTGATTCCACCGATGTCGCTCCGGTCCGTTGACAAGGACACTGGAATCGGCTGCAGCCCGGACCGCGGCTCCTCCGGAGTCATCTCTTGACGTAACTCCGCCCTCCATGATTCCGTGACTAGGATAGGCAGGCTCGGCTCCTCCACTGGTGTCTCCAAGGAGTCCAGGTCCCTCACCGGCGGTGGACGCGAGTCCTCTTCTGATGGGTGAGGACAATCCGGGATCACCTCGCCGTTGTTCGGGCACCTGCTGTTCATCGTCGCTGTCCGGCATTCGGCGGCAATGCATGCATCTGACTCTGCCATTTCTCCAAGGTCGAGCTCCTCCTTCACCTCGTTCCCGCCATCGCAAGTCAGGGGGCGGTTCTCTACTTTGAGGCAGGTCATCGCTTTGTAACAAGAGGCGCAGGGGGCGATCACCGCTTCTGGCGCCACTTTGGTAGTCCCCTCCCATGGCACGCCCTCCTGCTTCTCTGGCGTAGCAATGGCGGCGGTTTTTGGCGGGAACTTTTGGTGGTAAATGGCGCAGCACAGTCCTTGCAACAAAGTACAGTCCAAGCACGACAAATCACAGTTCCAAGGCACACATGACCTGATTCTTCAGGCTTAAGTATATCCTGTTCGTGACGCCAAGATTTGGAGCGCCCCCACACCGCCGCAGGGCCGAGGGGTACCCGGAGCCGGGCCTCTAGGTCTCAGTTCTGGGGTTGTCACGGTGGCTAGACCCGGTCCGTGGCCCTGTCCGTCAGTGGGGGATGTCCGGTGCAATAAGTGGTGTTGTAACGGTGCAGTTGTGGGTGCAGGTCGCGGTAAATAATGAGGACACCAGGTTGCAGTCTCTTTACCTCTTTACTGGAGATCTCTGAGTCCTCAGTCCAGAATACGGTTCACCAGGCTGCGCAAGTCCGGCCGGTCCAATGGCACCTCCAGAGTACACTTCACAGGTGGAAATCGGTGCCTTCCTTCTTAGCGCCATGTGTTGTAGTCCTTCCCTGCTGTGCTTACGGAAAGTACCCCACAACTGTTGTGTCTGTTTCTGATGTTCCCTCACAACTCGAATTAGATGATGTTCTGCTAATCCTCCGTCCTTCCCCGATGTTCTGGTTGGGACGGCACCCGTTTGTCGGGTAGGCCTGGAGTTCTTCCGGGACCCTAGAGACGCCCCTCTCCCGCAATTGCCTCCCAAGACTGCATAGGTGATATGTGTTAGACAGCCCGCCTTAAACTGACTGTCCTGCCGCGGTTTGGAGTATTGCTTGAAGCTGAATATTATTCTACTCCCTCGGCGTTCCGGCCACCGGTATTGCGCCTCAGTAGGATGTTGCTTCGGTCTTACAGCACGACTCCCACTGGTATTCTCCTATCGCTTGATCTCGTTTCTCACTCAGCACAATCTATCTCGCTTCTAGTCCTTTCTTGGGCCCCGCCGCTTCCCGGAGCTGGCGCGGACCCGTTACGTTCTTTCCAATGCCAAGCCTCTGTCAGGATCCCACCCCTGACAGAGACCCTACTGTATCTTCCCCTCACAACACCCTCTGCCACAAGGTGTTGCCTGGTTCCAACCCAGTCAGCTTTCTGATCTAACTTCCTGCCTGACCCCCAGTTTACCCACTATGGTGGGGAGTGGCCTAATGAATAGCACCCTTAGCTCCCCCCGGAGGCCCTGCTGTGAAATGTATTGGTGACTGTGATACCTGAGATGAGCTCCTTCAGTGCCATCGGATGCACCGTAGCTCCCCATAGTGGCGGAGCCACAGTACTGCAACGACCAGGACTCTGGGGCGCTGCACATATACTACGATCAACTTTCATTTTTGGATCCCAGTATGGATCTAAGACAGTAAGTAAAAACCTCACAACACAATTATTATTCATATTATTATTATTTGTTATTGTTATAGCGTCATTTATTCCATGGCGCTTTACATGTAAGGAGGGGTATACAGAATCAAAAAAGGTAACTAATCTTAACCAATACAAGTCAGAACTGGTACAGGAGGAGAGAGGACCCTGCCCGCAAAGCCTCACAATCTACAAGGGATGGGTGAGAATAGAGTAGGCAAGGGTAGAGCTGGTCATGCAGTGGTGTGGTCGATTGTTGGTGAATGCAGGTTATATGCTTGTCAGAAGAGGTGGGTCTTCTGGCTCTTTTTGAAGCTTTCAATGGTAGGCGACAGTCTGATGTTTTGTGGTAGAGGGTTCCAGAGTAGGGGTGATACACAAGATAAATCTTATATAGGATTGTGTGATAAGGAGATAACAGGGTAGTAGAGAAGGAGATATTGTGATGATCGTAGGTTGTGTGTAGCTAATTACCGTGAGACGATGTCACACATGTCTAAGAAACTGATGTAAGAAAATTACTCTTTTTTTTTTTTTTATGTTTTTTTTCATACCAGAACACAGTCCAACCTCACTGAGAGGGAGACCGGGTCAGACTCGGAGGTTGTAATAGATCCAGTTGCTGTTGATGATGAGGTGGCAGGCCCATCTTTGGCCTCTTCTAGATCCATCCTCCCTGGACCATCGGCTTCTGCATCACAACAGACAGCAACAAGTGTCGAAGATGCAGCTCCAACAACATCAGCAGCACCTGATCCTGTAAGCCAGGAAGAAGAGCATGGACCCAGCAGCAGCCCTACTGTCCCACTGGTGTCCTCCCCACAGGCATCTGGTCCTTTACGCACAGGCCGCAGAAGGAGAGAGCTTCAAGCCACTAGGAGGGAAGTGGACGCTGGAGTTCTCAATTATTTGGCCGGGGAAGCCACGGATGATGGTGAGGAGGCCTTTGCTCGCAGCCTGGCCCAGTACCTTCGTCCCATTGCCCGTGAGGTGAGGCTACGTGTGAGAGGGTGTATTCAAATCCTGATTGATTTAAGCACCGCCCCAAATGACCCCTATGAGGTTTTTTAATTTATTGAGAGAAGGCAGCTTTCACCACATAACCTCTTGCGCCTTTCACGAAATCAACAGGTGCATGGTCAATCAGGATTTGAAGCACCTCCTCCACGTGTGCCTACACCTCAACCCCTCCCAACCCAAAATCAACCAAGGACCGCACCGTACCATATGGCAGCCTACAACCAATCTTCCTAATATTGCCACTTTTCCAGACCCAGTGCTGTAGGCTGCTCCCAACCTGGGTTTGGACAACATGGCCATGTTGGGTGTGGGTATGAGTCCAGCCAATATGTTCCTCAGCATGAGGGCCAGAGACAAATCCCTTATAGCCAATACCCAACTGGCCAATATGAACAAGGCCTGTATTTTGATCCGCCGAACACAGCATCCATACAGGCTGAAGGACAATTGGCCCAACAAAGGCCACCTGAGCAGGACCCTGAGCTGCCGCCATCACCTCCACCAACTTACAGAAATCTGTAATAAAAAGGTTGTTTTGTGTTTATTTGTTACGTGTAACCATGTTTTGGTTACCTTTGTGCTGTAATTGCATTTTGTTCTTTTGTGTTTAAAAAAAAAACCAAAAAACAAAACATGAAACAAATATGGTTGAAAGTTTACAACAAAAGGCTTTTGCTCTTAGTAAAAAATGTTGTCAAAAGCCAATTGACGTTTGTGGGACAATCATTCTTACATCACACACATATGCTCTGTTCATAAGCATCTGGTAATTAATTAAATACAACACACAGAGTACAGTTTCTGTATGAAACCAAATTTATATGGTGCAAATATGTTTAGAAAATAAGGAAATCACAACTGAGAAACAGCATAATCTTGCCAGGGAGTAGCACCAAAATAATTTGTGAAAATATCTCTTACTTTGATTCCAGAAAGGGGACGGCGCGGAGGAGGACCATGTGGTGTAGGGCTACTCACATTGGGCAACATTTCTTCACCAACAACAGATAACGGACAATCATGAAGTCTTGTAAAATTGTGCAAAACAACACACGCTTTTATAATTTCATTAATATTAGCCTCACTCAGCTGAATGGCAGACTGGAGGAGACGCCATTTGGCACACAGAATGCCAAAGGCACACTCCACCAGTCTACGCGCCCTGGAAAGCCTCAAATTAAAAACACGCCGCCGGTGATCCAGGTTTCGCCTGGGATAAGGCCTCATGACATTCCTTGTCAATTGGAAGGCCTCATCTCCCACAAGAACATATGGCTCTGGTTGAGCATTGGAGCCTGGGAGTTGTGGTGGGAGGTCTAACTGGTTTTCACGTAGCCGCTGACCCATAATGGACAAATTGAAGACCCTTGAGTCTCCTGTTCACCCATAGGCCCCAATGTCTACAATTATAAACCTGTAGTTACTGTCAACTACAGCTAACAGAACTACAGAGGAAAACTGCTTATAAGAATTGGGACCCAGAGTTTGGCGGCTTACAAGCACCCTGATATGTTTCCCATCCAGGGCTCCAATGCAGTGTGGGAAGTCACAAGTGTCCTTGAAACCACGGGCTATTTTTAGCCAATCAGCCATTTTAGGCTCAGGCATGACCAGTTCATGTAGTTTCTCCCATATTTCAATACATGTACTAATGAGAAACTCCAGGTGTAGTCCCGCATAAGACAAGCCAATTGACAGGAAGCTGAAAGGACCACAAAAAACATATAAGTTATGTAACAATAGTGTTGAGAAAACATGATAAAGCGCAAAGTATGTTGTTTAAGAAAAAACACTGGAATATCAATGAAATGTATCAATATTTACCTAGTGTATATATGTACAACATTAAAAATATATCTTTATCTTGTGGTTTGCTCCTAAGTAGCACATATTTTTTAAAATAGCTGATAGCAAATAACCCTGAAAAATAAACATCAACATACAGTATGTGAGGATGTTGAATACATACCGTAAGGTAAGGAGAAGACGCTCCTCTGCTGATATGCTTTTTCGCATCCTGGTGTCCTGCAACGTTAGTCCTGGATGTACTGTATCCAACAAGATATCAAATGTTGGTATGGTCATTCGACAGTATAGGTAAAACTTTTCAGGATGTGCACGCAGAGCTGTATAGAGCCTCTGAAAATGGCCTTTAGTGAGGCGTTGGGTCAAAAGAGGATGCACCCACAGTCTTCTTCTCCTCCTTCACAGATCTACAATCACAGGGTATGGCTGGCCAAACCGACGCGACAAGACCCATTTAAACAAAACCCGCTGAGTTGGGGTGAAGTGCAGTAGGTCAGACATGGTGCAAACGTTACCACAACACACCAACAGATGCACAAGCACAAAATGGCCATATGGGAGGGTGCTACCTGTTGTAGAGGCCTTAAATAGGGTTGATGATGGTGATTTAAATTAATTTCAGCCTCAAAAACAATAAATGTCCATTTTGTCAGCTTGCATGGAAAAAACGCATTACGGATGTCATACGGATTACATACACAACATTACATGCGCAAAATACGCGACCACACCTTGCCAACCGATTGCATACGGATCACCATTTCTGGATTTTTGATGCGTATTACGGCCGTAAAATACGGACTGTATTTCCCTACGCTGAGTGTGACACCGGCCTAATAGAAACATGTCACCACTTCTGTATTTTTCACCGACTCCTGGTTTTGGCTTACAGATACTGATGGAAAACACTGACCAAATACCGAAGGTGTGAACGTGGCCTCACTATGAAAACTGAAACCTCAATGCCTGCTGCCAGTTAATCTTACTGCAAGTTTTCTGCAGTCACTTGAGGGCTTTGGACTACTTTCTCACACTAAATGCTATGTCCAGGAAGTGTAGCCAGTAATTCTTTAAAAGGGTTGTCCACTACTAGGACAACCCCTTCTTAAACTAAATGTTTGGCCCCAATAAAATAAATAAACCTATACTCACCTCCCATTCCAACAGTGTCTGCACTAGCGGGTGTTCTACTATGTGCTAAAGAGACTTGTTAAGAAGGGGTTGAATCATTCTGAGATTCCAGTAAAAGAGGTGTTTTATGGTGAATTTAGAAAAAGCACTTGTTATATTACAATTCCATGACTGTCAATTCAAGGAACTCCAAACTGGAGTATTTCATAATCCAATATTAACCGAAGGTGAATTAGTCTAAATGATTAAGCCTGTGATTTACATATCATTATCACCCTTCTTTTCATGCTGAGGCTTTCAATGTCTCCTTAAAGCCACAACAATGGAAAATAGAAAGCTTATGTAAAAAGATTATATTCACATATATAGACTTACAGGAGAAAAGTCTGATCCTTATTATCACTTTAGAACTTTTAACATGATAAATTAAAGGCAAAGAAACTAGCTGACTATCCCAGATGAGATGATGATGTTGGCTACAAGCTCTTTTTCACTTCCTTCTCCATCTCCTCCAACAATCAGACTCCCCCAGTTCTTGGACACTAGACAATTTTTCCCTGTAACTTTGGGAGGCTTAGGGTATGTGTCCACGTTCAGGATTGCTTCAGGATTTGGTCAGGATTTTATGCAGGTAAAATCCTGACCAAATCTGCACCTGAGGTCACTGGCAGCTCACCTGCGTTGTCCTTGAGTTTTTTCTGCAATGTAAGGACATGCTGCGTTCTTAAAAGACGTCTCCAACTGTAATGGCGGTGTCAGGGTCTGTGGATTCCACAGGTTCAGACAATCCTCCTTTTGTCTCCATAGATACTGTGGCTATGGCCAGCACAGAGTGACTCGGGTGTTGACTTCAAGCGCTGCAGCTCCTAGGCAGGTTAGAAGGAATTAAATCTTTGCTGAACTTAGCTTGTTGGTTGCCTGTGGTCACATGCTGCAGTAGAACCAATCATGTCTGCTCTTTCCCTATTTAAGCTGGCTCTACTGATCATGGGATGGCAGCAACAGTTTCCTCTATACTGGTCTAGGAAAGGTGAACACATTGTGGTGTACTGGTTATTTCCAAAGTTGTTGCAAATAGTGTTTGGTTAAACCTTTCCTTTTTCCCTTGATAGCTTTATATTATTACTTTGTTGCCTCTCGGGCTGTACCCTTGATGTCCCTTTGTGTATTTCCTTGAGAGCATGTTGTGTGACTATGTTTCAGTTCTGCCCTGTCTGTCTGGCCTTGTATTTCCCCATACATTTTTCAGACTAGAGCTGCTTAGGAGCATATTAAGGAATGAGGCTCGGGCATCTCCACCTACACGACTAATCCTGGGTATAGGGATAGCTAGGGACCTCTAACCTTAGGGTCACACTAGGAGCAAACTTGCTATCCCGCAGTCCCATAGTGACATGTGTGTGCTGATTTTACTATGAAGGATTTGTCACTAAGAGATTAACATTGGACTAGTCGGGCAACGCTCTTTTGATAAGTAGCTCACAGTCTATGGACTTTCTACATACAGAGCCTGATGGGGATGTGATTAGCTGTGGTGGGGCAGGGGCAGCTTTTCAGCTTCATTCTAAATCTAAAAGTTCTGATTTTGTTAGAACGGCTGCAACCAGTAATCTAAGTGATACATTGTTGGATTAAGCTTCTCTTTCCCTACATCATGCTGACCCCTCTCCCCCACTAACTTACTGGAAAGCTTGGCATGTTAATACCGTTTCTTATTGCATTATTATTATGAGGTTCATTCATATGGGTCTCCTTGGAGGTCTCCTAGCCACACGATTAATTTGCATTTATCTTTTCATGCTTACCCCTTTTTTACAGTCACTTAACTTACATGGTTACATGGGGGGTTTCTTTCTGTGTGGGGACCAGAGGGGGTAGGGTGTTTATTTGGCTGCATTGGATTAGCACTTTATGTATTAATGTGATGTTACATGTATATTTTATCATGATATAGTGATTTAATAAAATTGACTTTTTTGATCTTTACTAGATGTCATCACTTTGCTCCCATTTCTCCTATTGTTTTCTGCTTTCAGATGAGGTAGCACAGACCTACTTCTCAGATTCCCTATAACTAGCATCCAAGCTCCTGCACCGACAGCCAGGGCCAACATATAGATACTTTTGAGAGTGAGCCGGCTCCCTCTCCCATACTATAGCCCCACCGCCGACCCCCTCAATGCAATTGCGTAATGCCAATTATTGTGATGGCAACAGGAGGTCATAAAATGACCAAAGAATGACCTTCTGGTCTGCCATATGCATTGGCCTGATAAGCCCTGCCATAAGCTGAGTCTGACAGGCTTACATTCTGACCTTTCAGTGTGATATTAAACTAGCAATCAAATTATTCAATATTCATAGAGGGACTAAATATATAAGTAAAAAAAAAAATTATATGAAAGCAACAAAGATCGAAAAGACACTGGAAAGCAAACTTCAGCTTTTACATTAAAACACTTTTTTTTATGTAAAAAGAAAAAGAAGCTAACACGTATACAGTAATATCTGAAGTCATATTAAGCCGTACCACTAACACAGTGTATATCTCACTTTAAAAATTAATACTTTATTAGTTTATATTAAGGTACAGAAAAATGCACACCATATATGTCATGCTATGATGGTCTTAAGTAGGGGAGGGGGGCCTCAAACTGTCCCTGGAACTGGGACCCTAACTATCCGCATCCCGGGGGTACTCTTGATGGTAGAGAGGCTCAAGTCTCCGACCTCACTATGCTCCTGTTAATCCCTGGTCTGTCCCCTCCCCCACCCCATGGAGCCTGGGACAGAAATGTAATGTGATCAAGACATATAAAGGTACCTTCACACGAAACGACATCGCTAGCGATCCGTGACGTTGCAGCGTCCTGGCTAGCGATATCGTTTAGTTTGACACGCAGCAGCGATCAGGATCCTGCTGTGATGTCGCTGGTCGCTGAATAAAGTCCAGAACTTTATTTGGTCATCTGATCGCTGTGTATCGTTGTGTTTGAAAGCAAAAGCAACGATACCAGCGATGTTTTACACTGGTAACCAGGGTAAACATCGGGTTACCAAGCGCAGGGCCGCGCTTAGTAACCCGATGTTTACCCTGGTTACCAGCGTAAAAGTAAAAAAAACAAACAGTACATGCTCACCTGCGCGTCCCCCAGCCTCTGCTTCCTGACACTGACTGAGCGCCGGCCCTAAAGTGAAAGTGAAAGCACAGCGGTGACGTCACCGCTGTGCTGTTAGGGCCGGAGCTCAGTCAGTGTCAGGAAGCAGACGCTGGGGGACACACAGGTGAGTATGTACTGTTTGTTTTTTTTACTTTTACGCTGGTAACCAGGGTAAACATCGGGTTACTAAGCGCGGCCCTGCGCTTAGCAACCCGATGTTTACCCTGGTTACCCGGGGGCCTCGGCATCGTTGGTCGCTGGAGAGCGGTCTGTGTGACAGCTCTCCAGCGATCAAACAGCGACGCTGCAGCGATCGGCATCGTTGTCGCTATCGCTGCAGCGTCGCTTCGTGTGAAGGTACCTTAAGACAAAACAGAGATAACAGAAACCCTCTATCATACAAAAGCACTAACCAACAATAGGGAGGAGGATGGGGACAGGGAAGAATAAACTAAATGGGAAACAGGGAACAAGAGATAAACACACATGTACAATAGAACACCTCTACAACAACTTCTCTCCAAAACACTTAGCTAAGGAAAACGAATATCCAATAGCAACAATGAACTCCTATTCAGAACAATGTCTCCTTAGACCAAGGAACAAAAAATGTCACTGGCAAGACAGAGAGGGTCTGGCCAGGTTTTATAGGAAGAGATAATGACCATATCAAAAAGAGCTGAAATTGAACCTCTACAGCACCAAAGGAAACCAAATTCATTTAATATGGGATCCAAACACAGGCTAACTGGAATATCTGTGATTCACAATATGCAGTGCTCTTCTACCCCCAAATCTCTCAGGTTGGTGTGACACACTCGTGACAGTAGCCCCCCTTCTACAAGGGTCCAGGATTTACCCGGACGGGCCAAACGAAAGGACCGTATCAACTTACCAGCATTAACTTCAGATGCCGGCACCCACATCCTCTCCTCCGGACAATATAATTCCCAATGTTCCATGTTCTGTAAAGAGCGGAGAAACAAATGGGAATTGATGATTTTTGCTAACCGGTGGCAGCGGTAAATTTGACAGTTCCACAGGCGCAACAATTTTTTTTTAGGAAAGACCTGTGAAAAACATTATGGATCTTGAGAGTTGGCAGAAGCTTGAGATGAAAAGCTACAGGTTTGATTACGGGGACCACCTTATAAGGACCAATAAACCTAGTACTTAATTTCCGAGAAGGATCTTTCAGTTTAATATTTTTGGTAGATAGCCATATTAAGTCATTCACCCCCCCAGATCCGGACCTGACAATTGTCTCTTATCAGCGGTACGTTTGTATTTATACCTTATGATCTTTAAATTATTCTGAACTACCGTATTTTTCAGATTATAAGACGCTTCGGATTATAAGACGCACCCCAAATTTTGAGAAAAATAGAAAACATATTTTTTTAATAAAATGGTGGTGCTTATTATAATCCATGCATCTTATTGCTTACCGGGGGTGATGGGTGCGGTGAAGCGGGGTCACTGCGCTGCTGGAGGAGGCAGGAGTGGGGTGATGCTGCAGGCTGGGATGAAAGGGTATTCCGATGTGTGGCGTGCTGCTACGGGGGTCTCCGGTGCTGCAGGGGGCTCTGCTGACATTTTGTGAAAGGCCAGAGCCCCCCGCAGTTCCATGGTTTGCTGTGCAGTGGACTCTGGGAAAATGGCCAAGATCTCGGGAGAGGGAGATGAGATTTCAGTGCTGAGATCTCATCTCCCAAGATCTTGGTGCCGAGATTTCCATCTGCGCATGCGCAGCCCCCGGTGGCCATTTTCCCGGAGTCCAATGCACAGGAAATCATGGAACTGTGGGGTGCTCTGACCTTTCACAAAATGTCAGTAGAGCCCCTGCGCAGCGCTGGAGACCCCTGCAGCAGCACCGGAGAACCCCGCAGCAGCAGAAACCCCCGCGTGGCACCTTCGGGCACCCGCAGCACTGTAGGGCACCCCCTCATCCCAGCCTGCAGCATGCAGCAACAGTACCGGTAAGGTATATATGCATTATAAGATGCACCTCCATTTTCTCCCCAAATTTTGGGAGAAAAAAGTGTATCTTATAATACGAAAAATACGGTACATCCCACGCACATGAGAGTGAACAAGACAGTTGTTCCTCCCCATGAACCCCTGAAAACTCATCTTTACCGAAGGTACAGAATTGTGGATGGTAAACATATGCTAAAAAAGCACTGGCTGATTCTTAAAGGAAACCTGTCACCCTCAAAATCGACGATGAGCTAAGCCCACCAGCATCAGCGGCTTATCTTCAGCATTCTGGAATGCTGTAGATAAGCCCCCGATGTATCCTGAAAGATGAGAAAAAGAGGTTAGATTATACTTACCCAGGGGCGGTCCTGCTGAGGTCCGGTCCGATGGGCATCGCGGTCCGGTCCGGGGCCTCCCATCTTCTTACGATGACGTCCTCTTCTTGTCTTCACGCTGCGGCTCCGGCGCAGGCGTGCTTTGTCTGTCCTGTTGAGGGCAGAGCAAAGTACTACAGTGCGCAGGCGCCGGGAAAGGTTAGAGAGGCCCAGCACCTACGCACTGCAGTACTTTGCTCTGCCCTCAACAGGGCAGACAAAGTACGCATGCACCGTAGCCGCAGCGTGAAGACAAGAAGAGTACATCATCCTATGAAGATGGGAGGCCCCGGACCGCGACGCCCATCGGATCGGACTGCCCCCCAGGTGAGTAGAATCTAACCCCTTTTTCTCATCTTTCAGGATACATCGGGGGCTTATCTACAGCATTACAGATACTGATGCTGGTGGGCTTAGCTCATCTTCGATTTTGGGGGTTACAGGTTCCCTTTAAGATGGATTGAGATATTGGTGATTTACTATCAGCATACCCCCAGATTACATACCATGGGAGAGAAGCAGGACGAAGGCACAGCTGTTATGACCTCGGGTAAATGAAGCTGCACACAAACTAGGGATTACAGGTGCCACTTCCAAAGAAAGAGAATCTGTATGTCCATAGAAAAGAAAGCGGATTGGCACATACTGTCCCCTGCAACAAAATCCTTTATTGTGGCATCATCATACCAACAGCAGGCAGATAAAACAGTGGAGCATTTAATGACGACGATCGTTTCACTCAACGCTTTCTTTTCTATGGACATACCCCAGATTACATTCCAAAGGGGTAAATAACTTAGGGATCGGTTAGTACAAAGCCATTTTTCTCAACCCCTACAAACATGGCTTAGGCTACTTTCACACTAGCGTCATACGACGCACAACGAATTGCGACGTTGCGGCGCACCGACTCTAGCAGTGAAAGCGCCGCACAACGGGGGCAGCGGATGCTGTTTTTCAACGCATCCGCTGCCCCATTGTGAGGTGTGGGGAGGAGGGGGCGGAGTTCCAGCCGCGCATGTGCAGTCGGAAATGCTGCAGAAGACGCACCAAAAAACGTTACATGCAATGTTTTTTGGTGGCGACGGTCCGACGCAACCGTCGCACGAAGGCTGCGACGTGTGGCAATGCGTCGCACTACGTCGCTAATGCAAGTCAATGGAGAAAAAACGCATCCTGCAAGCACTTTTGCAGGATGCGTTTTTTCTACAAAATGATGCATAGCGACGTGCAGTGCACGACGCTAGTGTGAAAGTAGCCTTACTTCAAAAGTTACTGGCTGCTACAAATGTAGTGGTTGTGTAGCCTGTAAAAATATTGACGTTAGAAAAGTCTTTTATGCTACAGATAATATCCAGAAATATTAGATCAGATCTTTTATTAACTGTAGGAGTGAAGGAATTATTTATAGGGCCTTGTGTACATGTGGATTAATCTATGTCGGTAAAACCATCAGAGAGTTCAGGAGAAGAGTTGGTGAACACCTGAGAGACATAGTGAAAAAGATAGATGCACCATTACCAAGGCATGTTAATTCTGTCCATAGTGGCAATGCCTCTTCGGTGAAATTCATGGGAATTGACAAGATTGATAGACTGATGCGCGGTGGTGACTGCGACAAATTGATCTTGCTGCGTGAAACAAGATGGATTTATCGCCGTGGATCTACTTTTCCAGGAGGTTTAAATTAACAACTTACCTTCGGTTGTTTTCTTTTAAATTGTAGGGCATTCCTAGGGCTTTGTATTCAGGGTGAGCCGTTGTCGAGTGGGGGCGCCTGTCTGCAGATCCTAGGGTGCCAACCTCCGCTGTCAGGCAGTGTGAATTAAATAGATAGGTGTAAGTGTAGGGATTTGAGAGGCTTTGGCGCTATATAAATAAAGATTATTATTATTATAGTGCTTTGGAACAAAGCACTATACTGTTATTCCATCGTGGTAAACTTCTTCTTCTTATTATTATTATAGTGCTTTGGAACAAAGCACTATACTGTTATTCCACCGTGGTAAACTTCTTATTATAGTGCTTTGGAACAAAGCACTATACTGTTATTCCACCGTGGTAAACTTCTTATTATAGTGCTTTGGAACAAAGCACTATACTGTTATTCCACCGTGGTAAACTTCTTCTTATTATTATTCAGTCCGCACGTAATGCGGCCCGAACCGCTAAACTCACAGACTCCAGTGAGGTGTCATTTCGAAGCCAGCGTTCCTGAGAGGTGTGCTAAGTATTTTTCGTGTCGATCGGATTTGTAGTTTTGGCGCAATTTGCGTTTGAAAAAAGTGTCTCGGGCCACCAAATCGGACCCAGAGTGACCCCGGCCACCAAATCGGGCCCAGAGTGACCCGGGCCACCAAAATCGGGCCCAGAGTGACCCGGGCCACCAAATCGGGCCCAGAGTGACCCGGGTTGACCAAATCGGGCCCAGAGTGACCCGGGCCACCAAATCGGGCCCAGAGTGACCCGGGCCACCAAATGGGACCCAGAGTGACCCGGCCCACCAAATGGGACCCAGAGTGACCCGGCCCACCAAATGGGACCCAGAGTGACCCGGCCCACCAAATGGGACCCAGAGTGACCCGGCCCACCAAATGGGACCGAGAGTGACCCGGCCCACCAAATGGGACCCAGAGTGACCCGGCCCACCAAATGGGACCCAGAGTGACCCGGCCCACCAAATGGGACCCAGAGTGACCCGGCCCACCAAATGGGACCCAGAGTGACCCGGCCCACCAAATGGGACCCAGAGTGACCCGGCCCACCAAGCCTCAACCCTGAGGGGCTACAACTACCAAACCAGCGCCTGAGGGGCACCCAAGTGTGAAAGTCTTGCAGGGGCAGCCCGGGCACCATTCCAAAGCACTATCTGTAGTTCCTTCAGGAAATACCCATCTAGTTCTTATTATTATTATTCAGTCCGCACGTAATGCGGCCCGAACCGCTAAACTCACAGACTCCAGTGAGGTGTCATTTCGAAGCCAGCGTTCCTGAGAGGTGTGCTAAGTATTTTTCGTGTCGATCGGATTTGTAGTTTTGGCGCAATTTGCGTTTGAAAAAAGTGTCTCAATGCATTTCAATAGGGAAATTTTCCAATACGTTTATAATGGGCCTGATTTCTGAGGCAATTTCTAAAAATAACTGCCACCTGGCTGATTACCTCATTGATATGCGCAGTGAGACCCAGTTACTATGCCAACGCCTATAAACTCTACCAGCCCACCAGGTCACAAGTTTTGTCAGATAATATCAGCTCTTAAAGTGACAGTACAGCACAATTACAAAGCACTATCTGTAGTCTTATCATTATTGCCCCGCTCACCAAATCGGACCCAGCCCACCAAATCGGACCAGAGTGCCCCCGCTTGCCAAATCGGACCCAGAGTGCCCCCGCCCGCCAAATCGGACCCAAAGTGGCGCCGCCCGTCAAGTCGGACCCAGAGTGGCGCCGCCCGCCAAATCGGACCCAGAGTGGCGCCGCCCGCCAAATCGGACCCAGAGTGGCGCCGCCCGCCAAATCGGACCCAGAGTGGCGCCGCCCGCCAAATCGGACCCAGAGTGGCGCCGCCCGCCAAATCGGACCCAGAGTGGCGCCGCCCGCCAAATCGGACCCAGAGTGGCGCCGCCCGCCAAATCGGACCCAGAGTGGCGCCGCCCGCCAAATCGGACCCAGAGTGGCGCCGCCCGCCAAATCGGACCCAGAGAGGCGCCGCCCGCCAAATCGGACCCAGAGTGGCGCCGCCCGCAAAATCGGACCCAGAGTGGCGCCGCCCGCCAAATCGGACCCAGAGTGACCCGGGCCACCAAATCGGACCCAGAGTGACCCGGGCCGCCAAATCGGACCCAGAGTGACCCGGACCGCCAAATCGGACCCAGAGTGGCGCCGCCCGCCAAATCGGACCCAGAGTGGCGCCGCCCGCCAAATCGGACCCAGAGTGGCGCCGCCCGCCAAATCGGACCCAGAGTGGCGCCGCCCGCCAAATCGGACCCAGAGTGGCGCCGCCCGCCAAATCGGACCCAGAGTGGCGCCGCCCGCCAAATCGGACCCAGAGTGGCGCCGCCCGCCAAATCGGACCCAGAGTGACCCGGGCCGCCAAATCGGACCCAGAGTGGCGCCGCCCGCCAAATCGGACCCAGAGTGGCGCCGCCCGCCAAATCGGACCCAGAGTGGCGCCGCCCGCCAAATCGGACCCAGAGTGGCGCCGCCCGCCAAATCGGACCCAGAGTGGCGCCGCCCGCCAAATCGGACCCAGAGTGACCCGGCCCGCCAAATCGGACCCAGAGTGACCCGGCCCGCCAAATCGAACCCAGAGTGACCCGGCCCGCCAAATCGGACCCAGAGTGACCCGGCCCGCCAAATCGGACCCAGAGTGACCCGGCCCGCCAAATCGGACCCAGAGTGACCCGGCCCGCCAAATCGGACCCAGAGTGGCGCCGCCCGCCAAATCGGACCCAGAGTGGCGCCGCCCGCCAAATCGGACCCAGAGAGGCGCCGCCCGCCAAATCGGACCCAGAGTGGCGCCGCCCGCAAAATCGGACCCAGAGTGGCGCCGCACGCCAAATCGGATGCAGAGTGACCCGGGCCGCCAAATCGGACCCAGAGTGACCCGGGCCGCCAAATCGGACCCAGAGTGGCGCCGCCCGCCAAATCGGACCCAGAGTGGCGCCGCCCGCCAAATCGGACCCAGAGTGGCGCCGCCCGCCAAATCGGACCCAGAGTGGCGCCGCCCGCCAAATCGGACCCAGAGTGGCGCCGCCCGCCAAATCGGACCCAGAGTGGCGCCGCCCGCCAAATCGGACCCAGAGTGGCGCCGCCCGCCAAATCGGACCCAGAGTGACCCGGGCCGCCAAATCGGACCCAGAGTGGCGCCGCCCGCCAAATCGGACCCAGAGTGGCGCCGCCCGCCAAATCGGACCCAGAGTGGCGCCGCCCGCCAAATCGGACCCAGAGTGGCGCCGCCCGCCAAATCGGACCCAGAGTGACCCGGCCCGCCAAATCGGACCCAGAGTGACCCGGCCCGCCAAATCGGACCCAGAGTGACCCGGCCCGCCAAATCGGACCCAGAGTGACCCGGCCCGCCAAATCGGACCCAGAGTGACCCGGCCCGCCAAATCGGACCCAGAGTGACCCGGCCCGCCAAATCGGACCCAGAGTGACCCGGCCCGCCAAATCGGACCCAGAGTGACCCGGCCCTCCAAATCGGACCCAGAGTGACCCGGCCCGCCAAATCGGACCCAGAGTGAACCGGCCCGCCAAATCGGACCCAGAGTGACCCGGCCCGCCAAATCGGACCCAGAGTGGCGCCGCCCGCCAAGTCGGACCCAGAGTGGCGCCGCCCGCCAAGTCGGACCCAGAGTGGCGCCGCCCGCCAAGTCGGACCCAGAGTGGCGCCGCCCGCCAAGTCGGACCCAGAGTGGCGCCGCCCGCCAATTCGGACCCAGAGTGGTGCCGCCCGTCAAATCGGACCCAGAGTGGCGCCGCCCGTCAAATCGGACCCAGAGTGACCCGGGCCACCAAATCGGACCCAGAGTGACTCGGGCCACCAAATCGGACCCAGAGTGACCCGGGCCACCAAATCGGACCCAGAGTGACCCGGGCCACCAAATCGGACCCAGAGTGACCCGGGCCACCAAATCGGACCCAGAGTGACCCGGGCCACCAAATCGGACCCAGAGTGACCCGGGCCACCAAATCGGACCCAGAGTGACCCGGGCCACCAAATCGGACCCAGAGTGACCCGGGCCACCAAATCGGACCCAGAGTGACCCGGGCCACCAAATCGGACCCAGAGTGACCCGGGCCACCAAATCGGGCCCAGAGTGACCCGGGCCACCAAATCGGACCCAGAGTGACCCGGGCCACCAAATCGGACCCAGAGTGATCCGGGCCACCAAATCGGGCCCAGAGTGACCCAGGCCACCAAATCGGGCCCAGAGTGACCCGGGTTGACCAAATCGGGCCCAGAGTGACCCGGGCCACCAAATCGGGCCCAGAGTGACCCGGGCCACCAAATGGGACCCAGAGTGACCCGGCCCACCAAATCGGACCCAGAGTGACCCGGCCCACCAAATCGGACCCAGAGTGACCCGGCCCACCAAATCGGACCCAGAGTGACCCGGCCCACCAAGCCTCAACCCTGAGGGGCTACAACTACCAAACCAGCGCCTGAGGGGCACCCAAGTGTGAAAGTCTTGCAGGGGCAGCCCGGGCACCATTCCAAAGCACTATCTGTAGTTCCCTCAGGAAATACCCATCTTGTCTTATTATTATTATTCAGTCCGCACGTAATGCGGCCCGAACCGCTAAACTCACAGACTCCAGTGAGGTGTCATTTCGAAGCCAGCGTTCCTGAGAGGTGTGCTAAGTATTTTTCGTGTTGATCGGATTTGTAGTTTTGGCGCAATTTGCGTTTGAAAAAAGTGTCTCAATGCATTTTAATAGGGAAATTTTCCAATACGTTTATAATGGGCCTGATTTCTGATGCAATTTCTAAAAATAACTGCCACCTGGCTGATTACCTCATTGATATGCGCAGTGAGACCCAGTTACTATGCCAACGCCTATAAACTCTACCAGCCCACCAGGTCACAAGTTTTGTCAGATAATATCAGCTCTTAAAGTGACAGTACAGCACAATTACAAAGCACTATCTGTAGTCTTATCATTATTGCCCCGCTCACCAAATCGGACCCAGCCCACCAAATCGGACCAGAGTGCCCCCGCTTGCCAAATCGGACCCAGAGTGCCCCCGCCCGCCAAATCGGACCCAGAGTGGCGCCGCCCGTCAAATCGGACCCAGAGTGGCGCCGCCCGCCAAATCGGACCCAGAGTGGCGCCGCCCGCCAAATCGGACCCAGAGTGGCGCCGCCCGCCAAATCGGACCCAGAGTGGCGCCGCCCGCCAAATCGGACCCAGAGTTGCGCCGCCCGCCAAATCGGACCCAGAGTGGCGCCGCCCGCCAAATCGGACCCAGAGTGGCGCCGCCTGCCAAATCGGACCCAGAGTGGCGCCACCCGCCAAATCGGACCCAGAGTGGCGCCGCCCGCCAAATCGGACCCAGAGTGGCGCCGCCCACCAAATTGGACCCAGAGTGACCCGGCCCACCAAATTGGACCCAGAGTGACCCGGCCCACCAAATTGGACCCAGAGTGACCCGGCCCACCAAATTGGACCCAGAGTGACCCGGCCCACCAAATTGGACCCGGAGTGACCCGGCCCACCAAATTGGACCCGGAGTGACCCGGCCCACCAAATTGGACCCGGAGTGACCCGGCCCACCAAATTGGACCCGGAGTGGCGCCGCCCGCCAAATCGGACCCGGAGTGGCGCCGCCCGCCAAATCGGACCCAGAGTGGCTACAACTACCAAAACAGCGCCTGAGGGGCACCCAAGTGTGAAAGTCTTGCTGGGGCAACCCAGGCACCATTCCAAAGCACTATCTGTAGTTCCTTCAGGAAATACCCATCTAGTTATAGTGCTTTGGAACAAAGCACTATACTGTTATTCCACCGTGGTAAACTTCTTATTATAGTGCTTTGGAACAAAGCACTATACTGTTATTCCACCGTGGTAAACTTCTTATTATAGTGCTTTGGAACAAAGCACTATACTGTTATTCCACCGTGGTAAACTTCTTCTTATTCTTATTATTCAGTCCGCACGTAATGCGGCCCGAACCGCTAAACTCACAGACTCCAGTGAGGTGTCATTTCGAAGCCAGCGTCCCCAAGAGGTGTGCTAAGTATTTTTCGTGCCGATCGGATTTGTAGTTTTTGCGCAATTTGTGTTTGAAAAAAGTCTTTCAATGCGTTTCAATAGGGAAATTGTCCCATACGTTTATAATGGGCTGGTTTCTGAGGCAATTTCTAAAAATAACTGCCACCTGGCTGATTAGCTCATTGATATGCGCAGTCAGACACAGTTACTATGCCAACGCCTATGAACTCTACATCAGCTCACAAGTTTTGTCAGATAATATCAGCTCTTAAAGTGACAGTACAGCACAATTCCAAACCACTATCTGTAGTCTTATGATTATTAGATGGAGGCCCGATTCTAACTCATCGGGTATTCTAGAATATGCATGTCCACGTAGTATATTGCACAGCCACGCAGTATACAGTGCAGAGCCGCGCAGTACACAGCGCAGAGCCGCGCACTACACAGCGCAGAGCCGCGCAGTATAAAGCGCAGAGCCGCGCAGTACACAGCGCAGAGCCGCGCAGTACACAGCGCAGAGCCGTGCAGTACACAGCGCAGAGCCGCGCAGTATAAAGCGCAGAGCCGTGCAGTACACAGCGCAGAGCCGCGCAGTACACAGCGCAGAGCCGTGCAGTACACAGCGCAGAGCCGCGCAGTATAAAGCGCAGAGCCGTGCAGTTCACAGCGCAGAGCCGCGCAGTACACAGCGCAGAGCCCCGCAGCATACAGCGCAGAGCCCCGCAGTATACAGCGCAGAGCCCCGCAGTATACAGCGCAGAGCCCCGCAGTATACAGCGCAGAGCCCCGCAGTATACAGCGCAGAGCCCCGCAGTATACAGCGCCCACCAAATAGGCCCCTGAGGGGCCCCACCCACCAAATCGGACCCAGAGTGGCTACAACTACCAAACCAGCGCCTGAGGGGCACCCAAGTGTGAAAGTCTTGCTGGGGCAACCCGGGCACCATTCCAAAGCACTATCTGTAGTTCCTTCAGGAAATACCCATCTATTTCTCTCTGTTATCAGCCATTCCCCGTACTGCTGTCAGTCTATTTCTCTCTGTTATCAGCCATTCCCCTGTCCTGCTGTCAGTCTATTCTCTCTGTTATCAGCCATTCCCCGTCCTGCTGTCAGTCTATTCTCTCTGTTATCAGCCATTCCCCTGTCCTGCTGTCAGTCTATTCTCTCTGTTATCAGCCATTCCCCTGTCCTGCTGTCAGTCTATTCTCTCTGTTATCAGCCATTCCCCGTCCTGCTGTCAGTCTATTTCTCTCTGTTATCAGCAATTCCCCTGTCCTGCTGTCAGTCTATTCTCTCTGTTATCAGCCATTCCCTTGTCCTGCTGTCAGTCTATTCTCTGTTATCAGCCATTCCCTTATCCTGCTGTCAGTCAGAGTGACCCGGCCCACCAAATCGGACCCAGAGTGACCCGGCCCACCAAATCGGACCCAGAGTGACCCGGCCCACCAAATCGGACCCAGAGTGACCCGGCCCACCAAATCGGACCCAGAGTGACCCGGCCCACCAAATCGGACCCAGAGTGACCCGGGCCACCAAATCGGACCCAGAGTGACCCGGCCCACCAAATCGGACCCAGAGTGACCCGGGCCACCAAATCGGACCCAGAGTGACCCGGCCCACCAAATCGCACCCAGAGTGACCCGGGCCACCAAATCAAACCCAGAGTGACCCGGGCCACCAAATCGGACCCAGAGTGACCCGGGCCACCAAATCGGACCCAGAGTGACCCGGGCCACCAAATCGGACCCAGAGTGACCCGGGCCACCAAATCGGACCCAGAGTGACCCGGGCCACCAAATTGGACCCAGAGTGACCCGGGCCACCAAATCGGACCCAGAGTGACCCGGGCCACCAAATCGGACCCAGAGTGACCCGGGCCACCAAATCGGACCCAGAGTGACCCGGGCCACCAAATCGGACCCAGAGTGACCCGGGCCACCAAATCGGACCCAGAGTGACCCGGGCCACCAAATCGGACCCAGAGTGACCCGGGCCACCAAATCGGACCCAGAGTGACCCGGGCCACCAAATCGGACCCAGAGTGACCCGGGCCACCAAATCGGACCCAGAGTGACCCGGGCCACCAAATCGGGCCCAGAGTGACCCGGCCCACCAAATCGGACCCAGAGTGACCCGGCCCACCAAATCAAACCCAGAGTGACCCGGGCCACCAAATCGGACCCAGAGTGACCCGGGCCACCAAATCGGACCCAGAGTGACCCGGGCCACCAAATCGGACCCAGAGTGACCCGGGCCACCAAATCGGACCCAGAGTGACCCGGGCCACCAAATCGGACCCAGAGTGACCCGGGCCACCAAATCGGACCCAGAGTGACCCGGGCCACCAAATCGGACCCAGAGTGACCCGGCCCACCAAATCGGACCCAGAGTGACCCGGCCCACCAAATCGGACCCAGAGTGACCCGGCCCACCAAATCGGACCCAGAGTGACCCGGCCCACCAAATCGGACCCAGAGTGACCCGGCCCACCAAATCGGACCCAGAGTGACCCGGCCCGCCAAATCGGACCCAGAGTGACCCGGGCCGCCAAATCGGACCCAGAGTGACCCGGCCCGCCAAATCGGACCCAGAGTGGCGCCGCCCGCCAAATCGGACCCAGAGTGGCGCCGCCCGCCAAATCGGACCCAGAGTGGCGCCGCCCGCCAAATCTGACCCAGAGTGGCGCCGCCCGCCAAATCGGACCCAGAGTGGCGCCGCCCGCCAAATCGGACCCAGAGTGGCGCCGCCCGCCAAATCGGACCCAGAGTGGCGCCGCCCGCCAAATCGGACCCAGAGTGGCGCCGCCCGCCAAATCGGACCCAGAGTGGTGCCGCCCCCCAAATTGGTCCCAGAGTGACCCCGCCCACCAAATTGGTCCCAGAGTGACCCCGCCCACCAAATCGGACCCATAGTGGCCTCACCCCTTTAGGGGCTACAACTACCAAGCCAGCGCCTGAGGGGCACCCAAGTGTGAAAGTCTTGCTGGGGCAACCCGGGCACCATTCCAAAGCACTATCTGTAGTTCCTTCAGGAAATACCCATCTAGTTATAGTGCTTTGGAACAAAGCACTATACTGTTATTCCACCGTGGATAACTTCTTCTTATTCTTATTATTCAGTCCGCACGTAATGCGGCCCGAACCGCTAAACTCACAGACTCCAGTGAGGTGTCATTTCGAAGCCAGCGTCCCCAAGAGGTGTGCTAAGTATTTTTCGTGCCGATCGGATTTGTAGTTTTTGCGCAATTTGTGTTTGAAAAAAGTCTTTCAATGCATTTCAATGGAGAAATTTTCCTATACGTTTATAATGGGCTGGTTTCTGAGGCAATTTCTAAAAATAACTGCCACCTGGCTGATTAGCTCATTGATATGCGCAGTCAGACACAGTTACTATGCCAACGCCTATAAACTCTACCAGCCCACCAGGTCACAAGTTTTGTCAGATAATATCAGCTCTTAAAGTGACAGTACAGCACAATTCCAAACCACTATCCGTAGTCTTATAATTATTAGATGGTGGCCCGATTCTAACTCATCGGGTATTCTAGAATATGCATGTCCACGTAGTATATTGCACAGCCACGCAGTATACAGTGCAGAGCCGCGCAGTACACAGCGCAGAGCCGCGCAGTACACAGCGCAGAGCCGCGCAGTATAAAGCGCAGAGCCGCGCAGTACACAGCGCAGAGCTGCGCAGTACACAGCGCAGAGCCGCGCAGTATAAAGCGCAGAGCCGCGCAGTACACAGCGCAGAGCCATGCAGTACACAGCGCAGAGCCGCGCAGTACACAGCGCAGAGCCGTGCAGTACACAGCGCAGAGCCGCGCAGTATAAAGCGCAGAGCCGTGCAGTACACAGCGCAGAGCCGCGCAGTACACAGCGCAGAGCCGCGCAGTACACAGCGCAGAGCCGCGCAGTACACAGCGCAGAGCCGCGCAGTACACAGCGCAGAGCCGCGCAGTATAAAGCGCAGAGCCGTGCAGTACACAGCGCAGAGCCGCGCAGTACACAGCGCAGAGCCACGCAGTACACAGCGCAGAGCCGCGCAGTACACAGCGCAGAGCCGCGCAGTATAAAGCGCAGAGCCGCGCAGTACACAGCGCAGAGCCGCGCAGTACACAGCGCAGAGCCGTGCAGTACACAGCGCAGAGCCACGCAGTACACAGCGCAGAGCCGTGCAGTACACAGCGCAGAGCCGCGCAGTATAAAGCGCAGAGCCGTGCAGTACACAGCGCAGAGCCGCGCAGTACACAGCGCAGAGCCGCGCAGTACACAGCGCAGAGCCACGCAGTATAAAGCGCAGAGCCGCGCAGTACACAGCACAGAGCCGCGCAGTACACAGCGCAGAGCCGTGCAGTACACAGCGCAGAGCCGCGCAGTATACAGCGCAGAGCCGTGCAGTACACAGCGCAGAGCCGTGCAGTACACAGCGCAGAGCCGCGCAGTACACAGCGCAGAGCCGCGCAGTACACAGCGCAGAGCCGCGCAGTATAAAGCGGAGAGCCGCGCAGTACACAGCGCAGAGCCGAGCAGTACACAGCGCAGAGCCGCGCAGTAGACAGCGCAGAGCCGTGCAGTACAGAGCGCAGAGCCGCACAGTATAAAGCGCAGAGCCGCGCAGTATACCGCGCAGAGCCGCGCAGTACACAGCGCAGAGCCGTGCAGTACACAGCGCAGAGCCGCGCAGTATAAAGCGCAGAGCCGTGCAGTACACAGCGCAGAGCCGCGCAGTACACAGCGCAGAGCCGCGCAGTACACAGCGCAAAGCCGCGCAGTATGAAGCGCAGAGCCGCGCAGTACACAGCGCAGAGCCGCGCAGTACACAGCGCAGAGCCGCGCAGTACACAGTGGAGAGCCGCGCAGTACACAGCGCAGAGCCGAGCAGTACACAGCGCAGAGCCGCGCAGTACACAGCGCACAGCCGCGCAGTACACAGCGCAGAGCCGCGCAGTACACAGCGCAGAGCCGCGCAGTATACAGCGCAGAGCCGCGCAGTATACAGCGCAGAGCCGCGCAGTACACAGCGCAGAGCCGCGCAGTACAGAGCGCAGAGCCGCACAGTATAAAGCGCAGAGCCGTGCAGTACACAGCGCAGAGCCGCGCAGTACACAGCGCAGAGCCGCGCAGTACACAGTGCAGAGCCGCACAGTACACAGCACAGAGCCGCGCAGTACACAGCGCAGAGCCACCCAGTATACAGCGCAGAGCCGCGCAGTACGCAGCGTAGAGCCACGCAGTATGCAGCGCAGAGCCGCGCAGTATACAGCGCTGAGCCGCGTAGTATACAGCGCAGAGCCCCGCAGTATACAGTGCAGAGCCCCGCAGTATACAGCGCAGAGCCGTGCAGTACACAGTGCAGAGCCACGCAGTACACAGCGCAGAGCCGCGCAGTACACAGCACGGACACGCGCAGTACACAGCGCAGAGCCGCGCAGTACACAGCGCAGAGCCGCGTAGTATACAGCGAAGAGCCACGCAGTATATAGCGCAGAGCCGCGCAGTACAAAGCGCAGAGCCGCGCAGTATACAGCGCAGAACGCGCAGTACACAGTGCAGAGCCGCGCAGTACACAGCGCAGAGCCGTTCAGTACACAGCGCAGAGCCGCGCAGTACACAGCGCAGAGCCACGCAGTATACAGCGCAGAGCCGCGTAGTATACAGCGCAGAGCCGCGTAGTATACAGCGCAGAGCCACGCAGTATACAGCACAGAGCCACGCAGTATACAGCGCAGAGCCACGTAGTTATACTGCCCAGTCACGTAGTATATTGTCCAGTCACATAGTATACTGCATATCCCTGTTAAAAAAAAAAAAGAATTAAAATAAAAAAGTTACATACTCACCTCCTGGAGCGGCCTGTATCTGATGGTTGTTGCACCTCCTAGAGCGGCCGGTACACGATGCTTGTTGCACCTGGAGTGGCCGGTACCCGATGCTTGTTGCGCGCTCCGGTCCCAAGAGTGCATTGCGGTCTCACGAGATGATGACGTAGCGGTGTTGTGAGACAGAAAGACGGAAGTGCCCTTAGACAATTAGATAGTAGATTACCCCGCTCACCAATTCGGAACCCGAGAGGCCCGGCCCACCAAATCGGACCCCGAGGGGCCCGGCCCACCAAATCGGACCCAGAGTGACCCCGCCCCTAAATCAGACCCAGAGTGACCCCGCCCACCAAATCGGACCCAGAGTGGCTCCGCCCACCAAATCGGACCCAGAGTGACCCCTTCCACCAAATCAGACCCAGAGTGACCCCTTCCACCAAATCGGACCCAGAGTGACCCCTTCCACCAAATCGGGCCCAGAGTGACCCCGCCCACCAAATCGGACCCAGAGTGACCCCACCCACCAAATCGGACCCTGAGGTGCCCAGCCCACCAAATCAGACCCTGAGGTGCCCAGCCCACCAAATCGGACCGAGTGACCCCACCCACCAAATTGGTCCCTAAGGTGCCCCGCCCACCAAATCGGACCCAGAGTGGCTCCGCCCACCGAATCGGACCCAGAGTAGCCGCGCCCACAGAATCGGACCAAAAGTGACCCCGCCCACCGAATCGGACCTAGATTTACCCCGCCCACAAAATCAGACCCAGATTGACCCAACCCACCAAATCGGACCGCCTGAGGGGCACCCAAGTGTGAAAGTCTTGCAGGGGCAGCCCGGGCACCATTCCAAAGCACTATCTGTAGTTCCTTCAGGAAATACCCATCTAGTTCTTATTATTAGTGTTGAGCGATACCGTCCGATACTTGAAAGTATCGGTATCGGAAAGTATCGGCCGATACCGGCAAAGTATCGGATCCAATCCGATACCGATACCCGATACCAATACAAGTCAATGGGACTCAAGTATCGGACGGTATCCTGATGGTTCCCAGGGTCTGAAGGAGAGGAAACTCTCCTTCAGGCCCTGGGAACCATATAAATGTGTAAAAGAAATAATTAAAATAAAAAATATCGCTATACTTTACCTCTCCGACGCAGCCGGGACCTCAGCGCAGGAACCGGCAGCGTTGTTTGTTTAAAATTCCCGCTTTTACATGGTTACGCGAACTCCCGGCTTGTGATTGGTCAGGGCGCCCATGTTGCCGGGCCGCGGACCAATCACAGCAAGCCGTGACGAAAATACGTCACGGCTTGCTGTGATTGGTTAATGGCGGCCATGTTGCCGGGACGCGGACCAATCACAGCAAGCCGTGACGTAATTTCGTCACGGCTTGCTGTGATTGGTCCGCGTCCCGGCAACATGGCCGCCATTAACCAATCACAAGCCGTGACGTCACGGGAGGCTGGACTTGCGCGCTTTTGAAAAAGCGCGCGTGTCCAGCCTCCAGTGACGTCCCGGCTTATGATTGGTCACGGCGCCATGTTGCCGGGACGCGGACCAATCACAGCAAGCCGTGACGTATTTTCGTCACGGCTTGCTGTGATTGGTCCGCGGCCCGGCAACATGGCCGCCCTGACCAATCACAAGCCGGGACTTCGCGTAACCATGTAAAAGCGGGAATTTTAAACAAACAACGCTGCCGGTTCCTGCGCTGAGGTCCCGGCTGCGTCGGAGAGGTGAGTATAGCGATATTTTTTATTTTAATTCTCTCTTTTACACATTTTAACAATGTTAAAATGTGTAAAAGAGAGAATTAAAATAAAATGTTGTTCCGATACCCGATACCCGATACCACAAGAGTATCGGAATCCCGGTATCGGAATTCCGATACAGCAAGTATCGGCCGATACCCGATACTTGCAGCATCGGAATGCTCAACACTACTTATTATTAGTATTCAGTCTGCACGTAATGCGGCCCGAACCGCTAAACTCACAGACTCCACTGAGGTGTCATTTCGAAGCCAGCGTTCCTGAGAGGTGTGCTAAGTATTTTTCGTGTCGATCGGATTTGTAGTTTTGGCGCAATTTGCGTTTGAAAAAAGTGTCTCAATGCATTTCAATAGGGAAATTTTCCAGTACGTTTATAATGGGCCTGATTTCTGAGGCAATTTCTAAAAATAACTGCCACCTGGCTGATTACCTCATTGATATGCGCAGTGAGACCCAGTTACTATGCCAACGCCTATAAACTCTACATCAGCCCACCAGGTCACAAGTTTTGTCAGATAATATCAGCTCTTAAAGTGACAGTACAGCACAATTACAAAGCACTATCTGTAGTCTTATCATTATTGCCCCGCTCACCAAATCGGACCCAGCCCAGCAAATCGGACCAGAGTGCCCCCGCTTGCCAAATCGGACCCAGAATGCCCCCGCCCGCCAAATCGGACCCAGAGTGGCGCCGCCCGCCAAATCGGACCCAGAGTGGCGCCGCCCGCCAAATCGGACCCAGAGTGCCCCCGCCCGCCAAATCGGACCCAGATTGGCGCCGCCCGCCAAGTTGGACCCAGAGTGGCGCCGCCCGCCAAGTCGGACCCAGAGTGGCGCCGCCCGCCAAGTCAGACCCAGAGTGGCGCCGCCCGCCAAGTCGGACCCAGAGTGGCGCCGCCCATCAAATCGGACCCAGAGTGGCGCCGCCTGCCAAATCGGACCCAGAGTGGCGCCGCCCGCCAAATCGGACCCAAAGTGGCGCCGCCCGCCAAATCGGACCCAGAGTGGCGCCGCCCGCCAAATCGGACCCAGAGTGGCGCCGCCCGCCAAATCGGACCCAGAGTGGCGCCGCCCGCCAGATTGGACCCAGAGTGGCGCCGCCCGCCAGATCGGACCCAGAGTGGTGCCCGCCCGCCAGATCGGACCCAGAGTGGCGCCGCCCGCCAAATCGAACCCAGAGTGGCGCCGCCCACCAGATCTGACCCAGAGTGGCGCCGCCCGCCAGATCGGACCCAGAGTGGCGCCGCCTGCCAGATCGGACCCAGAGTGGCGCCGCCCGCCAGATCGGACCCAGAGTGGCGCCGCCCGCCAAATCGGACCCAGAGTGGCGCCGCCCGCCAAATCGGACCCAGAGTGGCGCCGCCCGCAAAATCGAACCCAGAGTGGCGCCGCCCGCCAAATCGGACCCAGAGTGGCGCCGCCCGCCAAATCGGACCCAAAGTGGCGCCGCCCGCCAAATCGGACCCAGAGTGGCGCCGCCCGCCAAATCGGACCCAGAGTTGCGCCGCCCGCCAAATCGGACCCGGAGTGGCACCGCCCGCCAGAGTGGCGCCACCCGCCAAATCGGACCCGGAGTGGCGCCGCCCGCCAAATCGGACTCGGAGTGGCGCCGCCCACCAAATCGGACCCGGAGTGGCGCCATCCGCCAAATCGGACCCGGAGTGGCGCCGCCCGCCAAATCGGACTCGGAGTGGCGCCGCCCGCCAAATCGGACCCGGAGTGGTGCCGTCCGCCAAATCGGACCCGGAGTGGCGCCGCCCGCCGAATCGGACCCGGAGTGGCGCCGCCCGCCAAATCGGACCCAGAGTGGCGCCGCCCGCCAAATCGGACCCAGAGTGGCGCCGCCCGCCAAGTCGGACCCGGAGTGACGCCGCCCGCCAAATCGGACCCGGAGTGACGCCGCCCGCCAAATCGGACCCGGAGTGACGCCGCCCGCCAAATCGGACCCGGAGTGGTGCCGCCCGCCAGAGTGGCGCCGCCCGCCAAATCGGACCCGGAGTGGCGCCGCCCGCCAAATCGGACCCGGAGTGGCGCCGCCCGCCAAATCGGACCCAGAGTGGCGCCGCCCGCCAAATCGGACCCAGAGTGGCGTCGCCCGCCAAATCGGACCCAGAGTAGCGCCGCCCGCCAAATCGGACCCACAGTGGCGCGGCCCACCAAATCGGACCCAGAGTGACCCGGCCCACCAAATCGGACCCAGAGTGACCCGGGCCACCAAATCGTACCCAGAGTGGCCCCGCCCACCAAATCCTCAACTACCAAACCAGCGTCTGAGGGGCACCCAAGTGTGAAAGTCTTGTAGGGGCAGCCCGGGCACCATTCCAAAGCACTATCTGTAGTTCCTTCAGGAAATACCCATCTAGTTCTTATTATTATTCAGTCCGCACGTAATGCGGCCCGAACCGCTTCACTCACAGACTCCAGTGAGGTGTCATTTCGAAGCCAGCGTCCCCAAGAGGTGTGCTAAGTATTTTTCGTGTCGATCGGATTTGTAGTTTTGGCGCAATTTGCGTTTGAAAATGTTTTTTCCCCTCATTGTAATGCTTTTCAATGGGGAAATTTTCACATAGGTTATAATGGCCGGGTTTCTGAGGCAATTTGAAATGTACCTGCCACCTGGCTGATTAGCTCATTGATATGCTCAGTCAGGCCCAGTTACTATGCCAACGCCTGCGAACTGTACATGACCCTAGCAGGACAGTTTTGGCAGATAATATCAGCTCTTAAAGTGATAGCACAGCACAATTTCAAAGCACTATCTATAGTCTTATTATAATTATTGCCCCGCTCACCAAATCGGACCCAGCCCGCCAAATCGGACCCAGAGTGGCGCCGCCCGCCAAATCGGACCCAGAGTGGCGCCGCCCGCCAAATCGGACCCAGAGTGGCGCCGCCCGCCAAATCGGACCCAGAGTGGTGCCGCCCGCCAAATCGGACCCAGAGTGGCGCCGCCCGCCAAATCGGACCCAGAGTGGCGCCGCCCGCCAAATCGGACCCAGAGTGGCGCCGCCCGCCAAATCGGACCCAGAGTGGCGCCGCCCGCCAAATCGGTCCCAGAGTGGCCTCACCCCTTTAGGGGCTACAACTACCAAGCCAGCGCCTGAGGGGCACCCAAGTGTGAAAGTCTTGCAGGGGCAGCCCGGGCACCATTCCAAAGCACTATCTGTAGTTCCTTCAGGAAATACCCATCTAGTTCTTATTATTATTATTCAGTCCGCACGTAATGCGGCCCGAACCGCTAAACTCACAGACTCCAGTGAGGTGTCATTTCGAAGCCAGCGTTCCTGAGAGGTGTGCTAAGTATTTTTCGTGTCGATCGGATTTGTAGTTTTGGCGCAATTTGCGTTTGAAAATGTTTTTTCCCCTCATTGTAATGCTTTTCAATGGGGAAATTTTCACATAGGTTATAATGGCCGGGTTTCTGAGGCAATTTGAAATGTACCTGCCACCTGGCTGATTAGCTCATTGATATGCTCAGTCAGGCCCAGTTACTATGCCAACGCCTGCGAACTGTACATGACCCTAGCAGGACAGTTTTGGCAGATAATATCAGCTCTTAAAGTGATAGCACAGCACAATTTCAAAGCACTATCTATAGTCTTATTATAATTATTGCCCCGCTCACCAAATCGGACCCAGCCCGCCAAATCGGACCCAGAGTGGCGCCGCCCGCCAAATCGGACCCAGAGTGGCGCCGCCCGCCAAATCGGACCCAGAGTGGCGCCGCCCGCCAAATCGGACCCAGAGTGGCGCCGCCCGCCAAATCGGACCCAGAGTGGCGCCGCCCGCCAAATCGGACCCAGAGTGGCGCCGCCCGCCAAATCGGACCCAGAATGGCGCCGCCCGCCAAATCGGACCCAGAGTGGCGCCGCCCGCCAAATCGGACCCAGAGTGGCGCCGCCCGCCAAATCGGACCCAGAGTGGCGCCGCCCGCCAAATCGGACCCAGAGTGGCGCCGCCCGCCAAATCGGACCCAGAGTGGCGCCGCCCGCCAAATCGGACCCAGAGTGGCGCCGCCCGCCAAATCGGACCCAGAGTGGCGCCGCCCGCCAAATCGGACCCAGAGTGGCGCCGCCCGCCAAATCGGACCCAGAGTGGCGCCGCCCGCCAAATCGGACCCAGAGTGGCGCCGCCCGCCAAATCGGACCCAGAGTGGCGCCGCCCGCCAAATCGGACCCAGAGTGGCACCGCCCGCCAAATCGGACCCAGAGTGGCGCCGCCCGCCAAATCGGTCCCAGAGTGACCCCGCCCACCAAATTGGTCCCAGAGTGACCCCGCCCACCAAATCGGTCCCAGAGTGGCCTCACCCCTTTAGGGGCTACAACTACCAAGCCAGCGCCTGAGGGGCACCCAAGTGTGAAAGTCTTGCAGGGGCAGCCCGGGCACCATTCCAAAGCACTATCTGTAGTTCCTTCAGGAAATACCCATCTAGTTCTTCTTATTATTATTCAGTCCGCACGTAATGCGGCCCGAACCGCTAAACTCACAGACTCCAGTGAGGTGTCATTTCGAAGCCAGCGTTCCTGAGAGGTGTGCTAAGTATTTTTCGTGTCGATTGGATTTGTAGTTTTGGCGCAATTTGCGTTTGAAAAAAGTGTCTCAATGCATTTCAATAGGGAAATTTTCCAGTACGTTTATAATGGGCCTGATTTCTGAGGCAATTTCTAAAAATAACTGCCACCTGGCTGATTACCTCATTGATATGCGCAGTGAGACCCAGTTACTATGCCAACGCCTATAAACTCTACATCAGCCCACCAGGTCACAAGTTTTGTCAGATAATATCAGCTCTTAAAGTGACAGTACAGCACAATTACAAAGCACTATCTGTAGTCTTATCATTATTGCCCCGCTCACCAAATCGGACCCAGCCCAGCAAATCGGACCAGAGTGCCCCCGCTTGCCAAATCGGACCCAGAATGCCCCCGCCCGCCAAATCGGACCCAGAGTGGCGCCGCCCGCCAAATCGGACCCAGAGTGGCGCCGCCCGCCAAATCGGACCCAGAGTGCCCCCGCCCGCCAAATCGGACCCAGATTGGCGCCGCCCGCCAAGTCGGACCCAGAGTGGCGCCGCCCGCCAAGTCGGACCCAGAGTGGCGCCGCCCGCCAAGTCAGACCCAGAGTGGCGCCGCCCGCCAAGTCGGACACAGAGTGGCGCCGCCCGTCAAATCAGACCCAGAGTGGCGCCGCCCGCCAAATCGGACCCAGAGTGGCGCCGCCCGCCAAATCGGACCCAGAGTGGCGCCGCCCGCCAAATCGGACCCAGAGTGGCGCCGCCCGCCAAATCGGACCCAAAGTGGCGCCGCCCGCCAAATCGGACCCAGAGTGGCGCCGCCCGCCAGATCGGACCCAGAGTGGTGCCGCCCGCCAGATCGGACCCAGAGTGGCGCCGCCCGCCAAATCGAACCCAGAGTGGCGCCGCCCACCAGATCTGACCCAGAGTGGCGCCGCCCGCCAGATCGGACCCAGAGTGGCGCCGCCTGCCAGATCGGACCCAGAGTGGCGCCGCCCGCCAGATCGGACCCAGAGTGGCGCCGCCCGCCAAATCGGACCCAGAGTGGCGCCGCCCGCCAAATCGGACCCAGAGTGGCGCCGCCCGCAAAATCGAACCCAGAGTGGCGCCGCCCGCCAAATCGGACCCAGAGTGGCGCCGCCCGCCAAATCGGACCCAAAGTGGCGCCGCCCGCCAAATCGGACCCAGAGTGGCGCCGCCCGCCAAATCGGACCCAGAGTTGCGCCGCCCGCCAAATCGGACCCGGAGTGGCACCGCCCGCCAGAGTGGCGCCACCCGCCAAATCGGACCCGGAGTGGCGCCGCCCGCCAAATCGGACTCGGAGTGGCGCCGCCCACCAAATCGGACCCGGAGTGGCGCCATCCGCCAAATCGGACCCGGAGTGGCGCCGCCCGCCAAATCGGACTCGGAGTGGCGCCGCCCGCCAAATCGGACCCGGAGTGGTGCCGTCCGCCAAATCGGACCCGGAGTGGCGCCGCCCGCCGAATCGGACCCGGAGTGGCGCCGCCCGCCAAATCGGACCCAGAGTGGCGCCGCCCGCCAAATCGGACCCAGAGTGGCGCCGCCCGCCAAGTCGGACCCGGAGTGACGCCGCCCGCCAAATCGGACCCGGAGTGACGCCGCCCGCCAAATCGGACCCGGAGTGGTGCCGCCCGCCAGAGTGGCGCCGCCCGCCAAATCGGACCCGGAGTGGCGCCGCCCGCCAAATCGGACCCGGAGTGGCGCCGCCCGCCAAATCGGACCCGGAGTGGCGCCGCCCGCCAAATCAGACCCAGAGTGGCGCCGCCCGCCAAATCGGACCCAGAGTGGCGTCGCCCGCCAAATCGGACCCAGAGTAGCGCCGCCCGCCAAATCGGACCCACAGTGGCGCCGCCCGCCAAATCGGACCCAGAGTGACCCGGCCCACCAAATCGGACCCAGAGTGACCCGGCCCACCAAATCGGACCCAGAGTGACCCGGGCCACCAAATCGTACCCAGAGTGACCCGGGCCACCAAATCGGGCCCAGAGTGACCCGGGCCACCAAATCGGGCCCAGAGTGACCCGGGTTGACCAAATTGGGCCCAGAGTGACCCGGGCCACCAAATCGGGCCCAGAGTGACCCGGGCCACAAAATGGGACCCAGAGTGACCCGGGCCACCAAATGGGACCCAGAGTGACCCGGCCCACCAAATGGGACCCAGAGTGACCCGGCCCACCAAATGGGACCAAGAGTGACCCGGCCCACCAAATGGGACCCAGAGTGACCCGGCCCACCAAATGGGACCCAGAGTGACCCGGCCCACCAAATGGGACCCAGAGTGACCCGGCCCACCAAATCGGACCCAGAGTGACCCGGCCCACCAAATCGGACCCAGAGTGACCCGGCCCACCAAATCGGACCCAGAGTGACCCGGCCCACCAAGCCTCAACCCTGAGGGGCTACAACTACCAAACCAGCGCCTGAGGGGCACCCAAGTGTGAAAGTCTTGCAGGGGCAGCCCGGGCACCATTCCAAAGCACTATCTGTAGTTCCTTCAGGAAATACCCATCTAGTTATAGTGCTTTGGAACAAAGCACTATACTGTTATTCCACCGTGGTAAACTTCTTCTTATTCTTATTATTCAGTCCGCACGTAATGCGGCCCGAACCGCTAAACTCACAGACTCCAGTGAGGTGTCATTTCGAAGCCAGCGTTCCTGAGAGGTGTGCTAAGTATTTTTCGTGTCGATCGGATTTGTAGTTTTTGCGCAATTTGTGTTTGAAAAAAGTCTTTCAATGCGTTTCAATGGAGAAATTTTCCTATACGTTTATAATGGGCTGGTTTCTGAGGCAATTTCTAAAAATAACTGCCACCTGGCTGATTAGCTCATTGATATGCGCAGTCAGACACAGTTACTATGCCAACGCCTACCAGGCCACAGTTTTGTCAGATAATATCAGCTCTTAAAGTGACAGCACAGCACAATTTCAAAGCACTATCTGTAGTCTTATTATTATTACAGTACACAGTGCAGAGCCGCGCAGTACACAGCGCAGAGCCGCGCAGTACACAGCGCAGAGCGGCGCAGGGCAAAGCGCAGAGCCGCGCAGTACACAGCGCAGAGCCGCGCAGTACACAGCGCAGAGCGGCGCAGGGCAAAGCGCAGAGCCGCGCAGTACACAGCGCAGAGCCGCGCAGTACACAGCGCAGAGCCGCGCAGTACACAGCGCAGAGCCGCGCAGTATAAAGCGCAGAGCCGTGCAGTACACAGCGCAGAGCCGCGCAGTATACCGCGCAGAGCCGCGCAGTACACAGCGCAGAGCCGGGCAGTACACAGCGCAGAGCCGTGCAGTACACAGTGCAGAGCCGTGCAGTACACAGCACAGAGCCGCGCAGTATACAGCGCAGACACGCGCAGTACACAGCACGGACACGCGCAGTACACAGCGCAGAGCCGCGCAGTACACAGCGCAGAGCCGCGTAGTATACAGCGAAGAGCCACGCAGTATATAGCGCAGAGCCGCACAGTACAAAGCGCAGAGCCGCGCAGTATACAGCGCAGAGCCACGCAGTATACAGCGCAGAACGCGCAGTACACAGCGCAGAGCCGCGCAGTACACAGCGCAGAGCCGCGCAGTACACAGCGCAGAGCCGCGCAGTACACAGCGCAGAGCCGCGCAGTACACAGCGCAGAGCCGCGCAGTACACAGCGCAGAGCCGCGCAGTATACAGCGCAGAGCCGCGCAGTACACAGCGCAGAGCCGCGCAGTATACAGCGCAGAGCCGCGTAGTATACAGCACAGAGCCGCGTAGTATACAGCGCAGAGCCACGCAGTATACAGCGCAGAGCCACGCAGTATACAGCGCAGAGCCACGTAGTTATACTGCCCAGTCACGTAGTATATTGTCCAGTCACATAGTATACTGCATATCCCTGTTAAAAAAAAAAAAAAGAATTAAAATAAAAAAGTTACATACTCACCTCCTGGAGCGGCCGGTATCTGATGGTTGTTGCACCTCCTAGAGCGGCCGGTACACGATGCTTTTTGCACCTGGAGTGGCCGCTACCCGATGCTTGTTGCGCGCTCCGGTCCCAAGAGTGCATTGCGGTCTCACGAGATGATGACGTAGCGGTGTTGTGAGACAGAAAGACGGAAGTGCCCTTAGACAATTATATAGTAGATTACCCCGCTCACCAATTCGGAACCCGAGGGGCCCGGCCCACCAAATCGGACCCCGAGGGGCCCGGCCCACCAAATCGGACCCAGAGTGACCCCGCCCACCAAATCGGACCCAGAGTGACCCCGCCAACCAAATCGGACCCAGAGTGACCCCGCCCACCAAATCGGACCCAGAGTGACCCCGCCCACCAAATCGGACCCAGAGTGGCTCCGCCCACCAAATCGGACCCAGAGTGACCCCGCCCACCAAATCAGACCCAGAGTGACCCCTTCCACCAAATCAGACCCAGAGTGACCCCTTCCACCAAATCGGACCCAGAGTGACCCCGCCCACCAAATCGGACCCAGAGTGACCCCACCCACCAAATCGGACCCTGAGGTGCCCAGCCCACCAAATCAGACCCTGAGGTGCCCAGCCCACCAAATCGGACCGAGTGACCCCACCCACCAAATTGGTCCCTAAGGTGCCCCGCCCACCAAATCGGACCCAGAGTGGCTCCGCCCACCGAATCGGACCCAGAGTGGCCGCGCCCACAGAATCGGACCAAAAGTGACCCCGCCCACCGAATCGGACCTAGATTTACCCCGCCCACAAAATCAGACCCAGATTGACCCAACCCACCAAATCGGACCGCCTGAGGGGCACCCAAGTGTGAAAGTCTTGCAGGGGCAGCCCGGGCACCATTCCAAAGCACTATCTGTAGTTCCTTCAGGAAATACCCATCTAGTTATTATAGTGCTTTGGAACAAAGCACTATACTGTTATTCCACCGTGGTAAACTTCTTCTTATTCTTATTATTCAGTCCGCACGTAATGCGGCCCGAACCGCTAAACTCACAGACTCCAGTGAGGTGTCATTTCGAAGCCAGCGTCCCCAAGAGGTGTGCTAAGTATTTTTCGTGCCGATCGGATTTGTAGTTTTTGCGCAATTTGTGTTTGAAAAAAGTCTTTCAATGCGTTTCAATAGGGAAATTGTCCCATACGTTTATAATGGGCTGGTTTCTGAGGCAATTTCTAAAAATAACTGCCACCTGGCTGATTAGCTCATTGATATGCGCAGTCAGACACAGTTACTATGCCAACGCCTATGAAGTCTACATCAGCTCACCAGGTCACAAGTTTTGTCAGATAATATCAGCTCTTAAAGTGACAGTACAGCACAATTCCAAACCACTATCCTTAGTCTTATGATTATTAGACTGTGGCCCGATTCCAACTCATCGGGTATTCTAGAATATGTATGTCCACGAAGTATATTGCACAGCCACGCAGTATACAGTGCAGAGCCGCGCAGTACACAGCGCAGAGCCGCGCAGTACACAGCGCAGAGCCGCGCATTACACAGCGCAGAGCCGCGCAGTACACAGCGCAGAGCCGCGCAGTACACAGCGCAGAGCCGCGCAGTACAAAGCGCAGAGTCGCGCAGTATAAAGCGCAGAGCCACGCAGTACACAGCGCAGAGCCGCGCAGTACACAGCGCAGAGCCGCGCAGTACAAAGCGCAGAGTCGCGCAGTATAAAGCGCAGAGCCACGCAGTACACAGCGCAGAGCAGCGCAGTACACAGCGCAGAGCCACGCAGTATACAGTGCAGAGCCGCGCAGTACACAGCGCAGAGCCGCGCAGTACACAGCGCAGAGCCGCGCAGTACACAGCGCAGAGCCGCGCAGTACAAAGCGCAGAGTCGCGCAGTATAAAGCGCAGAGCCGCGCAGTACACAGCGCAGAGCCGCGCAGTACACAGCGCAGAGCCGCGCAGTACAAAGCGCAGAGTCGCGCAGTATAAAGCGCAGAGCCGCGCAGTACACAGCGCAGAGCCGCGCAGTACACAGCGCAGAGCCGCGCAGTACACAGCGCAGAGCCGCGCAGTATACAGCGCAGAGCCGCGCAGTACACAGCGCAGAGCCGCGCAGTACACAGCGCAGAGCCGCGCAGTACACAGCGCAGAGCCGCGCAGTACAAAGCGCAGAGCCGCGCAGTATAAAGTGCAGAGCCGCGCAGTACACAGCGCAGAGCCGCGCAGTACACAGCGCAGAGCCGCGCAGTATAAAGCGGAGAGCCGCGCAGTACACAGCGCAGAGCCGCGCAGTACACATCGAAGAGCCGCGCAGTATACAGCGCAGAGCCGCGCAGTACACAGCGCAGAGCCGCGCAGTACAGAGCGCAGAGCCGCACAGTATAAAGCACAGAGCCGCGCAGTATACCGCGCAGAGCCGAGCAGTGCACAGCGCAGAGCCGCGCAGTACATAGCGCAGAGCCACGCAGTATAAAGCGCAGAGCCGCGCAGTACACAGCGCAGAGCCGCGCAGTATACAGCGCAGAGCCGCGCAGTATACAGCGCAGAGCCGCGCAGTACACAGCGCAGAGCCGCCCAGTATACAGCGCAGAGCCGCGCAGTATACAGCACAGAGCCGCGCAGTACACAGCGTAGAGCCGCGCAGTATACAGCGCAGAGCCGCGCAGTATACAGCGCAGAGCCGCGTAGTATACAGCGCAGAGCCCCGCAGTATACAGTGCAGAGCCCCGCAGTATACAGCGCAGAGCCGTGCAGTACACAGTGCAGAGCCGCGCAGTACACAGCGCAGAGCCGCGCAGTATACAGCGCAGACACACGCAGTACACAGCACGGACACGCGCAGTACACAGCGCAGAGCCGCGCAGTACACAGCGCAGAGCCGCGTAGTATACAGCGAAGAGCCACACAGTATATAGCGCAGAGCCGCGCAGTACAAAGCGCAGAGCCGCGCAGTATACAGCGCAGAGCCGCGTAGTATACAGCGCAGAGCCGCGTAGTATACAGCGCAGAGCCACGCAGTATACAGCGCAGAGCCACGCAGTATACAGCGCAGAGCCACGTAGTTATACTGCCCAGTCACGTAGTATATTGTCCAGTCACATAGTATACTGCATATCCCTGTTAAAAAAAAAAAAAAGAATTAAAATAAAAAAGTTACATACTCACCTCCTGGAGCGGCCGGTATCTGATGGTTGTTGCACCTCCTAGAGCGGCCGGTACACGATGCTTGTTGCAGCTGGAGTGGCCGGTACCCGATGCTTGTTGCGCGCTCCGGTCCCAAGAGTGCATTGCGGTTTCACGAGATGATGACGTAGCGGTGTTGTGAGACAGAAAGACGGAAGTGCCCTTAGACAATTAGATAGTAGATTACCCCGCTCACCAATTCGGAACCCGAGAGGCCCGGCCCACCAAATCGGACCCCGAGGGGCCCGGCCCACCAAATCGGACCCAGAGTGACCCCGCCCACCAAATCGGACCCAGAGTGACCCCACCCACCAAATCGGACCCTGAGGTGCCCAGCCCACCAAATCAGACCCTGAGGTGCCCAGCCCACCAAATCGGACCGAGTGACCCCACCCACCAAATTGGTCCCTAAGGTGCCCCGCCCACCAAATCGGACCCAGAGTGGCTCCGCCCACCGAATCGGACCCAGAGTGGCCGCGCCCACAGAATCGGACCAAAAGTGACCCCGCCCACCGAATCGGACCTAGATTTACCCCGCCCACAAAATCAGACCCAGATTGACCCAACCCACCAAATCGGACCGCCTGAGGGGCACCCAAGTGTGAAAGTCTTGCAGGGGCAGCCCGGGCACCATTCCAAAGCACTATCTGTAGTTCCTTCAGGAAATACCCATCTAGTTATTATAGTGCTTTGGAACAAAGCACTATACTGTTATTCCACCGTGGTAAACTTCTTCTTATTCTTATTATTCAGTCCGCACGTAATGCGGCCCGAACCGCTAAACTCACAGACTCCAGTGAGGTGTCATTTCGAAGCCAGCGTCCCCAAGAGGTGTGCTAAGTATTTTTCGTGCCGATCGGATTTGTAGTTTTTGCGCAATTTGTGTTTGAAAAAAGTCTTTCAATGCGTTTCAATAGGGAAATTGTCCCATACGTTTATAATGGGCTGGTTTCTGAGGCAATTTCTAAAAATAACTGCCACCTGGCTGATTAGCTCATTGATATGCGCAGTCAGACACAGTTACTATGCCAACGCCTATGAAGTCTACATCAGCTCACCAGGTAACAAGTTTTGTCAGATAATATCAGCTCTTAAAGTGACAGTACAGCACAATTCCAAACCACTATCCTTAGTCTTATGATTATTAGACTGTGGCCCGATTCCAACTCATCGGGTATTCTAGAATATGTATGTCCACGAAGTATATTGCACAGCCACGCAGTATACAGTGCAGACCCGCGCAGTACACAGCGCAGAGCCGCGCAGTACACAGCGCAGAGCCGCGCATTACACAGCGCAGAGCCGCGCAGTACACAGCGCAGAGCCGCGCAGTACACAGCGCAGAGCCGCGCAGTACAAAGCGCAGAGTCGCGCAGTATAAAGCGCAGAGCCGCGCAGTACACAGCGCAGAGCCGCGCAGTACACAGCGCAGAGCCGCGCAGTACAAAGCGCAGAGTCGCGCAGTATAAAGCGCAGAGCCACGCAGTACACAGCGCAGAGCCGCGCAGTACACAGCGCAGAGCCACGCAGTATACAGTGCAGAGCCGCGCAGTACACAGCGCAGAGCCGCGCAGTACACAGCGCAGAGCCGCGCAGTACACAGCGCAGAGCCGCGCAGTACAAAGCACAGAGTCGCGCAGTATACAGTGCAGAGCCGCGCAGTACACAGCGCAGAGCCGCGCAGTACACAGCGCAGAGCCGCGCAGTACACAGCGCAGAGCCGCGCAGTACACAGCGCAGAGCCGCGCAGTACAAAGCGCAGAGTCGCGCAGTATAAAGCGCAGAGCCGCGCAGTACACAGCGCAGAGCCGCGCAGTACACAGCGCAGAGCCGCGCAGTACACAGCGCAGAGCCGCGCAGTACACAGCGCAGAGCCGCGCAGTACAAAGCGCAGAGTCGCGCAGTATAAAGCGCACAGCCACGCAGTACACAGCGCAGAGCCGCGCAGTACACAGCGCAGAGCCACGCAGTATACAGCGCAGAGCCGCGCAGTACACAGCGCAGAGCCGCGCAGTACACAGCGCAGAGCCGCGCAGTACACAGCGCAGAGCCGCGCAGTACACAGCGCAGAGCCGCGCAGTACAAAGCGCAGAGTCGCGCAGTATAAAGCGCAGAGCCGCGCAGTACACAGCCCAGAGCCGCGCAGTACACAGCGCAGAGCCGCGCAGTACACAGCGCAGAGCCGCGCAGTATACAGCGCAGAGCCGCGCAGTACACAGCGCAGAGCCGCGCAGTACACAGCGCAGAGCCACGCAGTACACAGCGCAGAGCCGCGCAGTACACAGCGCAGAGCCGCGCAGTACAAAGCGCAGAGCCGCGCAGTATAAAGTGCAGAGCCGCGCAGTACACAGCGCAGAGCCGCGCAGTACACAGCGCAGAGCCGCGCAGTATAAAGCGGAGAGCCGCGCAGTACACAGCGCAGAGCCGCGCAGTACACAGCGCAGAGCCGCGCAGTATACAGCGCAGAGCCGCGCAGTACACAGCGCAGAGCCGCGCAGTACAGAGCGCAGAGCCGCACAGTATAAAGCGCAGAGCCGCGCAGTATACCGCGCAGAGCCGCGCAGTGCACAGCGCAGAGCTGCGCAGTACATAGCGCAGAGCCGCGCAGTATAAAGCGCAGAGCCGCGCAGTACACAGCGCAGAGCCGCGCAGTATACAGCGCAGAGCCGCGCAGTATACAGCGCAGAGCCGCGCAGTACACAGCGCAGAGCCGCCCAGTATACAGCGCAGAGCCGCGCAGTATACAGCGCAGAGCCGCGCAGTACACAGCGTAGAGCCGCGCAGTATACAGCGCAGAGCCGCGCAGTATACAGCGCAGAGCCGCGTAGTATACAGCGCAGAGCCCCGCAGTATACAGTGCAGAGCCCCGCAGTATACAGCGCAGAGCCGTGCAGTACACAGTGCAGAGCCGCGCAGTACACAGCGCAGAGCCGCGCAGTATACAGCGCAGACACACGCAGTACACAGCACGGACACGCGCAGTACACAGCGCAGAGCCGCGCAGTACACAGCGCAGAGCCGCGTAGTATACAGCGAAGAGCCACACAGTATATAGCGCAGAGCCGCGCAGTACAAAGCGCAGAGCCGCGCAGTATACAGCGCAGAGCCGCGTAGTATACAGCGCAGAGCCGCGTAGTATACAGCGCAGAGCCACGCAGTATACAGCGCAGAGCCACGCAGTATACAGCGCAGAGCCACGTAGTTATACTGCCCAGTCACGTAGTATATTGTCCAGTCACATAGTATACTGCATATCCCTGTTAAAAAAAAAAAAAAGAATTAAAATAAAAAAGTTACATACTCACCTCCTGGAGCGGCCGGTATCTGATGGTTGTTGCACCTCCTAGAGCGGCCGGTACACGATGCTTGTTGCAGCTGGAGTGGCCGGTACCCGATGCTTGTTGCGCGCTCCGGTCCCAAGAGTGCATTGCGGTCTCATGAGATGATGACGTAGCGGTGTTGTGAGACAGAAAGACGGAAGTGCCCTTAGACAATTATATAGTAGATTACCCCGCTCACCAAATCGGACCCCGAGGGGCCCGGCTCACCAAATCGGACCCAGAGTGACCCCGCCCACCAAATCGGACCCAGAGTGACCCCGCCCACCAAATCGGACCCAGAGTGGCTCCACCCACCAAATCGAACCCAGAGTGACCCCTTCCACCAAATCAGACCCAGAGTGACCCCTTCCACGAAATCGGACCCAGAGTGACCCCACCCACCAAATCGGACCCTGAGGTGCCCAGCCCACCAAATGAGACCCTGAGGTGCCCAGCCCACCAAATCGGACCGAGTGACCCCACCCACCAAATTGGTCCCTAAGGTGCCCCGCCCACCAAATCGGACCCAGAGTGGCTCCGCCCACCGAATCGGACCCAGAGTGGCCGCGCCCACAGAATCGGACCAAAAGTGACCCCGCCCACCGAATCGGACCTAGATTTACCCCGCCCACAAAATCAGACCCAGATTGACCCAACCCACCAAATCGGACCGCCTGAGGGGCACCCAAGTGTGAAAGTCTTGCAGGGGCAGCCCGGGCACCATTCCAAAGCACTATCTGTAGTTCCTTCAGGAAATACCCATCTAGTTATTATAGTGCTTTGGAACAAAGCACTATACTGTTATTCCACCGTGGTAAACTTCTTCTTATTCTTATTATTCAGTCCGCACGTAATGCGGCCCGAACCGCTAAACTCACAGACTCCAGTGAGGTGTCATTTCGAAGCCAGCGGTGCTAAGTATTTTTCGTGCCGATCGGATTTGTAGTTTTTGCGCAATTTGTGTTTGAAAAAAGTCTTTCAATGCGTTTCAATAGGGAAATTGTCCCATACGTTTATAATGGGCTGGTTTCTGAGGCAATTTCTAAAAATAACTGCCACCTGGCTGATTAGCTCATTGATATGCGCAGTCAGACACAGTTACTATGCCAACGCCTATGAACTCTACATCAGCTCACAAGTTTTGTCAGATAATATCAGCTCTTAAAGTGACAGTACAGCACAATTCCAAACCACTATCTGTAGTCTTATGATTATTAGATGGAGGCCCGATTCTAACTCATCGGGTATTCTAGAATATGCATGTCCACGTAGTATATTGCACAGCCACGCAGTATACAGTGCAGAGCCGCGCAGTACACAGCGCAGAGCCGCGCACTACACAGCGCAGAGCCCCGCAGCATACAGCGCAGAGCCCCGCAGTATACAGCGCAGAGCCGCGCAGTACACAGCGCAGAGCCCCGCAGTATACAGCGCCCACCAAATCGGCCCCTGAGGGGCCCCACCCACCAAATCGGACCCAGAGTGGCTACAACTACCAAACCAGCGCCTGAGGGGCACCCAAGTGTGAAAGTCTTGCTGGGGCAACCCGGGCACCATTCCAAAGCACTATCTGTAGTTCCTTCAGGAAATACCCATCTATTTCTCTCTGTTATCAGCCATTCCCCGTACTGCTGTCAGTCTATTTCTCTCTGTTATCAGCCATTCCACTGTCCTGCTGTCAGTCTATTCTCTCTGTTATCAGCCATTCCCCGTCCTGCTGTCAGTCTATTCTCTCTGTTATCAGCCATTCCCCTGTCCTGCTGTCAGTCTATTCTCTCTGTTATCAGCCATTCCCCTGTCCTGCTGTCAGTCTATTCTCTCTGTTATCAGCCATTCCCCGTCCTGCTGTCAGTCTATTTCTCTCTGTTATCAGCAATTCCCCTGTCCTGCTGTCAGTCTATTCTCTCTGTTATCAGCCATTCCCTTGTCCTGCTGTCAGTCTATTCTCTGTTATCAGCCATTCCCTTATCCTGCTGTCAGTCAGAGTGACCCGGCCCACCAAATCGGACCCAGAGTGACCCGGCCCACCAAATCGGACCCAGAGTGACCCGGCCCACCAAATCGGACCCAGAGTGACCCGGCCCACCAAATCGGACCCAGAGTGACCCGGCCCACCAAATCGGACCCAGAGTGACCCGGCCCACCAAATCGGACCCAGAGTGACCCGGGCCACCAAATCGGACCCAGAGTGACCCGGCCCACCAAATCGGACCCAGAGTGACCCGGGCCACCAAATCGGACCCAGAGTGACCCGGCCCACCAAATCGCACCCAGAGTGACCCGGGCCACCAAATCAAACCCAGAGTGACCCGGGCCACCAAATCGGACCCAGAGTGACCCGGGCCACCAAATCGGACCCAGAGTGACCCGGGCCACCAAATCGGACCCAGAGTGACCCGGGCCACCAAATCGGACCCAGAGTGACCCGGGCCACCAAATCGGACCCAGAGTGACCTGGGCCACCAAATCGGACCCAGAGTGACCCGGGCCACCAAATCGGACCCAGAGTGACCCGGGCCACCAAATCGGACCCAGAGTGACCCGGGCCACCAAATCGGACCCAGAGTGACCCGGGCCACCAAATCGGACCCAGAGTGACCCGGGCCACCAAATCGGACCCAGAGTGACCCGGGCCACCAAATCGGACCCAGAGTGACCCGGGCCACCAAATCGGACCCAGAGTGACCCGGGCCACCAAATCGGGCCCAGAATGACCCGGGCCACCAAATCGGACCCAGAGTGACCCGGCCCACCAAATCAAACCCAGAGTGACCCGGGCCACCAAATCGGACCCAGAGTGACCCGGGCCACCAAATCGGACCCAGAGTGACCCGGGCCACCAAATCGGACCCAGAGTGACCCGGGCCACCAAATCGGACCCAGAGTGACCCGGGCCACCAAATCGGACCCAGAGTGACCCGGGCCACCAAATCGGACCCAGAGTGACCCGGGCCACCAAATCGGACCCAGAGTGACCCGGGCCACCAAATCGGACCCAGAGTGACCCGGGCCACCAAATCGGACCCAGAGTGACCCGGCCCACCAAATCGGACCCAGAGTGACCCGGCCCACCAAATCGGACCCAGAGTGACCCGGCCCACCAAATCGGACCCAGAGTGACCCGGCCCACCAAATCGGACCCAGAGTGACCCGGGCCGCCAAATCGGACCCAGAGTGACCCGGCCCGCCAAATCGGACCCAGAGTGACTCGGCCCGCCAAATCGGACCCAGAGTGGCGCCGCCCGCCAAATCGGACCCAGAGTGGCGCCGCCCGCCAAATCGGACCCAGAGTGGCGCCGCCCGCCAAATCGGACCCAGAGTGGCGCCGCCCGCCAAATCGGACCCAGAGTGGCGCCGCCCGCCAAATCGGACCCAGAGTGGCGCCGCCCGCCAAATCGGACCCAGAGTGGCGCCGCCCGCCAAATCGGACCCAGAGTGGCGCCGCCCGCCAAATCGGACCCAGAGTGGCGCCGCCCGCCAAATCGGACCCAGAGTGGTGCCGCCCGCCAAATCGGTCCCAGAGTGACCCCGCCCACCAAATCGGTCCCAGAGTGACCCCGCCCACCAAATTGGTCCCAGAGTGACCCCGCCCACCAAATTGGTCCCAGAGTGACCCCGCCCACCAAATCGGACCCATAGTGGCCTCACCCCTTTAGGGGCTACAACTACCAAGCCAGCGCCTGAGGGGCACCCAAGTGTGAAAGTCTTGCTGGGGCAACCCGGGCACCATTCCAAAGTACTATCTGTAGTTCCTTCAGGAAATACCCATCTAGTTATTATTATTCAGTCCGCACGTAATGCGGCCCGAACCGCTTCACTCACAGACTCCAGTGAGGTGTCATTTCGAAGCCAGTGTCCCCAAGAGGTGTGCTAAGTATTTTTCGTGTCGATCGGATTTGTAGTTTTGGCGCAATTTGCGTTTGAAAATGTTTTTTCCCCTCATTGTAATGCATTTCAATAGGGAAATTTTCCTATACGTTTAAAATGGGCTGGTTTCTGAGGCAATTTCTAAAAATAACTTAACTGCCAAATGCCACCTGGCTGATTAGCTCATTGATATGCGCAGTCAGACACAGTTACTATGCCAACGCCTACCAGGCCACAGTTTTGTCAGATAATATCAGCTCTTAAAGTGACAGCACAGCACAATTTCAAAGCACTATCTGTAGTCTTATTATTATTACAGTATACAGCGCAGAGCCCCGCAGCATACAGCGCAGAGCCGCGCATTATACAGCGCGGAGCCCCGCAGCATACAGCGCAGAGCCGCGCATTATACAGCGCGGAGCCGCGCAGCATACAGCGCGGAGCCGCGCAGCATACAGCGCGGAGACGCGCAGCATACAGCGCGGAGCCCCGCAGCATACAGCGCGGAGCCGCGCAGCATACAGCGCGGAGCCCCGCAGCATACAGCGCGGAGCCCCGCAGCATACAGCGCGGAGCCCCGCAGCATACAGCGCGGAGCCGCGCAGCATACAGCGCAGAGCCCCGCAGCATACAGCGCAGAGCCCCGCAGCATACAGCGCAGAGCCGCGCAGCATACAGCGCAGAGCCGCGCAGTATACAGCGCAGAGCCGCGCAGTATACAGCGCCCACCAAATCGGCCCCTGAGGGGCCCCACCCACCAAATCGGACCCAGAGTGGCTACAACTACCAAACCAGCGCCTGAGGGGCACCCAAGTGTGAAAGTCTTGCTGGGGCAGCCCGGGCACCATTCCAAAGCACTATCTGTAGTTCCTTCAGGAAATACCCATCTATTTCTCTCTGTTATCAGCCATTCCCCGTACTGCTGTCAGTCTATTTCTCTCTGTTATCAGCCATTCCCCTGTCCTGCTGTCAGTCTATTCTCTCTGTTATCAGCCATTCCCTGTCCTGCTGTCAGTCTATTCTCTCTGTTATCAGCCATTCCCCGTCCTGCTGTCAGTCTATTTCTCTCTGTTATCAGCCATTCCCCGTACTGCAGTCAGTCTATTTTTCTCTGTTATCAGCCATTCCCCGTCCTGATGTCAGTCTATTTCTCTCTATCAGCAATTCCCCTGTCCTGCTGTCAGTCTATTCTCTGTTATCAGCCATTCCCTTATCCTGCTGTCAGTCAGAGTGACCCGGCCCACCAAATCGGACCCAGAGTGACCCGGCCCACCAAACCGGACCCAGAGTGACCGGGCCCACCAAATCGGACCCAGAGTGACCCGGCCCACCAAATCGGACCCAGAGTGACCCGGCCCACCAAATCGGACCCAGAGTGACCCGGCCCACCAAATCGGACCCAGAGTGACCCGGCCCACCAAATCGAACCCAGAGTGACCCAGCCCACCAAATCGGACCCAGAGTGACCCGGCCCACCAAATCGGACCCAGAGTGACCCGGGCCACCAAATCGGACCCAGAGTGACCCGGGCCACCAAATCGGACCCAGAGTGACCCGGGCCACCAAATCGGACCCAGAGTGACCCGGCCCACCAAGTCGGACCCAGAGTGACCCGGCCCACCAAATCGGACCCAGAGTGACCCGGCCCACCAAATCGGACCCAGAGTGACCCGGCCCACCAAATCGGACCCAGAGTGGCCTCAACCCTGAGGGGCTACAACTACCAAACCAGCGTCTGAGGGGCACCCAAGTGTGAAAGTCTTGCAGGGGCAGCCCGGGCACCATTCCAAAGCACTATCTGTAGTTCCTTCAGGAAATACCCATCTAGTTATTATTATTATTATTATTTTTGCTCTCCTTTAATCTCTTAAGTGCTATGGGTTTGTCCGTGGTTGCTGGTGCCCTCCTCTTTTTCCTCTCATTTTTTCAGTTTTATTTTTTGACCTTAGTTATAGCCTGTTGACCTCTGTTCATGTAAAATGAGAAGCCAGTTGAAACTCTTTCATTGAATACTGAGCAACAGTGTTGCCCGGTTTACCATCTCTCTCTTGGTTTATTATATATATGTTTTAAATAGCTCATGATCGGATTTGGATTAGGATGACACAATTATGAATAGTAGGTTTGGTCTATCTTCTACCCTTGGTCACCAAGACTATCATGTGATGCCTTGTAATCTACCCGATATTTAATGTGATATTTTGACTTGCCTCTAGATTGTTAAAATGTACTGTGGCTATTTATGGATGCCACTGTGATTTATTATGGATGTGGATCGCCCCCCAAGGGCCGTGGGGTACTCGGTACCTGGTCCTGCGGTTCACAGGGGGATGTCACGGTGGCTGACCCAGTTCGTGGCCCTGGGACGTCTGTGTAAAAGGGAAAGGTCTTTAAGGGGAATGTTCGTGACGCCACCTGTGGTATTCGGTCAGGGTGACCGACGCTGCTTTAAGGGGTCCGCTGGGGTGATGTTATGGCAGCTAGATGGTATACTTTCCCACAGGTGAAGTATATCCCCAGGGCTTCCCGGTGTGTAGATGGTGGTATGGTGAGAGGCGCAGAGAATAACGAGGACACAAGGTTGCAGTCTCTTTACCTTTACTGAAGACTTCAACATCCACAGTCCAGGGCACCAGATTACAGGGCAGGCAGAGTCCAGCCGGTTTGGAGGCAAGTCCAGAGTTCCCTTGTCCAGGTGGATATCAGTAGCCTTCCCTTGTGCTGCTGTGGTGTAGTCCCTTACTTCCTATGGCTTCACATAGGGTCTCACAGATGTGGTGTTTCGTTCTCTCTGTCCCCCATATAGGATAGGACAATAGGACTGCAGGACAGTGTGGCAGTTAGCTGGGTGACAGATAGAAGGCGGGGTAGAGGGAAGAGTGCCAGGGAGGCTAGTCCTGATCTGGCACACCCCAATAAGTTTGCTAAGTTGGCAGATGAGGGGGATGCCAGTACAGGGGTAGCACTGCTGCAGCCAGGCATGTCCTCTGAAAGCCGGAGGAGTGACTGCTCCAGTAAGGAGGGAAATAGGAGAGCAGGGCAGGCCAGACAGGTGCTGGTAGTGGGGGACTCAATTATTAGGGGAACAGATAGGGCAATCTGTCACAAAGACAGGGATCGTCGGACGGTGTGCTGCCTACCTGGCGCTCGAGTCCGACACATCGCTGATCGGGTGGACAGATTACTGGGAGGGGCTGGTGAGGACCCAGCGGTCATGGTGCACATTGGCACAAATGACAAAGTTAGAGGTAGGTGGAAGGTCCTTAAAGATGATTTCAGGGAATTAGGCTGCAAGCTGAAAGCAAGGACCTCCAACGTGGTATTTTCCGAAATACTGCCTGTACCACGTGCCACGCCAGAGAGGCAACGGGAGATTAGGGAGGTTAATAAGTGGCTCAAGAATTGGTATAGGAAGGAGGGGTTTGGGTTCCTGCAGAACTGGGCCGACTTCACAGTTGGCTACAGGCTCTACGCTAGGGACGGGCTGGACCTCAATGGGGAAGGGGCAGCTGTGCTGGGGGAGAAAATGGTTAGAAGGTTGGAGGAGTGTTTAAACTAGGGATTGGGGGGAGGGTATTCATTTTATAGGAGGGGAAGATAGTGCAGATAGAGACCTGGGCACAAATAAGGAAGTTGGGGGTGGCGGTGGCATGGGGGGTGGGGTTAGAACAGTTAGTAATTTAAGAAAGAATAGAGGTACAGAGAGTAACATCAAGTGCATGTATACTAATGCCAGAAGCCTCGCCAACAAAATGGATGAATTAGAACTAATGTTGTTGGAGCATAATTATGACATGGTGGGGATATCTGAGACGTGGCTGGATGAGAGCCATGACTGGGCTGTTAACTTGCAGGGCTATAGCCTGTTCAGAAATGACCGTACAGATAAGCGAGGGGGAGGGGTGTGTCTATATGTAAAATCTTCCTTAAAACCCATCCTGCGTGATAATATAGGTGAATTTAATGAAAATGTAGAGTCCTTGTGGGTGGAGATAAGGGGAGGGGGAAAAAATAATAAATTACTGATAGGGATTTGTTATAAATCTCCAAAATTAATGGAAGCAATGGAGAATATCCTCGTAAAGCAAATAGATGAAGCTGCGACTCAAGGAGAAGTCATTATTATGGGGGACTTCAACTACCCTGAAATAGATTGGGGAACAGAAACCTGCAGTTCCAGCAAAGGTAATCGGTTTTTGACAACTATGAGAGACAATTACCTTTCACAACTGGTTCAGGACCCAACAAGGAGGGGGGCACTGCTAGACCTAATATTAACCAACAGGCCAGACCGCATATCAAATATAAGGGTTGGGGGTCACTTGGGGAATAGTGATCACAAAATAATAAGTTTTCATGTAACCTTTAATAAGATGGGTAGTAGGGGGGTGACAGGGACACTAAACTTCAGGAGGGCAAATTTCCAACGGATGAGAGAGGATCTTGGTGCAATTAACTGGGACGATATCCTGAGACACAAAAATACACAAAGAAAATGGGAGACGTTTATTAGCATCCTGGATAGGACCTGTGCACAGTATATACCATATGGGAATAAACATACTAGAAATAGGAGGAAACCAATATGGCTAAATAGAGCTGTAAGGGGCGCAATAAGGGACAAAAAGAAAGCATTTAGAGAATTAAAGGAAGTAGGTAGTGAGGAGGCATTAAATAAATACAGAAAATTAAATAAATTCTGTAAAAAGCAAATCAAGGCAGCAAAGATTGAGACAGAGAGACTCATTGGTAGAGAGAGCAAAAATAACCCCAAAATATTCTTTAACTACATAAATAGTAAGAAACTAAAAAATGACAGTGTTGGCCCCCTTAAAAATAATCTGGGGGAAATGGTGGATGAGGATGAGGAAAAAGCCAATATGCTAAATGACTGTTTTTCATCAGTATTTACAAAAGAAAATCCCATGGCAGACAAAATGACTAGTGATAAAAATTCCCCATTAAATGTCACCTGCTTAACCCAGCAGGAAGTACAGCGGCGTCTAAAAATAACTAAAATTGACAAATCTCCGGGCCCGGATGGGATACACCCCCGAGTACTGCAGGAACTAAGTACAGTCATTGATAGACCATTATTTTTAATCTTTAAAGACTCCATAATAACAGGGTCTGTACCACAGGACTGGCGTATAGCAAATGTGGTGCCAATATTCAAAAAAGGGGCAAAAACTGAACTCGGTAATTATAGGCCAGTAAGCTTAACCTCTACTGTGGGTAAAATCCTGGAGGGCATTCTAAGGGATACTATACTGGAGTATCTGAAGAGGAATAACCTTATGACCCAGTATCAGCACGGGTTTACTAGGGACCGTTCATGTCAGACTAATTTGATCAGCTTCTATGAAGAGGTAAGTTCCGGACTGGACCAAGGGAACCCAGTGGACGTAGTGTATATGGACTTTTCCAAAGCTTTTGATACGGTGCCACACAAAAGGTTGTTACATAAAATGAGAGTAATGGGGATAGGGGAAAATATGTGTAAGTGGGTTGAGAGCTGGCTCAGGGATAGGAAACAAAGGGTGGTTATTAATGGAGCACACTCGGACTGGGTTGCGGTTAGCAGTGGGGTACCACAGGGGTCAGTATTGGGCCCTCTTCTTTTTAACATATTTATTAATGACCTTGTAGGGGGCATTCAGAGTAGAATTTCAATATTTGCAGATGACACTAAACTCTGCAGGGTAATCAATACAGGGGAGGACAATTTTATATTACAGGATGATTTATGTAAACTAGAAGCTTGGGCTGATAAATGGCAAATGAGCTTTAATGGGGATAAATGTAAGGTCATGCACTTGGGTAGAAGTAATAAGATGTATAACTATGTGCTTAATTCTAAAACTCTGGGCAAAACCGTCAATGAAAAAGACCTGGGTATATGGGTGGATGACAAACTCATATTCAGTGGCCAGTGTCAGGCAGCTGCTACAAAGGCAAATAAAATAATGGGATGTATTAAAAGAGGCATAGATGCTCATGAGGAGAACATAATTTTACCTCTATACAAGTCACTAGTTCAACCACACTTAGAATACTGTGCACAGTTCTGGTCTCCGGTGTATAAGAAAGACATAGCTGAACTGGAGCGGGTGCAGAGAAGAGTGACCAAGGTTATTAGAGGACTGGGGGGTCTGCAATACCAAGATAGGTTATTACACTTGGGGCTATTTAGTTTGGAAAAACGAAGACTAAGGGGTGATCTTATTTTAATATATAAATATATGAGGGGACAGTACAAAGACCTTTCTGATGATCTTTTTAATCATAGACCTGAGACAGGGACAAGGGGGCATCCTCTACGTCTGGAGGAAAGAAGGTTTAAGCATAATAACAGACGCGGATTCTTTACTGTAAGAGCAGTGAGACTATGGAACTCTCTGCCGTATGAGGTTGTAATGAGTGATTCATTAATTAAATTTAAGAGGGGACTGGATACCTTTCTGGAAAAGTATAATGTTACAGGGTATATACACTAGATTCCTTGATAAGGCGTTGATCCAGGGAACTAGTCTGATTGCCGTATGTGGAGTCGGGAAGGAATTTTTTTCCCCATGGTGGAGTTACTCTTTGCCACATGGGTTTTTTTTGCCTTCCTCTGGATCAACATGTTAGGGCATGTTAGGTTAGGCTGTGGGTTGAACTAGATGGACTTACAGTCTTCCTTCAACCTTAATAACTATGTAACTATGTAACTATGTAATACCCATATGACTGGTGACTTGAGCCTGTTGCCTGTTTATAGGGTCTCTTAGATAACCCGGCTCTGTAGGTGTCATTGTGCCTCCTGCGTATAAGTGCGGACAGGTAACCTGCAATTAGCTGTCCTAGAGGCGTAGAGGTCCTTACTCCCTCGGTGTTCCGGCTACCGGGATGTTGCGCCTCAGAAGGAGACAGCTTGAGCGGGGCTGGTCCCCTTCTGGTATCCTCTCCTTTGCTTCGACTTCCTTCACGCTCGCTGCAATACAGTTCTGCCTTTCAATGTCTCTTTCTGGGAGCTGCAGCTCTGAGGGCATGCACAGCTCCTTTAACCTTCCATCCTCCTCAGACTCTGGTCTGGAACTGACAGAACTCCTGTCTGGAGCTCTGCCAGGAACTGAACTAACTTTCCCTACAGACTACCAGTTATATATATATATGGGGAGTGACCTAATAAATAGGAGCAGAAGTTCCCCCTGGTGGTCTGGAGTCTGAAATGTGTTGCATGTTTGTAATACCTGGATGCAGTTATCCTTTCTTGCCTCCAAACGTAGTGTCACTCTCCCCGAGAGGAAAGCAATACCACTGCGACAACCAAGATCCTGGGGCGCCGCACTCCCCCCCCCTTCCCCCATTAAATCCAGTACTCCTGGACTGGGAAAAGAAAACAACAGTTACAGGTTAGAAAAAGACGTACAAATTTTTGAAATACTATAAAACAAATTAATACTATATCTTATTCTTCCCTTTATGGGAGGTGAGGACACTTGAATGTTGCATTAACTATTTACATTGTACGTATTTACATTGTACGCGTACTTTCACGGATAGAAAACTTTAATAAACCAGTATGATTATTAACTATTAAGTGCCACGACCCTCACGGGTATATATTATCTCTTAAGTGCAAAGTCTTCGTCCAACCCCCACGGGTTTCTTTTATTTCTCTTTATTTTGTCAAAAGTGCATCAGGATATCAGCTACATTCTATCTAAAGTGAAATCTCAGCTTTCATCACTATTAACTATATTAGCTCTTTAATATATTCTAGCAAAGTGCAACGATTAAACATCCCCTTTAAGGGTTCAAATATTATTCAAGTCTCTTTTAATGAGGGAGTGCAAAATATCAATCACATTAATACTCAAGTCAATTAAAACTTTAGAACAGCAGCAACGATGCGAGGGACCCGTCATTAACACCCCAACAGTGGCTTTGGGCGGGCTACAAGGCGTGTATCCAGACCCGGGATCTTGCCGCTCCAAAAAGGTTTTTCTTCAGGTCTCTGGAAAACAAAACACTTCCTAACAACATTAGAAACAGTCTCTTTAGAAGCAGTCTCTTTAAAAGCTTCTTTTTGTAAAACCAGTAGGAAGCACCTTTAAGAAGGTGCAAACTATTTACAGCAAAGTTCTGATCATGCACAGTTCATGATTCTCAGTTCCTTAAGGCAACTTGTGCAAAACTTAGGATCCTCTTAAAACTGAGGACCCCTTTAAGGAATAACACTGGCCGGGTTCAATAAACTTTAGCAGCAAAAAATTAACAATGAACTATTTACAGTCATTTTCAGATTCTTATTGTAGTTTACTGGGGTAGCACGGGCAATGGCAGTCCCTTAGGGAACGGGTGGCTACCAGGTGCTGTATATGGTGCCCCTTCACTTCTGATGAGGGTTTCAGTGCCCACTGATCTCTGTTCCACAACAGCTTGGGTGCCGGTGATGGTTGGTCCTGTGGCTACTGCAGTCTCTGCAGTAGTAATAGTACACACCATAGTCTTTGTAGTGGCGGAAGGCAGGGGTGACAGTGGGAGTGGTGGTAGTTGCGGCTGCTTTAGCACAAGGGGGCACTGTTACTGCATGAGGAGGCATGGCTGGTGTCTTGGGGCTAGACAGTCTTGAGATGGGGTTTCTGTATTTATGGATGTTGAGAGCGAACCACCCTTTGGCGCCAAAGTGCCTGGTGTAGGTGACGCGATCTCCTGGGTACAGATCCCTATCCGGGTGTCCTTCCCAAAGGTGGAACTCCACATCCCTCCTAGTCATAGTCATAGTTATTAAGGTTGAAGGAAGACTGTAAGTCCACCTAGTTCAACCCATAGCCTAACCTAACATGCCCTAACATGTTGATCCAGAGGAAGGCAAAAAAAACCCATGTGGCAAAGAGTAACTCCACCATGGGGAAAAAAATTCCTTCCCGACTCCACATACGGCAATCAGACCAGTTCCCTGGATCAACGCCTTATCAAGGAATCTAGTGTATATACCCTGTAACATTATACTTTTCCAGAAAGGTATCCAGTCCCCTCTTAAATTTAATTAATGACTCACTCATTACAACATCATACGGCAGAGAGTTCCATAGTCTCACTGCTCTTACAGTAAAGAATCCGCGTCTATTATTATGCTTAAACCTTCTTTCCTCCAGACGTAGAGGATGCCCCCTTGTCCCTGTCTCAGGTCTATGATTAAAAAGATCATCAGAAAGGTCTTTGTACTGTCCCCTCATATATTTATACATTAAAATAAGATCACCCCTTAGTCTTCGTTTTTCCAAACTAAATAGCCCCAAGTGTAATAACCTATCTTGGTATTGCAGACCCCCCAGTCCTCTAATAACCTTGGTCACTCTTCTCTGCACCCGCTCAAGTTCAGCTATGTCTTTCTTATACACCGGAGACCAGAACTGTGCACAGTATTCTAAGTGTGGTTGAACTAGTGACTTGTATAGAGGTAAAATTATGTTCTCCTCATGAGCATCTATGCCTCTTTTAATACATCCCATTATTTTATTTGCCTTTGTAGCAGCTGCCTGACACTGGCCACTGAATATGAGTTTGTCATCCACCCATATACCCAGGTCTTTTTCATTGACGGTTTTGCCCAGAGTTTTAGAATTAAGCACATAGTTATACATCTTATTACTTCTACCCAAGTGCATGACCTTACATTTATCCCCATTAAAGCTCATTTGCCATTTATCAGCCCAAGCTTCTAGTTTACATAAATCATCCTGTAATATAAAATTGTCCTCCCCTGTATTGATTACCCTGCAGAGTTTAGTGTCATCTGCAAATATTGAAATTCTACTCTGAATGCCCCCTACAAGGTCATTAATAAATATGTTAAAAAGAAGAGGGCCCAATACTGACCCCTGTGGTACCCCACTGCTAACCGTAACCCAGTCCGAGTGTGCTCCATTAATAACCACCCTTTGTTTCCTATCCCTGAGCCAGCTCTCAACCCACTTACACATATTTTCCCCTATCCCCATTACTCTCATTTTATGTAACAACCTTTTGTGTGGCACCGTATCAAAAGCTTTGGAAAAGTCCATATACACTACGTCCACTGGGTTCCCTTGGTCCAGTCCGGAACTTACCTCTTCATAGAAGCTGATCAAATTAGTCTGACATGAACGGTCCCTAGTAAACCCGTGCTGATACTGGGTCATAAGGTTATTCCTCTTCAGATACTCCAGTATAGTATCCCTTAGAATGCCCTCCAGGATTTTACCCACAGTAGAGGTTAAGCTTACTGGCCTATAATTACCGAGTTCAGTTTTTGCCCCTTTTTTTAATATTGGCACCACATTTGCTATACGCCAGTCCTGTGGTACAGACCCTGTTATTATGGAGTCTTTAAAGATTAAAAATAATGGTCTATCAATGACTGTACTTAGTTCCTGCAGTACTCGGGGGTGTATCCCATCCGGGCCCGGAGATTTGTCAATTTTAGTTATTTTTAGACGCCGCTGTACTTCCTGCTGGGTTAAGCAGGTGACATTTAATGGGGAATTTTTATCACTAGTTATTTTGTCTGCCATGGGATTTTCTTTTGTAAATACTGATGAAAAAAAGTCATTTAGCATATTGGCTTTTTCCTCATCCTCATCCACCATTTCCCCCAGATTATTTTTAAGGGGGCCAACACTGTCATTTTTTAGTTTCTTACTATTTATATAGTTAAAGAATATTTTGGGATTATTTTTACTCTCTCTGGCAATGAGTGTCTCTGTCTCAATCCTCCTGTTAACAAAGACTTCGGCATAGAGTCCCTGCTCTTTTATGAAGACCCAGCCTCCCTTTAGCTTGAAGGTTACCACGATGCCCTGCTTAAGCGGGGCCTGGTTGACATGGCAGTCCTTGCCGGCCTGGGCTTTGACCTGCAGATCTTTTTTATCAAAGGCTCTGCGCTGGGCCTGGTGTTCCTCCTTTTCCTCACATCCGCAGGTGAGTTGTTGCTGGTACTCATCCCAGCTCAAGACTTCTAGGGTTTCCCTCTCACTCTTCCTCCTCCCAGGGAACCCCATGATGTCAGGTCCAGGATTGACCCAGCGGTAAATAGTCTTTTCAGCGTATACCTCCCCAGGTAAGTTGGTGGGTTGAATTGGGGCCTTTAGGAACTGCTCCATCCCTGTAGGCTGGTCCCATTGCCCCAAGTTTTGGATCGGGCTGGACCCGTAGAGAGGTGGCGCTGCAATAGGGCCTACCAAGAGTTCATCGGCTACCGGGGCAGGGTTGGTGTCCTTACCTGCGGTATCTCCGGTGCCGGTCTCCTCCGTCGGTGTCGGAGGCTGTTGGACAGGGAGCGGTGCTGGTAATTCCTCCGCGGGTGCTGTCCGACACGTGGCTTTGGCGCCCAGCTCCATCTGCAGGAGCTGGTCGATAAGCCCTTCCACTCCGGACTGCAGAAATTCAGGGCCGACTAGTGGGATCTGGTCACGGCTCCTTTCCAGGTGTCTGGGGGAGTCCTCCACTTCCACCCCATGCTCTGGTTCCGGGCTGCTGGCCATGGCGTCCTCCACGCTGCTCCCTCCGTCCTGGTCTCTTTCCCGCTCTCTCCTCCGGGGGCGGTTCCTTCTTCTTTGTCTCCTCGCACCATTTAGGATCAGGAGGCGGATCTCTGTTGCTGACGGACACGTCCTCAGGGTACAGAGGTGTTTGAACTGGGCGGCCATTATTTTTCACTCTTCTCAGTTTGTTCCCGCCCACGATGGCACACCCTTCTTCTCTAGCGCTCCTCATGGTGCTGTAATGGCGATGGTTTTGGCGGCAATCTTGGCGGTCTTTTGCAATACGCAGTCTTTCAATAAATCACAATTCAAGCACAATTCTGGCACAGTCATTAGGCGCACATGACCCGATTTACGGGGGTTAGTAGATCTGTTCGTGACGCCAAGTTGGATCGCCCCCCAAGGGTCGTGGGGTACTCGGTACCGGGTCCTGCGGTTCACAGGGGAATGTCACGGTGGCTGTCCCGGTCCGTGGCCCTGGGATGTCCGTGTAAAAAGGAATGGTCTTTAAGGGGAATGTTTGTGACGCCACCTGTGGTATTTGGTCAGGGTGACCGATGCTGCTTTAAGGGGTACTCTGGGGTGATGTTATGGCAGCTAGATGGTATACCTTCCCACAGATGAAGTATATCCCCAGGGCTTCCCGGTGTGTAGATGGTGGTATGGTGAGAGGTGCAGAGAATAACGAAGACACAAGGTTGCTGTCTCTTTACCTTTACTGAAGACTTCAACATCCACAGTCCAGGGCACCAGATCACAGGGCAGGCAGAGTCCCGCCGGTTTGGAGGTGGAGTTCCCTTGTCCAGGTGGAAATCAATAGCCTTCCCTTGTTCTGCAGTGGTGTAGTCCCTTACTGCCTATGGCTTTACATAGGGTCTCACAGATGTGGTGTTTCGTTCTCTCTGTTCCCCATATAGGATAGGACAATACCCATATGACTGGTGACTTGAGCCTGTTTATAGGGTCTCTTAGATAACCCGGCTCTGTAGGTGTCACCGTGCCTCCTGGGTGTAAGTGCGGACAGGTAACCTGCAAATAGCTGTCCTGCCGGTCTCTGAAATAAGGCGTAGAGGTCCTTACTCTCTCGGTGTTCCGGCTACCGGGATGTTGCGCCTCAGAAGGAGACAGCTTGAGCGGGGCTGGTCCCCTTCTGGTATCCTCTCCTTTGCTTTGACTTTCTTCACGCTCGCTGCAATACAGTTCTGCCTTTCAATGTCACTTTCTGGGATCTGCAGCTCTGAGGGCATGCACAGCTCCTTTAACCTTCCATCCTCCTCAGACTCTGGTCTGGAACTGACAGAACTCCTGTCTGGAGCTCTGCCAGGAACTGAACTAACTTTCCCTACCGACTACCAGTTATATATATATATATATATATATATATATATATATATATATATGGAGTGACCTAATAAATAGGAGCAGAAGCTCCCCCTGGTGGTCTAGAGTGTGAAATGTGTTGCATGTTTGTGATACCTGGATGCAGTTATCCTTTCTTGCCTCCAAACGTAGTGTCACTCTCCCTGAGAGGAAAGCAATACCACTGCGACGACCAGGACCCTGGTGCGCCGCAGTTGGTTTATTGCTCCGGTGGTTTTCGTGTGTCTGGTGCGTGTTATGCTTGCACACATCTAGGTAGAGATTGTCCTTTGGCTCCGAGAACATTGACTGTGTTCCACCGCTGTGCGGTTCACGCATGCGCCTAGTTATGAGCGCACTGAAAGCAATGTATGTAAGTATCCGGAAGTTGAATATATGTTTCACCGCTTTGCGATTCATGCACCGGAAGCACATTATGCCTCTGACAGCACGTGTGGTTTGCGCATGTGCCCAGCTTCAGACTCACCGCTGGACATTGAATGAGTTCACATGCTGGGATTTTTGGCGTGCTGTCCATGACACCTACGTTACACTTCAGTCACCAATGTGGTGAGTGTTTTTTTGTCATGTGATCTACTATTAACATTACTACATTTCCATGATTGGTTATCACACTTACACTCAGCCATTGGTAGAAAAAAAGACCAGTCATCCTGGTTATCTGACACAAAACATCTGAGGTAAGTCTCCAAACTTTGGTTTAGGCGTTCAGACTGGCCATTAGTTTGAGTATGGAATGCTGAAGAAAAGGACAGATGCATCCCTAAGGCTGGTTTCACAGTTGCGTTCCTGTGTGCTGCGGATAGCAGCATACTTCCTCATTACTTCCTCCGTGTAGCTCGCCCAGGCTCCGCCTACTGCTGCCTATGTCCTGCGTTTCCCTGTGTACCTATCTTTAACATTGGGTACGCAGGGACATGCGTTGTATGTGGATGCGTCTGCATGCGGCGAATTGAGGTGTGCGGCGACCGCATATAACGCAAGTGTGAAACCAGCCTAAATGAGCACAAAATTCTCTCCAAAATTTAGATACAAATTGGGTCCCCCAATCTGACCCCTCATCGGGGGGAACCCCCTGAAACTTCATGATCTCAGTGACAAACACCTGAACCAGTGTCTTGGCGTTAGGGAGAGCAGGTAAAGCAATAAAGTGCGCCATTTTACTAAACCTATCCACCACAACTAAAATAACACTTTTACCAAAGGATTAAGGAAGATTGTTAATGAAATTCATGGATAAATTACTCCATGGTCGGTCAGCAATCGTCAATGGCAAAAGAACCCCAGATGCACAAGTATGCGGGATCTTGGAATGCACACAAACACAACATGAAGGCACTAAGTTATCTACATATTTACGCAACTTTGGCCACCAAAAACGATGAGAAAGGATGTCCAAGGTCGCCTTACTACCTGCGTGACCAGCCAGATCTGAGTCATGATGTGGCTTCAAAATTTTAAGACGTAGATCAACAGGTGTACAAACAATTCCCCTGAAGTTCCAGCAGAGGCATCTCCCTTAGCATTCAATACCTCACCCTCAAGTTCAGGACACACTGTGGAGATGACCACCCCTTCTTGCAAAATAGGAACAGCATCGTCAGTACTCCACCCCCAGAAGCTCTGAGACATTGCATCCACTTTGATGTTTTTAATCCCAGGACAGTCATACAGAAGATGAGGAGGCAGTTCTTGCCTCCCCTTTTCAGAGAACCCTTCCTCAAAATCGGACAGGAAATATTGAATGATTTTAGTGGAGACACTAATAGATACTAGCATCTAGGCAATTATTTTTGCAAAAATCACTCCACTTAATAATCTCTCTGGCCTGTCGGTCTATGTCCCGATTATGTTTAGTGAATCAGGTAAGACCCAGCACAATAGGAGTAAGGAGACTTTTCAAGATACAGCAAGAAAAGAGCTCCATGTGAAGAATCCCTATGTGCAGGTTCACACCATGCACTACTTGCATAAAATGTGCCTGACTGAGAGGCGCAGAGTCAATTGTATGTAAGGGGATAGGCTTTGTCAGAGTACTACAGGAAAGACCATGTCCCATGCAAACCAAGCATCCGCCATATTGGCTCCTGCCCGACTATCCAAGGGGATGGATGTGTTCTCAGTTTTCATACCAATAACCACTTCTGCTGGTAAGAAAAACTGAGATACACATAAGGAGAAGATATATACACCAAGGATGTTATCCTCCACACAACCTGGGTGTCATGAACCGGGCCGGGGTTTGTTTCTTGTTATTCTCTCAACGGTCTGGTAATGCGGAGGTTAACCTTCTTTGCCTCATTTTGAGATATGTTTGGCAGCATCAGCCTGCTGCGTCTGCAGGCAGTGTCAGTTATAGTTCCTGCCCAGACTCGTGCGGCTGAACCCGTTACACCCTGATTTGTCCTCTGCCTGTTTGCTCAGTTCCCTTGTCTTCCCATTCCTGTTACCCCGCTTGTCTAGTGTTTGTTCCCCGTGCTGTGACTTCTTGGTATCTGACCTGGCTTGACCTCTGACTTGTTAGACTGCCTCACATTTCCGGCTTCTCTGCTCCCGACTGGTTCCGACTTCTCTGGCTTGTACCTGACCACGTGTGTTGCTGTTTCCTCTGGAACTGCATTTCCTGACTGTTTCTGACCCGGCTCATCTGACCACTCTCTCGCCACCTGGAGGCACCTGCGCTGCCGCACCGTGGTACTACGCTGTGAGTGCAACCTTTCTTACTCCACCAGCACCCCCTGGTGAAGGTTGTGTGATCCTGCGTGGCAGCATCATTACACTGGGGTCAGAAGTTTTCCGACGGATTTTTGTGCTTTAGGTAAAGGAGGACAGACCCCAATGAAATGCCCCTTTTGACAACAGAAAAAGCACAACCCCGTTTTGTGGTGAACCATAAGAGACTCATACCAAGGGGAGGCCCCTCCGAATTACATCGGTTCTTCAGAGCACACAGGGAGAACCTCAGTTTTAGGGAGTACCATGGGGATCAAAGTCACCACAGGTCTACCCCTGAGGCGTCTATCAATGCTTATAGCCAGAGCCATGGTGGCCTCCAACAACTGAGAGGTCACGTGAAGCACAAGTAAATCTTTTAGTCTTTCAGACAGGCCCTGCCAAAACTGACTCCTAAGAGCAGGATCGTACCACCGGGTGTCAATGGCCCATCTACGGAACTCTGTGCAGAACTCTGTGCAGAATTCCTCTGCAGTCTGGTCTCCCTGCTGGAGATAATGTGGCTTAGACTCAGCCAGGGAGACAGTCCGAATCATCATACACAAGTCTTAGAGCCTCAAAAATCCATCAATTGACCGAAGAGACAGTGAAAAGGCCTAGGTTTGAGGATCTCCTTGAAGTAGAGAAATAACAATCCCAACCTGTGGCTCCTCACTCCCAGATGAACGAGGACTAAACCTAATCTTGCAGGCTTCACGGAACACCATAAATTTATAGGCGTTCTATAGAGTAAGACTGGTATGTGAAGACACTGTATCTTCATTTAATGTTTTTTTCTATGGTTCTATTTCATTACTTTCCATACATGTCCTGTTCCCTCCTGAGGGTTGGGAGTTGCAATCCAATGTGTCAGGCCCCCTAGTAGAATACTATGTGATGGCTCTTTGCTCTTCTTTTTCAAACGTGTTAAAGGGAACCTGTCAGCAGGATTGTACTCAGTAACCTACAGACAGTATCAGGTGGGCGCTGTTATACTGATTAAAATGATAACTTGCTGATGAAATCCATCTTGTGGTTGTTGATTAATCTTTATTTTCAGTTTTGAGTTAATGATAGGCCTGTGGGGGGGGGTTGTCTTCATGTGGTACTCTGATTACGTATTTATCAGTATGGCTTCTGACATATCACTAGATCCCTCAGTGACCCCTATTTTACATAATGAATATTATATCTAGTTTTTTTTTAAAGTCATCTTCTAGCGGCAGGCGCTGGCAGCGATGCCTGGGCTGCAGCATGATCGCATCTATAGTGTGCATTTCATTTTTTTTTTTTATGGTATACATTAATTCCTTAAAAAAAAAATCACCGGCCAACCCTGTGCAGTAGCAGGTATCAGCAATCCTGCTCCCGGCGCGATCCCTGCTTCTTTCTTACAGATGGTCTCCGGGCGCTGACAGCTTCTTCCAGCGTTGAGCGGTCACTGGTACCGCTCATTACAGTAATGAATATGCGGCTCCACCCCTATGGAAGTGGAGTCGCGTCCATATTCATTACTGTAATGAGCGGTATCATGTGACCGCTCAACACAGGAAGAAGCTGTCAGCGCCCGGAGACCATCGGAGATGCAGGGACCTCGCCAGGAGCAGGTGAGTATGTGATAGCTGCCGCTCCCCCTCCCCCACCGACAATGAGTCGAGTATAAGCGGAGAGGGGCACTTTCAGCCTAAAAAAATGGGCTGAAAATCTAGAGATGCGACATCGCTCTCCCCAATGTAAATCCAATGACCTCTACACTCTCAAATCTCTGCTGAGCCCCACAGTGTAGGAAGAACCCACTTAACAATTTACAGGCTGCATGTCTACAGAAGTTCAAGCTGGGCACCATGTATTGGGTAGTAAGTTGGCATATTAGTAATTTTCACTCTAGAGCATTGACTGTGTGCTTATTTCTAGAATCAAATAGTTACTGCACCCATAAATGAATTCACAGATGTTTGTAATTTCCCTCTGTAATATTAAATTATTCTGTGTAAATCACTTTACAGAGTTTAGTATCTCCAAATATTGAAATTCTATTCAATATGCTCTCTACAAGGACATTTATAAACATATTAAAAAGAAAAAAGCCCAATACTGACCCCTGTCGTACCCCACTGTTAACTGTGACCCCACCCGAGTGTGTTACATTAATAACCACCCTCTGTGTTCAGTCACTGAGCCAGTAATTGCTAACCCAATTACACATATTTTCCTCCTTATCCTATTGCACTCATTCTATGTGCCAACCTTTTATGTCCGACTCCATGAAAAAATTGAACAACACTAGTATGCTATTCATGTGCCATCTGTTTTTCACTGATTTTTTTTAATCAGATAATTTTTATCAACTTTTTTAAAATATAAGACAGTACAAAAACAGAGCAACCCCCCTCCTTCTCCCACCTCCCGTCTTCAAGCCAATACGCTGCAAGACAAATCTCATTGTAGAAGAAATATGATAATATAAATGATTAGGATAACAATTGCCTCTTTTATGAAGGCAACTCTATTACAAACATTTTAGCATAATCCTGCCTGTTTCACTTTCGTGAAATGTGTCTTAAAAGGTGCTTTCACATTGCGTTTAGTTACGCGTTTGTGGGTCCCGTCCGACACCCCCCCCCCCCAAAAAAAAAAAAATAGGATTCGGATATATGAAACCGACAGGGTCATAGCCTGTACAAGCCAGAAAAAGATGCACGGAAGAGTGCATATTCGCACTGCCTGCACCATTATAGTCTATAGCCCTTTGGCGCATATCCCCGAAGTTTTACCAGGGGATGTTCAGATGTAAGCCCCCAACGGGACACACGAACGTGTAACTAAACGCAATGTCAAAGCACCCTAGCAAGTTGTTTTGGGCAGAATGGTCATTTTTTTCCTTAATACATTTTTGATAATTGAGTCTAATCAATATCTCCAATTTTTTCTTTTGAAGGATCCTTCTGTACCTGTTAGTGCCCTGTTTTTAGCTCATGTTTATTGTATTTGTCCATATTTTCCCCCTTTTCACATGTAAAATGCCATGGAATAAATGGCGCTATAAAAATGTATAATAATAAAATAATAATTTTTGTTTTTCATTACATTTTTCCTTGATTGCTTTCTTGGAATTAAATAAAAATCAGTCTCTATTCATCTTTACTGGAAAACAAACCCAGTTTCTGCATATACAGTACAGACCAAAAGTTTGGACACACCTTCTCATTTAAAGATTTTTCTGTATTTTCATGACAATTAAAATTGTACATTCACACTGAAGACATCAAAACTATGAATTAACACATGTGGAATTATATACTTAACAAAAAAGTGTGAAACAACTGAAATTATATGTTATATTCTAGGTTATTCAAAGTAGCCACCTTTTTGCTTTGATGACTGCCTTGCACACTCTTGGCATTCTCTTGATGAGCTTCAAGAGGTAGTCACCGCGAATGGTCTTCCAACAATGTTGAAGGAGTTCCCAGAGATGCTTAGCACTTGTTGGCCCTTTTGCCTTCACTCTCTCTGCTGTCCAGCTCATCCCAAACCATCTCGATTGGGTTCAGGTCTGGTGACTGTGGAGGGCAGGTCATCTGGCGTAGCACCCCGTCACTCTCCTTCTTGGTCAAATAGCCCTTACATAGCCTGAAGGTGTGTTTGGGGTCATTGTCCTGTAGAAAAATAAATGATTGTCCAACTAAACGCAAACTGGATGGAATAGCATGCCGCTGCAAGATGCTGTGGTAGCTATGCTGGTTCAGTATGCCTTCAATTTTTAATAAATCCCCAACAGTGTCACCAGAAAAGCACCCCCACACCATCACACCTCCTCCTCCATGCTTCACGGTGGGAACCAGGCATGTAGAGTCCATCCGTTCACCTTTTCTGCGTCGCACAAAGACACGGTGGTTGGAACCAAAGATCTCAAATTTGGACTCATCAGACCAAAGCACAGATTTCCACTGGTCTAATATCCATTCCTTGTGTTCTTTAGCCCAAATAAGTCTCTTCTGCTTGTTGCCTGTCCTTAACAGTGGTTTCCTAGCAGCTATTTTACCTTGAAGGCCTGCTGCACAAAGTCTCCTCTTAACAGTTGTTGTAGAGATGTGTCTGCTGCTAGAATTCTGTGTGGCATTGACCTTCTCTCTAATCTGAACTGCTGTTAACCTTTGATTTCTGAGGCTGGTGACTCGGATAAAGAGATCCTCAGAAGCAGAGGTGACTCTTGGTTTTCCTTCCCTGGGGCGGTCCTCATGTGAGCCAGTTTCTTTGTAGTACTTGATGGTTTTTGCCACTGCACTTGGGGACACTTTCAATGTTTGCCCAGTTTTTCGGACTGACTGACCTTCATTTCTTAAAGTAATGATGGGCACTCCTTTTTCTTTACTTAGCTGCTTTTTTCTTGCCATAATACAAATTCTAACAGTCTATTCAGACAGTAGCTGTGTATACACCAGACTTCTGCACAACACAACTGATGGACCCAACCCCATTTATAAGGCAAGAAATCCCACTTATTAAACCTGACAGGGCACACCTGTGAAGTGAAAACCAATCCCGTTGACTACCTCTTGAAACTCATCAAGAGAATGCCAAGAGTGTGCAAAGCAGTCATTAAAGCAAAAGGTGGCTACTTTGAAGAACCTAGAATATAAGACATAATTTCAGTTGTTTCACACTTTTTTGTTAAGTATATAATTACACATGTGTTAATTCATAGTTTCGATCCCTTCAGTGTGAATGTACAATTTTCATAGACATGAAAATACAGAAAAATCATTAAATGAGAAGGTGTGTCCAAACTTTTGGTCTCTACTTGTATCTTATGCAGCAACCAAACTGTTAACCTGAGTTCTCCCTGCATGAAAATGATGAAATGTTTGTACAATGTCTATGAAAAATCCAGGCAGTTTCCATAACAACAAGTCGAGAAAAAACGTGTTGGAAATAATTTACCTTTTTGGGTTTTTAAGATGTGAATTGAGTTCTCACTGTCATCCCAGGCCTAACTTTAAAGAGGACTTTTCACCAAATTTTTCATGTTGTACTAAGTACACAATGTAATAGTGGCTGGGGAGCAGCATCAAAAATCTTTTTTTTTTCATTAGACCTTTCCATTGCGGAGATATTAACAATCAAATATTTGTCATCTATTGAGTTAACTCTGGTAAGTGCAAGTGGATGTTATATAGTTTTCTCTGGGGGCGTGTACTTTTGCCTCCTGTATGATGCTGACCAATCATAAGCATGCAGGTACGTAGAAGTGCAGAAGGACCTGTGATGATGTCATCTCTGTCACACGACCTGAGTCCATAGGTCCTGCCAGCCAGAGTGTGCAGCTAAAATAAGCACTGCAGATTTATTAGGCTATGTTCACATGACCAGAAAACATCAGATGGATCCAGCTACATCTTATTAACAAAAAGGTTCTACAGATAAAAAAAAATGATTTCAACTGGATCAATTTTTTTAAAAAACATTGAAGCCCATGGAAAATGGATCCTTTAAATAGTTATCAGTTTTTCTTTCATTTGAAAAGGTAATTTTTTTGCTTTTCTTTACAGTTCCAAATGAAGGAAAAGCAGATAGCTATTTAAAAGATTTGTTTTCCATAGACTGCATTGTTGAAAAAAGGTATCCAGTTGAAACATTTTTTTAGTTGGATGAAAAGTTGTGTCTGCACAACTTTTTTGTTACTTGATTGCTGCTGATTCTATTCGAACTGATGATTACTGGACATGTGAACAAAGCCTTACTCAGCACATACAGTTGTGGCCAAAAGTATTGATACCCCTACAATTCTGTCAGATAATACTCAGTTTCTTCCTGAAAATGATTGCAAACACAAATTCTTTGGTATTATTATCTTCATTTAATTTGTCTTAATTGAAAAAACACTAAAGAGAATGAAGCAAAAAGCTAAACACTGACAATTTCACACAAAACTCCAAAAATGGGCCAAACAAAAGTATTGGCACCCTCAGCCTAATACTTGGTTGCACAACCTTTAGCCAAAATTACTGCGACCAACCGCTTCTGGTAACCATTAATGAGTTTCTTAGGCCATGTGCCCACGCTGCAGAAAATTCCGCAGCGGATTTGATAAATCCGCAGTGCAAAACCGCTGCGGTTTTTACTGCGGATTTATCGTGGTTTCTAGTGTGGTTTCCTCTGCTGGTTTTCACCTGCAGATTTCTATTGGAGCAGGTGGAAACCCGCAGCGGAATCCGCACAAACAATTGACATGCTGCGGAATATAAACCGCCGCGTTTCCGCGCGTTTTTTTCCGCAGCATGTGCACTGCGGATATCGCTTCCCATAGGTTTACATTGTACTGTAAACTTATGGGAAACCGCAGCGAAATCCGCAACGTGTGCACATACCCTTACAATGCTCTGCTGGAATTTTAGACCATTCTTCTTTGGCAAACTGCTCCAGGTCCCTGATATTTGAAGGGTGCCTTCTCCAAACTGCCATTTTTAGATCTCTCCACAGGTGTTCTACGGGATTCAGGTCTGGACTCATTGCTGGCCACCTTAGAAGTCTCCAGTGCTTTCTCTCAAACCATTTTCTAGTGCTTTTTGAAGTGTGTTTTGGGTCGTTGTCCTGCTGGAAGACCCATGACCTCTGAGGGAGACCCAGCTTTCTCACACTGGGCCCTACATTATGCTGCAAACTTTGTTGGTAGTCTTCAGACTTCATAATGCCATGCACACGGTCAAGGAGTCCAGTGCCAGAGGCAGCAAAGCAACCCCAAAACATCAGGGAACCTCCGCCATGTTTGACTGTAGGGACCGTGTTCTTTTCTTTGAATGCCTCTTTTTCTCCTGTAAACTCTATGTTGATGCCTTTGCCCAAAAAGCTCTACTTTTGTCTCATCTGACCAGAGAACATTCTTCCAAAACGTTTTAGGCTTTTTCGGGTAAGTTTTGGCAAACTCCAGCCTGGCTTTTTTATGTCTCGGGGTAAGAAGTGGGGTCTTCCTGGGTCTCTTACCATACAGTCCCTTTTCATTCATACGCCGACTGATAGTACGGGTTGACACTGTTGTACCCTCGGACTGCAGGACAGCTTGAACTTGTTTGGATGTTAGTCGAGGTTCTTTATCCAACATCCGCACAATCTTGCGTTGAAAACTCTTGTCAATTTTTCTTTTCCGTCCACGTCTAGGGAGGTTAGCCACAGTGCCATGGGCTTTAAACTTCTTGATGACTTTGCGCATGGTAGACACAGGAACATTCAGGTCTTTGGAGATGGACTTGTAGCCTTGAGATTGCTCATGCTTCCTCACAATTTGGTTTCTCAAGTCCTCAGACAGTTCTTTGGTCTTCTTTCTTTTCTCCATGCTCAATGTGGTACACACAAGGACACAGGACAGAGGTTGAGTCAACTTTAATCCATGTCAACTGGCTGCAAGTGTGATTTAGTTATTGCCAACACCTGTTAGGTGCCCACAGGTAAGTCACAGGTGCTGTTAATTACACAAATTAGAGAAGCATCACATGATTTTTCGAACAGTGCCAATACTTTTGTCCACCCCCTTTTTTATGTTTGGTGTGGAATTATATCCAATTTGGCTTTAGGACAATTCTTTTTGAGTTTTTCATTTAAGACAAATTAAATGAAGATAATAATACCAAAGAATTTGTGTTTGCAATTATTTTCAGGAAGAAACTGAGTATTATCTGACAGAATTGCAGGGGTGTCAATACTTTTGGCCACAACTGTAAGTGTGGAAATATTAACAGGAGTTAAAGGGAATCTGTCAGCAGGTTTTCACTATTTAATGTAAGAGTAGCATGATAAAGGGGTTGAGAGCTTGATCCCAATGATGTGTCCGGGGTTGCCAAGTTAGCTCTATTTTTTTCTGGACACCTTACCAAAAAAATCACTGACAGACCATATTTTTACTGACACATTGGAAAACTAATAATAAATCATAATGAATCTATATGATCTATGTCTACAGCCCATAAGTCTGATACGAAGACATCAGCTTCAATCACTGTAAACTGTATAGTGATGATAATTACAGTCATAATTATCTGTATAAGTTTCTTCAGCTTCCAAAAAATCACAGACTTTACTTTTTTTATGGACAGGGCAAAAAAGTGCCTTATTTTTACAAACTGTCCTGGAATTTCTGGACAGTTGGCTACCCTGGATGCGTCGCTTGTTCAGAAGCTTGCTGTAATTACAGCACAATGGATGTTTGATCAGCAGGTGATAATCACTGCTGGACTAGGAGTGGAGAGCGATCCAGAGCAGCTAATCTGTGTAACCCAGCCACCACCACTGATTGGCAACCTTCTGACAATCTACACTGTACACAGGATGCTGTCAGTGAGAGAAAACATAAATTCTATCAAAACTGCAACAATCAGTCCAGTAAGTGATACATCACTGGAATACGGCTCTCTGACCCTACATTATGCTGTTCTCAGATTCCCTTTAATAGCTCCACACTACTGTGCTGTGTAATATATATTTGCTGCTTATTTACACTGCACATTATGGCTGGTAGAATCCACGTACCCTGGTCAGGTTACCCTGGTGACATCATCACAAGTCCTTCTGCACTTCTATATTGCTGTCTGCTTATGATTGGTCAGTGTTATACAGGGGGAAGAAGTACACTCCCCCAGTTAAAACTAACAAATTTTACTCACATGTGCTTAGCTAAAGTTAACTCTTTAGGTTCCAAATATTTGATTGGTAATGTCTGTGCAATGCATAGGTGACATAAAAAACAACAACTTTGTAATCCTCTCTGCAGCCACTATTACATTCAGCATAAAAAATTGGGTGACAGGTCCCCTATAAGGCACCCACTGCCTCATCTAAAATTAAAATGCATGTTTGCTGTTAAATGAGTAGTCCAGTCATGTAAAAATAAAAAGAACTCTCTGAATACACTCCTGATGCTTCCCGGGTACCCAAAAGTCTCTACTTCCTGCACTGTTTGAAAGACTATCTGATCTTCCAAACTGAGAAAAACTACAAAGACCAGCAGGGAGACCTGGGAAGCATAAATGGAATGTGATTAGTGGTATATCTGTAAACTGAATAATGCTTTTTTTCACTGCATTCTGAGAGACTTTTATGCTTGTAATTGCTAGACAACCTGCTATGTACACAAATTATTTTCCAAATGTTAAATCGGTGGGGTCCAATTGTTCCCGAAACACTCGAGGGCTTTTATGTGACACTTCAGTTCAGCTCTATTGAAATAAGTAGGACTGAGTGGAAATCCGAAACACAACCTGATGGAGCACTATTTTTTTGTAAACAAAACAGCTACTTTTAGTTACCACTTTTGGCACAAAAATGCATCCAAATGGAGAACACTATTCATCAATTTTGCACAAAGTAAAATGAATGGGCTTTCTTCCTGTCTTGAACTGTTTTTGTGACTGTTGGTACCAAAAGTTGCATGTTTGCACCAAACAGCCACAAAAATTGCACCGAAATTTTGGTATACTCAAATATGCTCCAAGGGGGAACTGGAATGAAGTTGCCCCACAGCCAACAAGCATGCAGAGATTGCTTTTCGAATAACTGTAATGCTGTAGCCATCTTGGAAGTGGCATTAAAAGGACAGGCACCGCCAGGCTCGGCACACTGATGCCATTGTACAGCTCTGTGACAGTTGTTATTGAAGGGAGAGTGTGCTTGTCCAGGTATGTTTGCACAGTATAATGAATCAGAGTCCTGTAGTGTAGATACTGGTGCTGAAGCATCATACTAAGAGTAGTGATGAGCGAATATACTCGTTACTCCAGATTTCCCGAGCACGTTCGGTTGTCCTCCGAGTATTTTTTAGTGCTCGGAAATTTAGTTTTTCTTGCCACAGCTGAATGATTTACATCTGTTAGCCAGCATAAGTACATGTGGGGATTCCCTAGCAACCAGGCAACCCCTGCATGTAAGTACATGCCATAAGTATGCTGGCTATCAGATTTAAATCATTCAGCTGCGGCAATAAAAACTAAATTTCCGAGCCCTAAAAAATACTCGGAGGACACCCGAGCGTGCTCGGGAAATCTCGAGTAACGAGAATATTCGCTCATCACTAAGAGCCCTTTTAAGGGCTAATCCTTTGCTTTGCTGTTTGTATCACATGCATTCTGCAGTTAGTCTAGGGAGGGAGAGAGTTGCAGGAGCATTGAGAGTGGCAAAATACAGTCTGCAGGCAGGGATAGGGCCTTGCAGTCCGTTGCTAAATATATAGCTTCAGCAGTTGATTTTTTTGTGAATTTATTTTATATATTGTGGTCCATCAAGTATTACGTGCTTTGTGGTACGTTTTGGTGTTACAGTATATAACACTCCAAAAAAGAGTTGATTTTTTTCTGGATTAAATTACTCAACCATAGAGTATTCCGTGCTCTGGGGTACATTTCTGTGCCATAAACCACTCCATAAAAGCGTTGAAATTTTTTTCAGATTAAAGTTACTCACCCATAGAGTATTCTGTGCATTGGGGTACATTTATGTGATATATAACACTTCAAAAAAGCATTAAAAAATGTTGCTGGATTAAATTACCCATACGGTATTCCGTTCCCTGGGGTACATTTCTGTGATATATATAACACTCCAAAAAAAGTTAAAGGGAACCTGTCACCCCCCTGGCGTTTGTAACTAAAAGAGCCACTTGTGCAGCACTAATGCTGCATTCTGACAAGGTGGCTCTTTTAGTTCGGGTCCCTGGCACTGCTGCAATAATCGCTTTTGAAATTTGTCCCACATACCTGTGAAATCGTCCAGGGGGCAGGTATTTCCCCCTAATCCAGACGCCTCACATCCGTCACTCACGGCCTCTGCGCAGCGGGCGCCGTCTCCCCCTTGCGGAGCAGAGCCAAAATAGAGCCGGTCAGGGTGGAAAAGTGTGGGATGAACTGCCGGTAGTAATTAGCGAAACCAAGGAACCACTGGATTGCCTTAACCCCCTGGGGATGCGGCCAGTTGAGCAAGGCGGACACTTTTCCCGGATTCATATGCAGACCAGAGTCTGAGATGATATAACTTAAGAACGGTAGAGAAGACTGTTCGAAGGCGCACTTCTCGAGCTTGGCATGAAGACGATTCTCTCTTAGACGTAACAGGATTTGGCGGACGTCTCTTCTGTGGGTAAAGAGATCCAGGGAAAATAGAAGAATATCATCTAAGTACACCACCACACAGGAATAGAGTAGATTCTGAAACACATAATTCACAAACTCCTGAAACACTGCGGGAGCGTTGCACAAACCGAAAGGCGTAACCAGATACTCATAATGGCCATCTCGGGTGGTGAACGCAGTCTTCCACTCATCTCCAGGACTGTTGTGAAATTGGATTCTGGGCTCCCCCGGTGGCCACTTGTGGAATTGAACTTGTGTGCATCATCCCCTCTGTTCACCTGCTCCTATCAGGATGTGGGAGTCGCTATATAACCTTGCTCCTCTGTCAGTTTCTTGCCGGTCAACAATGTAATCAGAAGCCTTCTGTGCATGTTCCTGCTACTAGACAACTCCCAGCTAAGTTGGACTTTTGTCCTTGTGTGTTTTTGCATTTTGTTCCTGTTCACAGCTGCTGTTTCGTTACTGTGTCTGGAAAGCTCTAGTGATCGGAAATTGCCACTCTGGTGTTATGAGTTAATGCTAGAGTCTTAAAGTAATTTCTGGATGGTGTTTTGATAGGGTTTTCTGCTGACCATGAAAGTGCCCTTTCTGTCTTCCTGCTATCTAGTAAGCGGACCTCGATTTTGCTAAACCTATTTTCATACTACGTTTGTCTTTTCATCTAAAATCACCGCCAATATATGTGGGGGCCTCTGTCTGCCTTTTGGGAAAATTTCTCTAGAGGTGAGCCAGGACTGTCTTTTCCTCTGCTAGGATTAGGTAGTTCTCCGGCTGGCGCTGGGCATCTAGGGATAAAAAAACGTAGGCATGCTACCCGGCCACTTCTAGTTGTGCGGCAGGTTTAGTTCATGGTCAGTATAGTTTCCATCTTCCAAGAGCTAGTTCTCATATATGCTGGGCTATGTTCTCTCGCCATTGAGAATCATGACAGTTTGACCGGCCCAAAAAGGGTTAAATTACTGCTGAGAAAGGAGAGAAAAAAGAAGTCTGCTACAATTTTTTTTTTTTTTCCCTCTAGTTCTGAGTGTGCTCTTAATTGAATCACTTGCTAGTCTGCCTATACTGCAGCCTTCCTCTCTTTCTCTCCTTCTAATCCTTGAATGGCTCTGTGTTCACCTGTTTGAAATGGATCTTCAGAGTGTGGCTGCAGGTTTGAATAATCTCGCCACAAAGGTACAAAATTTGCAAGATTTTGTTGTTCATGCACCTATGTCTGAGCCTAGAATTCCTTTGCCTGAATTCTTCTCGGGGAATAGATCTCACTTTCAAAATTTTAAAAATAATTGCAAATTGTTTTTGTCCCTGAAGTCTCGCTCTGCCGGAGACCCTGCACAGCAGGTCAGGATTGTAATTTCCTTGCTCCGGGGCGACCCTCAAGACTGGGCTTTTGCATTGGCACCAGGGGATCCTGCGTTGCTCAATGTGGATGCGTTTTTTCTGGCCTTGGGGTTGCTTTATGAGGAACCTCATTTAGAGCTTCAGGCGGAAAAGGCCTTGATGTCCTTGTCTCAGGGGCAAGATGAAGCTGAAATATACTGCCAAAAATTCCGCAAATGGTCTGTGCTTACTCAGTGGAATGAGTGCGCCCTGGCGGCGATTTTCAGAGAAGGTCTCTCTGATGCCATTAAGGATGTTATGGTGGGGTTCCCTGTGCCTGCGAGTCTGAATGAGTCCATGACGATGGCTATTCAGATCGATAGGCGTCTGCGGGAGCGCAAACCTGTGCACCATTTGGCGGTATCTACTGAGAAAACGCCAGAAAATATGCAATGTGATAGAATTCTGTCCAGAAGCGAGCGGCAGAATTTTAGACGAAAAAATGGGTTGTGCTTCTATTGTGGTGATTCAACTCATGTTATATCAGCATGCTTTAAGCGTACTAAGAAGCCTGACAAGTCTGTTTCAATTAGCACTTTACAGTCTAAGTTTATTCTATCTGTGACCCTGATTTGTTCTTTGTCATCTATTACCGCGGACGCCTATGTCGACTCTGGCGCTGCTTTGAGTCTTATGGATTGGTCCTTTGCCAAACGCTGTGGGTATGATTTGGAGCCATTGGAGGCTCCGATACCTCTGAAAGGGATTGACTCCACCCCATTGGCTAGTAATAAACCACAATACTGGACACAAGTGACTATGCATGTTAATCCGGATCACCAGGAGGTTATTCGCTTTCTGGTGCTGTATAATCTACATGATGTTTTGGTGCTGGGATTGCCATGGCTGCAATCTCATAACCCAGTCCTCGACTGGAGAGCTATGTCTGTGTTAAGCTGGGGATGTAAAGGAACTCATGGGGACGTACCTTTGGTTTCCATTTCATCATCTATTCCCTCTGAGATTCCTGAATTCTTGTCTGACTTTCGTGACGTTTTTGAAGAACCCAAGGTTGGTTCACTACCTCCGCACCGGGAGTGCGATTGTGCCATAGACTTGATCCCGGGTAGTAAATACCCTAAGGGTCGTTTATTTAATCTGTCTGTGCCTGAACACGCTGCTATGCGAGAATATATAAAGGAGTCCTTGGAAAAGGGACATATTCGTCCTTCGTCATCTCCCTTAGGAGCCGGTTTTTTCTTTGTGTCTAAGAAAGACGGCTCTTTGAGGCCGTGTATTGATTATCGACTTTTGAATAAAATCACGGTTAAATATCAATATCCGTTACCACTGCTTACTGATTTGTTTGCTCGTATAAAGGGGGCCAAGTGGTTCTCTAAGATTGATCTCCGTGGGGCGTATAATTTGGTGCGAATCAAGCAGGGGGATGAGTGGAAAACCGCATTTAATACGCCCGAGGGCCATTTTGAGTATTTGGTGATGCCTTTTGGTCTTTCAAATGCCCCTTCAGTCTTCCAGTCCTTTATGCATGACATTTTCCGCGATTATTTGGATAAATTTATGATTGTGTATCTGGATGATATTCTGATTTTTTCGGATGACTGGGACTCTCATGTCCAGCAGGTCAGGAGGGTTTTTCAGGTTTTGCGGTCTAATTCCTTGTGTGTGAAGGGTTCTAAGTGTGTTTTTGGGGTTCAAAAGATTTCCTTCTTGGGATACATTTTTTCCCCCTCTTCCATCGAGATGGATCCTGTCAAGGTTCAGGCTATTGGTGATTGGACGCAACCCTCTTCTCTTAAGAGTCTTCAGAAATTTTTGGGCTTTGCTAACTTTTATCGTCGATTTATTGCTGGTTTTTCTGATGTTGTGAAACCATTGACTGATTTGACTAAGAAGGGTGCTGATGTTGCTGATTGGTCCCCTGATGCTGTGGAGGCCTTTCGGGAGCTCAAGCGCCGCTTTTCTTCCGCCCCAGTGTTGCGTCAGCCTGATGTTGCTCTTCCTTTTCAGGTTGAGGTCGACGCTTCTGAAATCGGAGCTGGGGCGGTGTTGTCGCAGAGAAGTTCCGACTGCTCCGTGATGAGACCTTTTGCTTTTTTTTCCCGTAAATTTTCGCCCGCCGAGCGGAATTATGATATTGGGAATCGGGAGCTTTTGGCCATGAAGTGGGCTTTTGAGGAGTGGCGTCACTGGCTTGAGGGGGCCAGACATCAGGTGGTGGTATTGACTGACCACAAAAATTTAATTTACCTTGAGTCTGCCAGGCGCCTGAATCCTAGACAGGCGCGCTGGTCGTTGTTTTTCTCTCGGTTTAATTTTGTGGTGTCGTACCTACCGGGTTCTAAGAATGTTAAGGCGGATGCCCTTTCTAGGAGTTTTGAGCCTGACTCCCCTGGTAATTCTGAGCCCACAGGTATCCTTAAAGATGGAGTGATATTGTCTGCCGTTTCTCCAGACCTGCGGCGGGCCTTGCAGGAGTTTCAGGCGGATAGACCTGATCGTTGCCCACCTGGTAGACTGTTTGTTCCTGATGATTGGACCAGTAGAGTCATCTCTGAGGTTCATTCTTCTGCGTTGGCAGGTCATCCTGGAATCTTTGGTACCAGGGATTTGGTGGCAAGGTCCTTCTGGTGGCCTTCCCTGTCACGAGATGTGCGAGGCTTTGTGCAGTCTTGTGACGTTTGTGCTCGGGCCAAGCCTTGTTGTTCTCGGGCTAGTGGATTGTTGTTACCCTTGCCTATCCCGAAGAGGCCTTGGACGCACATCTCGATGGATTTTATTTCGGATCTGCCTGTTTCTCAGAAGATGTCTGTCATCTGGGTGGTGTGTGACCGTTTCTCTAAGATGGTCCATCTGGTTCCCTTGCCTAAGTTGCCTTCTTCTTCCGAGTTGGTTCCTCTGTTTTTTCAAAATGTTGTTCGTTTGCATGGTATTCCTGAGAATATCGTTTCTGACAGAGGGACCCAATTCGTGTCTAGATTTTGGCGGGCATTCTGTGCTAGGATGGGCATAGATTTGTCTTTTTCGTCTGCTTTCCATCCTCAGACTAATGGCCAGACCGAGCGGACTAATCAGACCTTGGAGACATATTTGAGGTGTTTTGTGTCTGCGGATCAGGATGATTGGGTTGCTTTTTTGCCTTTGGCGGAGTTCGCCCTCAATAATCGGGCCAGCTCTGCCACCTTGGTGTCCCCGTTTTTCTGTAATTCGGGGTTTCATCCTCGATTTTCCTCCGGTCAAGTGGAATCTTCGGATTGTCCTGGAGTGGATGCTGTGGTGGAGAGGTTGCATCAGATTTGGGGGCAGGTGGTGGACAATTTGAAGTTGTCCCAGGAGAAGACTCAGCTTTTTGCCAACCGCCGTCGTCGTGTTGGTCCTCGGCTTTGTGTTGGGGACTTGGTGTGGTTGTCTTCTCGTTTTGTCCCTATGAGGGTTTCTTCTCCTAAGTTTAAGCCTCGGTTCATCGGCCCGTACAAGATATTGGAGATTCTTAACCCTGTGTCCTTCCGTTTGGACCTCCCTGCATCCTTTTCGATTCATAATGTTTTTCATCGGTCATTGTTGCGCAGGTATGAGGTACCGGTTGTGCCTTCCGTTGAGCCTCCTGCTCCGGTGTTGGTTGAGGGTGAGTTGGAGTACGTTGTGGAAAAGATCTTAGACTCTCGTGTTTCCAGACGGAAACTCCAGTATCTGGTCAAATGGAAGGGATACGGTCAGGAGGATAATTCTTGGGTCACTGCCTCTGATGTTCATGCCTCCGATCTTGTCCGTGCCTTTCATAGGGCTCATCCTGATCGCCCTGGTGGTTCTGGTGAGGGTTCGGTGCCCCCTCCTTGAGGGGGGGGTACTGTTGTGAAATTGGATTCTGGGCTCCCCCGGTGGCCACTTGTGGAATTGAACTTGTGTGCATCATCCCCTCTGTTCACCTGCTCCTATCAGGATGTGGGAGTCGCTATATAACCTTGCTCCTCTGTCAGTTTCTTGCCGGTCAACAATGTAATCAGAAGCCTTCTGTGCATGTTCCTGCTACTAGACAACTCCCAGCTAAGTTGGACTTTTGTCCTTGTGTGTTTTTGCATTTTGTTCCTGTTCACAGCTGCTGTTTCGTTACTGTGTCTGGAAAGCTCTAGTGATCGGAAATTGCCACTCTGGTGTTATGAGTTAATGCTAGAGTCTTAAAGTAATTTCTGGATGGTGTTTTGATAGGGTTTTCTGCTGACCATGAAAGTGCCCTTTCTGTCTTCCTGCTATCTAGTAAGCGGACCTCGATTTTGCTAAACCTATTTTCATACTACGTTTGTCTTTTCATCTAAAATCACCGCCAATATATGTGGGGGCCTCTGTCTGCCTTTTGGGAAAATTTCTCTAGAGGTGAGCCAGGACTGTCTTTTCCTCTGCTAGGATTAGGTAGTTCTCCGGCTGGCGCTGGGCATCTAGGGATAAAAAAACGTAGGCATGCTACCCGGCCACTTCTAGTTGTGCGGCAGGTTTAGTTCATGGTCAGTATAGTTTCCATCTTCCAAGAGCTAGTTCTCATATATGCTGGGCTATGTTCTCTCGCCATTGAGAATCATGACACAGGACGGATTCAGATAAGATTGTAGGCCCCATGAAGATCCAGTTTAGTGAAGATTCGCGCTCCCCGGAGACGGTCGAACAGCTCCGGAATGAGAGGAAACGGGTACTTGTTCTTAATCGTGGGATTGTTGAGACCCCGGTAGTCAATGCAGGGATGGAGGGAACCATCCTTTTTCTTGATGAAGAAGAAACCTGCACCCGCCGGAGAAGAGGACTTGCGAATAAAGCCAAAGTCTTTGGCTAAATTCTCCTGAAAATATTCGGTCACAGCTTGGGTCTCAGTAGGGGACAATGGGTAAATTCGGCCCCTGGGCGGAGTGGAGCCCGGAATGAGGTCAATCGGGCAATCGGATGGACGATGCAGAGGCGGAATTTCCGCCTCCCTCTTACTGAAGATGTCCGCAAAGGCCCAATAGGCAGATGGTAAATCTGGAGACACCGAAGTTGGCCGTGAAGAGTTCTTCAGCTGGACGGGAAGCAATCACTTATTCTGGCAGGAGTGTCCCCAACGTAACATGTCACCAGACCGCAAGTCAAGAATAGGCTCGTGAGTTCTCAACCAAGGAAGACCAAGAAGAATCGTATGAGACAACGAGGGCAGCACGTAGAAGACAATCCTCTCCCGGTGCAGGACTCCAATCTGAAGTTCCAGCTCTTCGGGGACCTGAGTAACGGACTCCTACTTGGGTTGGCCATCGACCGAAGCTATCTGCCAAGGAGTCTCCAGGGATCTGGCAGGAAGCCGCAGTTTTCTAACTGCCTCAAGCTGGATGAAGTTTCTGGCTGCACCTGAAGCTATATAAGCCAATTCAGAGAAACGCTTAGAGCCCAAGTGCAAAAGAACAGAAAGGGTCAAGGGTAGAGAGGAATCAAAGACACCTAGGGAGACCTCTCTTACCTGCCCTAGGTGGAGGCATTTCCCGGCCTCAGGGGATGGAAACTCAGGAAATGAGATGCACTTCCACAGTAGAAACAGAGACCTTGTGTGAGTCTCTCTTTCCGGCGCTGCTCTACCGGCTTGAGTCGGTCCACCTGCATGGGTTCCAGAGAAGGAACAGCAGAAGTTGTGACAGGGCACGAGCAGGAGGGGCTACGGGTAGCCGGAGAGACACGGGGAAATCTTCTCTCTCTAGCGACCTCTCGGAAGCGCTCCTGGAAGCGCAAGTCAGGGTGGGTTGCCAGGGAGATCAGATCCTCCAAAGATGTCGGAGATTCCCGACCCGCCAGCTTGTCCTTTATTCGAGCCGAGAGACCTTGCCAAAAGGCTCCCACCAAGGCTTCATTGTTCCAACCGAACTCCCACAGAGAGCGTACCCTGGTGGAGGTTAAAGAGTGACTCGGTAGTAGAAGCCAAGCGACCAGGCTCATCGAATACCTTACGGAATGTATCGAGAAAGGTGGAGAGTTGAGAAACTAGGGGATAATCACGTTCCCTGAGAGGGTTTACCCAGGCCAAAGCCTCCCCCTCTGAATGGGACACCACAAAGGCCACCTTAGCTCGGTCAGTGGGGTACTGCTATGGCAGCAGCTCAAAGTGTAGTCGGCATTGGTTTAGACACCATTGAAGGAAGAAAATGGCAGCACTCACCGATCTTCTAAGCAGGTAAATCTTTATTGCATAAAATCTTCAGGGCTCGGGGGTTTCACAAACCCGTTGAAGCACCTGAGAAGCGCAAAACGTCCGTCGTTCGAGCTTGTACACTCCGTTGTATGTGCACCCCCGAGCCGTGAAGATTTTATGCAATAAAGATTTACCTGCTTTGAAGATCGGTGAGTGCTGCCATTTTCTTCCTTCAATGATTTACGTCAGCATGTCTTCTGGGCTTAGCACCCGAGATCGGTCGGCCAGCGTCTGCTGATAGCCGCTGTGTTCACGGAACTTTAAATTGGATGGTGCGGTCAGCTGTTTTTCTTATCGAGTGACTATTGGTTTAGAAACCCCCTACACAATTTGGGATCACCACTGTACCGCAGTGGTTTTGCCAAGTGGGGCAGCGGATGAGGAGCTGAGGCATGATCAGAGACGGCGGACAGAAGAACAAGAAGACAATCATCCACAGATGCCATATAATTAAGGATGTGGGCCTGAGTATCACGCTGCTGGGCGAGCTCTTTTTGTAGACTGGTTAGCTAGGAAGTGCTCCCCGGGTCGGAGGCCTGAAAGGCCGACAGACGAGACTCCATGGATTTCAGGAAGGGCATTATCCTCGTCTGATTTTACCTTAGGAACACCAGTTCCTTTTGGGTTGGGGACAGGGTACCAGCGGGGTCCGAGGCCTGACTGTACTGTGAGACTTGTAGAACTCCTAACGTGAATCCGCAGGACCGCAACAATGAACCTCCCTCGGGTGAGCTGGCCTGGTGGACCACCCCCTATACAGGGAGCATCAGGGGCAGCCCCAGGGGAGATTATTGCCACGGAAGCTGATACCTGGGAACAGGAGGTAGGAGACACAACAGACTAGGAGATAGGAAGCAAAGACACAGGGAAGACTGCCGAAGATCCAAAGGAGGGTGGCGGAGGAGGAACACTCAGGAGGAACTGGAGACCCAGGAAGAGAAAGGAGCAGGCTGGAATGGATGGCACTAGGAGAGAACACAGAGAGGTCAAAAGGTATGGTGGCGCTGGACGCAAGACAGAGTGCTGGGCAGTTCAGAAAGACAGATAGACAGGAGAGTGCAGGGAAGCGTAGAGCCTGGATCAAGCGTGAAACACAATTGACAGTCAGCCAGAGAACAGGAGGAGAGGCTACCTGATATAGGGTGTGTGCTGCAGGACTTCCGGGTCAGGGACCTCCTGGGTCATAGAGTGGAGGAACGGAGCGGCTGCAGACAAGCCCGAGGAAGTGCGCGTGCACTGCTGGAGCTGGGAAGCGAAGTGCGCACGCGCATCCGACGAGACCCAGGAGCCGGCAGCGAGACAGGAAGTGAGGAGATTGGGAGACAATCACTCAAACCCGGAGCGCGCTGGGACGGGTGAGTATGCCAGGACCCGGGGGGAGGTGTGGCAGGCGCAGCAGCTGGGGAAGCAGACGTAATAATCACTTTGATGGGGTCATCACATGACACTGCACCATTCAGGTTAAGGACCCACTAAGTAGTTCATTATGTGTCAGTGGGTTTCATAGAGTCTGATCATAATTTTAACAAAGATCTAGTGTTCATCTTTGTCAATTTTTGCTCAGCAGCAATAGGTCAATATATGAGTTTAATATGTGTGATCCATGTTTGTTTTTCCACAGGTTTAACTTCTTTTATTATGTGCACAATTAAGGAACTAGGCAGGGGACCCCTCCACTTAATTGTGGCATACTGATTTTCATTAGAGATCGAATAAGCCTACACTTACCCATATTAAACTGATTAAAGTTAATACGGTAAAGAGCAGACAGCCGTACTGAAGTGTAACTATAGGGTGGGGTCAAACGGTTAAAGTACTGAGCGCTAGTACACTATGGAGCTGTAGTAGTCACTGGCCTTCCAGGAGAGCCTGGAATGGCATGCCTAATCACAGCCTTGGGACACGTGTACTGCCAGTCTGTGGCAGCCATAGTGTGTGATGATTGACCCAATCTCACACTTTGCAAATAGTTGGTAGGACACAATCAAACTAGTACAATTGTAGAAACATGTTACCTGTAAAAGAGATTGGCAATATTTCCTGTAGCCAAAGTCCATAAACCAAGACCCACAGAGGAGGAGGAAGCTAGAGACTGGTAAGAAATCTCACCTGTAGACCCTTTTCCCTGTCCTGTAGATTCTCCTGTTTGTGTTGCTTTATTAAGGGAAGGCTGTGGAAAATGCCAGCTTCTACACCACTTGATATGGAGATTTGCACTCCAAGCAAAATTCCAGTTTTTACAGGAGATTTGAATAAAAAGTGAGTCTTGTATAACTTCTGTCTAGGATTTCATGAATATTTTTTTTGCCTAAAATATCAACATACTTTTTTCATGCTGATATAAAGTCAATGTTGTCCTTCAGTTATAGACTAGAAGTGTTTGTGCTACATCATTGTGTTTCAAATCATTCTGCATGGTTGAGCAGAGAAATATGCAATGCAGTATAATACACTGCTCAAAAAAATAAAGGGAATGCTTTTTGGATTACATACCGTATATAAAATTTAATAGCTTTGTTCCTACTCTACGAACGCACCCCTGAAGCCATACACAACCCGTAATGGGTGTCCAATCGGCCCGTATAAAGGATTGGTGGTGGCAATTTATCTTAGGTTATTGTGGCATTTGGCAGTGACCATATCGGAGTGTATATATATATATATATATATATATATATATATATATATATATATATATATATATATATACACTCCGATACGGTCACTGCCAAATGCCACAATAACCTAAGATAAATTGCCACCACCAATGTATATATATACAGTTAGGTCCATATATATTTGGACAGAGACAACATTATTCTAATTTTGGTTCTAGACATTACCACAATAAATTTTAAACAAAACGATTCAGATGCAGTTGAAGTTCAGACTTTCAGCTTTCATTTGAGGGTATCCACATTCAAATTGGATGAAGGGTTTAGGAGTTTCAGCTCCTTAATATGTGCCACTCTGTTTTTAAAGGGACCAAAAGTAATTGGACAGATTAAATAATTGTAAATAAAATGTTCATTTCTAGTACTTGGTTGAAAATCCTTTGTTGGCAATGACTGCCTGAAGTCTTGAACTCATGGACATCACCAGACGCCGTGTTTCCTCCTTTTTGATGCTCTGCCAGGCCTTCACTGCAGTGGTTTTCAGTTGCTGTTTGTTTATGGGCCTTTCTGTCTGAAGTTTAGTCTATAACAAGTGAAATGCATGCTCAATTGGGTTCAGATCAGGTGACTGATTTGGCCATTCAAGAATATTCCACTTCTTTGCTTTAATAAACTCCTGAGTTGCTTTGGCTTTATGTTTTGGGTCATTGTCCATCTGTAGTATGAAACGACAACCAACCAGTTTGGCTGCATTTGGCTGGATCTGAGCACACAGTATGGCTCTGAATACCTCAGAATTCATTCGGCTGCTTCTGTCCTGTGTCACATCATCAATAAACACTAGTGACCCAGTGCCACTGGCAGCCATGCATGCCCAAGCCATCACACTGCCTCCGCCGTGTTTTACAGATGATGTGGTATGCTTTGGATCATGAGCTGTACCACGCCTTTGCCATACTTTTCTCTTTCCATCATTCTGGTAGAGGTTGATCTTGGTTTCATCTGTCCAAAGAATGTTCTTCCAGAACTGTGCTGGCTTTTTTAGATGTTTTTTAGCAAAGTCTAGTATAGCCTTTTTATTCTTGATGCTTATGAGTGGCTTGCACCGTGCAGTGAACCCTCTGTATTTACTTTCATGCAGTCTTCTCTTTATGGTAGATTTGGATATTGATACGCCGACCTCCTGGAGAGTGCTGTTCACTTGGTTGGCTGTTGTGAAGAGGTTTCTCTTCACCATGGAGATTATTCTGCGATCATCCACCGCTGTTGTCTTCCGTGGGCACCCAGGTCTTTTTGCATTGATGAGTTCACCAGTGCTTTCTTTCTTTCTCAGGATGTACCAAACTGTAGATTTTGCCACTCCTAATATTGTAGCAATTTTTCAGATGTTTTTTTTTCTGTTTTCGCAGCTTAAGGATGGCTTGTTTCACCTGCATGGAGAGCTCCTTTGACCGTATGTTTACTTCACAGCAAAACCTTCCAAATGCAAGCACCACACCTAAAATCAACTCCAGGCCTTTTATCTGCTTAATTCAGAATGACATAATGAAGGGATTGCCCACACCTGTCCATGAAATAGCCTTGGAGTCAATTGTCCAATTACTTTTGGTCCCTTTAAAAACAGGGTGGCACATGTTAAGGAGCGGAAGCTCCTAAACCATCCAATTTTAATGTGGATACCCTCAAATGAAAGCTGAAAGTCTGAACTTCAACTGCATCTGAATTGTTTTGTTTAAAATTCATTGTGGTAATGTCTATAACCAAAATTAGAAAAAGGTTGTCTCTGTCCAAATATATATGGACCTAACTGTATGTATATACACTGTGTTCCAAATTATTATGCAAATAATGTTTCCTCATATTTTCTCTAAATTACCTATCTGAATTGCAGTCATTGTTATTTTCCAGTCATCTACTATTCTAGTATAATTGCAATATTTTGGAACAAACTGCCTATGAAAAAAGTATCTTTTAAAAAAAAATAAACACTCAAAATGCATGTTCCAAATTATTATGGACAGCAGAGTTTTCAACCTTTTTTTTTTTATTTTGAACAAAAAAATGGTCAATTGTGAAGTTATAAGCATTATCAGCTTATTGCAAAATGAAATCAAACAGTTTTCAAGTGAAAACTTTATTCTAGGTGATGTTACATTTGCACATAGGACCCCTTGTTTGAAAGAAGCTTCTGAACTCTCTCGTCCATTGAATTTGTCAGTTTTTGGATGGTTTCTGCTTCAATTGTTTTGCATGTGGACAGAATACCCTCCCAGAGCTGTTGCTTAGATGTGAACTGCCTCCCGCCATCATAGACACTCCTTTTGATGATGCTCCAGAGGTTCTCAATGGGGTTGAGGTCAGGGGAAGATGGTGGCCACACCATAAGTTTGTCCTCTTTTATGCCCATAGCAGCCAGAGATGCAGATGTGTTTTTTGCAGCATGAGATGGTGCATTATCATGCATGAAAATGATCTTGCTGAAGAAAGCACGGTTCTTCCTCTTGAACCATGGCAGGAAGTGTTGTTTTAGAAACTCCACATAGATTATGGAGTTCATCTTTACCCCTTCAGGGATCATAAAGGGGCCGACAATCTCTCTCCCCATGATTTCAGCCCAAAACATTACTCCACCTCCTCCTTGTTGGTGCCTTAGCTGTGTTTTCATGGGGTGTCCATCAACCAGCCATCCTCCACTCCATCCATCTGGACCATTGAGCGTTGCACGGCACTCATCGGTGCAGTTTGGAAGTCAGTCTTCATGTATCGTTTGGCCCACTGGAGCAGTTTCTACTTGTGTGCAGTGGATAGAGGTGGTCGATAGGATGGCTTACGCACAGCTGCAAACCTCTGAAGGACCCTGCATCTTGTTGTTCTGGGGACGTTGGAGGCACCAGCAGCTTCAAAAACTTGTCTGCTGCTATGACAAGGCATTTTTGCAGCTGCTCTTTTAACCTTACGCAATTGCCTGTTGGAAAGAGTCCTCAATTTTTCCTTATCAGCACGCACACGTGTGCTGGGAATCAGCTACATACTTCTTGATTGTGCGATGATCACGATGAAGTGTCTTGGCAATGTTGATTATAGTCATGCCTTGATCTAAATACTCCACAATTTGTTGCTTCTCAGCAGCCGACACATCCTTTTTCTTTCCCATTTTGGCAAAAAATGTAGGCTGCTTAATAATGTGGAACAGCCTTCCTAAGTAGTCTTGCCTTTATTTGGACACACCTGCCAAACTAATTTGCACAGGTATCTGCAATTGCTTTCAGTGATATAAAGAGCCCTGACACACATCACCATCAATGAGTTTAAATGACAAACAAAAAAATTCTAACCTTATCACTCCTAAACTCTTTGTGCACAATAATTTGGAACACAGTGTATATACATATATATGTATACATACACACTGCTCAAAAAAAATAAAGGGAACACTAAAATCCCACATCCTAGATATCACTGAATGAAATATTCCAGTTGTAAATCTTTATTCATTACATAGTGGAATGTGTTGAGAACAATAAAACCTGAAAATGATCAACGTAAATCACAACTAATATCCCACAGAGGTCTGGAGTTGGAATGATGCTCAAAATCAAAGTGGAAAATGAAGTTACAGGCTGATCCAACTTCAGTGGAAATGCCTCAAGACAAGGAAATGATGCTCAGTAGTGTGTGTGGCCTCCACCTGCCTGTATGATCTCCCTACAATGCCTGGGCATGCTCCTGATGAGGTGGCGGATGGTCTCCTAAGGGATCTCCTCCCAGACCTGGACTAAAGCATCCGCCAACTCCTGGACAGTCTGTGGTGCAACGTGATGTTGGTGGATGGCGCGAGACATGATGTCCCAGATGTGTTCAATCGGATTCAGATCTGGGGAACGGGAGGGCCAGTCCATAGCTTCAATGCCTTCATCTTGCAGGAACTGCTGACACACTCCAGCCAGATGATGTGTGGCATTGTCCTGCATTAGGAGGAACCCAGGGCCAACCGCACCAGCATATGGTCTCACAAGGGGTCTGAGGATCTCATCTCGGTACCTAATATCAGTCAGGCTACCTCTGGCGAGCACATGCAGGGCTGTGCGGCCCTCCAAAGAAATGCCATCCCACACCATTACTGACCCAATGACAAACCGATCATGCTGAAGGATGTTGCAGGCAGCAGATCGCTTTCCACGGCGTCTCCAGACTCTGTCACATCTGTCACATGTGCTCAGTGTGAAACTGCTTTCATCTGTGAAGAGCACAGGGCGCCCGTGGCGAATTTGCCAATTCTGGTGTTCTGTGGCAAATGCCATGCTTCCTACACGGTGTTGGGATGTGAGCACAACCCCCATGTGTGGACGTTGGGCACTCAGACCATTCTCATGGAGTCGATTTCTAACCGTTTGTGCAGACACATGCACATTTGTGGCCTGCTGGAGGTCATTTTGCAGGGCTCTGGCAGTGCTCCTCCTGTTCATCCTTGCACAAAGGCTGAGGTGGCAGTCCTGCTTCTGGGTTGTTGCCCTCTTACGGCCCCCTTCACGTTTCCTGGTGTACTGGCCTTTCTCCTCCTCCTCTCATCCTGGATGAGCTGCACAACCTGAGCTACTTGTGTGGGTTGTAGAGTCCGTCTAATGCTACCACGAGTGTGAAAGCACAACCAACATTCAAAAGTGACCAAAACATCAGCCAGAAAGCATTGGTACTGAGATGTGGTCTCTGGTCCCCACCTGCAGAACCACTCCTTTATTGAGTGTGTCTTAGTAATTGCCAATAATTTCCATCTGTTGTCTATTCCATTTGCACAACAGCATGTGAAATTGATTGTCAAACAGTGTTGCTTCCTAAGTGGACAGTTTGATTTCACAGAAGCTTGATTTACTTGGAGTTATATTCTGTTGTTTAAGTGTTCCCTTTTTTATATATATTTATATATATATATATATATATATATATATATATATATATATATATATATATATATATAAAAAGGGGAACAGCACAACACTTCTACTTATCTTCGGGTGCAAGGCCTCCGGCAACCAGTCCAACGATTGCACCAGGTTTATGAAAGATCAAAAAAAGAGGCAGCACTCCATTTCATCTGTGAAAATGTGGAAGGTTTAATCAACCCACTTGACTGGGCAACGTTTCAGCTCCATCTGAGCCTTTCTCAAGCAGTGGGTATCTCTACTTTGTGCTTATTTATACGTGTCTCAACAATCAATAATTTATCCCAATTACAGTTTACAGTAAATAAAATACATTTACAAAATAGTGCTTATATAGTACTTAGTTATAACAACATAAGGTGCTTATGTATAAAGTGCCAAGTGCTTTATGTGTGTTAAAATGTAACTTCTCATTGCTCTTCAGATCTTATAAATTACTTGCTCTCTTCGATCGCTATATTAATAATTTCTTTACATCACTTATATTTCCACTTACCCCTAAGAGACATGTGGAATCATGGAGGACGCCATGTACGATGGATGGCGTTTACTGCAGTCCAATGTGCATGTCAAAAGCGCATCACTGCCATGGGACGCTTCCCTAACCAATGATGAGCCTTGTGTGGCAATTTTCTAGCTGCGCAGGCGCAGTAGCGCAAATAGACGCCATATTTGTTGTGGCATTACATATGATTTCAGGCCAGATTGAACCTCATATACACTCACTTGCTATTCAGGCTGTATATATAAAAAATCTTTCTATTATTAAACCTGTACCAATTTATCAAAAATGGAATGGATTTGACTTATAAAGAGGACCTTATTATAGTCATATATTTTTTTTTCATTATTTTTTAGGTAGTCATATTCCATACTTTTAACAAGCGGACCAATACGGACTATTTAAGGTGCAAAGGCATATCCTGACAACCCGGATGGCACCTTACTCAGGTTGTCTCCGAGGGCCACATAAGGTCGCAATGTCCCAAAGTGGTCCCTCCGGATCAAAATGTTACAATAGCGACACCTATCTGATAGCCACACCATTGTCCAGGTCCACTATTAATCTGTGAGATTTACCTTTAAGGATATTCACATAAGATAGTTTCTTTTAGATAATTGTTTTTTTATTTATTATTTCATCAAAATTCCATCCACTTGTGAACACATCTAGATAGCCAGACAGCATATAGAGTATAAATAAATAGTTTTTACATAGAATTAAAAAGATTTAAAAAATATATATATATATACGAAAACAATGTGTGAAAAAATATAATTTTTTTTTTATATTATTATACATATATGTGAAATGATGTTTTCATCCTCCACGATACCACACCCCTCGAAGGCAAGTTTCTTCACACGGATATACATCTTAAAGGCAAACAAAAAATTTCTTAAAAAAACAAAAACAACAATAGGGTTACATAGTTACATAGTTATTAAGGTTGAAAGAAGACTGTAAGTCCATCTAGTTCAACCCATAGCCTAACCTAACATGCCCTAACATGTTGATCCAGGGGAAGGCAGAAAAACCCCATGTGGCAAAGAGTAACTCCACCATGGGGAAAAAAATTCCTTCCCGACTCCACATACGGCAATCAGACTAGTTCCCTGGATCAACGCCTTATCAAGGAATCTAGTGTATATACCCTGTAACATTATACTTTTCCAGAAAGGTATCCAGTCCCCTCTTAAATTTAATTAATGAATCACTCATTACAACATCATACGGCAGAGAGTTCCATAGTCTCACTGCTCTTACAGTAAAGAATCCGCGTCTGTTATTATGCTTAAACCTTCTTTCCTCCAGACGTAGAGGATGCCCCCTTGTCCCTGTCTCAGGTCTATGATTAAAAAGATCATCAGAAAGGTCTTTGTACTGTCCCCTCATATATTTATACATTAACATAAGATCACCCCTTAGTCTTCGTTTTTCCAAACTAAATAGCCCCAAGTGTAATAACCTATCTTGGTATTGCAGACCCCTCAGTCCTCTAATAACCTTGGTCGCTCTTCTCTGCACCCGCTCCAGTTCAGCTATGTCTTTCTTATACACCGGAGACCAGAACTGTGCACAGTATTCTAAGTGTGGTCGAACTAGTGACTTGTATAGAGGTAAAATTATGTTCTCCTCATGAGCATCTATGCCTCTTTTAATACATCCCATTATTTTATTTGCCTTTGTAGCAGCTGCCTGACACTGGCCACTGAATATGAGTTTGTCATCCACCCATACACCCAGGTCTTTTTCATTGACGGTTTTGCCCAGAGTTTTAGAATTAAGCACATAGTTATACATCTTATTACTTCTACCCAAGTGCATGACCTTACATTTATCCCCATTAAAGCTCATTTGCCATTTATCAGCCCAAGCTTCTAGTTTACATAAATCATCCTGTAATATAAAATTGTCCTCCCCTGTATTGATTACCCTGCATAGTTTAGTGTCATCTGCAAATATTGAAATTCTACTCTGAATGCCCCCTACAAGGTCATTAATAAATATGTTAAAAAGAAGAGGGCCCAATACTGACCCCCGTGGTACCCCACTGCTAACCGCGACCCAGTCCGAGTGTGCTCCATTAATAACCACCCTTTGTTTCCTATCCCTGAGCCAGCTCTCAACCCACTTACACATATTTTCCCCTATCCCCATTACTCTCATTTTATGTAACAACCTTTTGTGTGGCACCGTATCAAAAGCTTTGGAAAAGTCCATATATACTACGTCCACTGGGTTCCCTTGGTCCAGTCCTGAACTTACCTCTTCATAGAAGCTGATCAAATTAGTCTGACATGAACGGTCCCTAGTAAACCCGTGCTGATACTGGGTCATGAGGTTATTCCTCTTCAGATACTCCAGCATAGCATCCCTTAGAATGCCCTCCAGGATTTTACCCACAGTAGAGGTTAAACTTACTGGCCTATAATTACCGAGTTCAGTTTTTGCCCCTTTTTTGAATATTGGCACCACATTTGCTATACGCCAGTCCTGTGGTACAGACCCTGTTATTATGGAGTCTTTAAAGATTAAAAATAATGGTCTATCAATGACTGTACTTAGTTCCTGCAGTACTCGGGGGTGTATCCCATCCGGGCCCGGAGATTTGTCAATTTTAGTTATTTTTAGACGCCGCTGTACTTCCTGCTGGGTTAAGCAGGTGACATTTAATGGGGAATTTTTATCACTAGTCATTTTGTCTGCCATGGGATTTTCTTTTGTAAATACTGATGAAAAAAAGTCATTTAGCGTATTGGCTTTTTCCTCATCCTCATCCACCATTTCACCCAGACTATTTTTAAGGGGGCCAACACTGTCATTTTTTAGTTTCTTACTATTTATATAGTTAAAGAATATTTTGGGATTATTTTTACTCTCTCTGGCAATGAGTCTCTCTGTCTCAATCTTTGCTGCCTTGATTTGCTTTTTACAGAATGTATTTAATTTTCTGTATTTATTTAATGCCTCCTCACTACCTACTTCCTTTAATTCTCTAAATGCTTTCTTTTTGTCTCTTATTGCGCCCCTTCCAGCTCTATTTAGCCATATTGGTTTCCTCCTATTTCTAGTATGTTTATTCCCATACGGTATATACTGTGCACAGGTCCTATCCAGGATGCTAATAAATGTCTCCCATTTTCTTTGTGTATTTTTGTGTCTCAGGATATCGTCCCAGTTAATTGCACCAAGATCCTCTCTCATCCGTTGGAAATTTGCCCTCCTGAAGTTTAGTGTCCTTGTCACCCCCCTACTACCCATCTTATTAAAGGTTACATGAAAACTTATTATTTTGTGATCACTATTCCCCAAGTGACCCCCAACACTTATATTTGATATGCGGTCTGGCCTGTTGGTTAATATTAGGTCTAGCAGTGCCCCCCTCCTTGTTGGGTCCTGAACCAGTTGTGAAAGGTAATTGTCTCTCATAGTTGTCAAAAACCGATTACCTTTGCTGGAACTGCAGGTTTCTGTTCCCCAATCTATTTCAGGGTAGTTGAAGTCCCCCATAATAATGACTTCTCCTTGAGTCGCAGCTTCATCTATTTGCTTTACGAGGATATTCTCCATTGCTTCCATTAGTTTTGGAGATTTATAACAAACCCCTATCAGTAATTTATTATTTTTTCCCCCTCCCCTTATCTCCACCCACAGAGACTCTACATTTTCATTAGATTCACCTATATTATCACGCAGGATGGGTTTTAAGGTCGATTTTACATACAGACACACCCCACCCCCTCGCTTATCTGTACGGTCATTTCTGAAAAGGCTATAGCCCTGCAAGTTAACAGCCCAGTCATGGCTCTCATCCAGCCACGTCTCAGATATCCCCACCATGTCATAATTATGCTCCAACAACATTAGTTCTAATTCATCCATTTTGTTGGCGAGGCTTCTGGCATTAGTATACATGCACTTGATGTTACTCTCTGTACCTCTATTCTTTCTTAAATTACTAACTGTTCTAACCCCACCCCCCATTTAGTTGATGACTAAATAATTAGTCATCAACTAAACCACAATTACAAATATAGAACAAGGCCCTTACATACCCCTCTATAACACACTTTTTTTGATATTTATATATATATATATATATATATATATATATATATATTCCATGTTGCAATCGGATATGTATATACTATACGTTCACTGTGACTTTCCCAATAACTGGCGTAGTAATGAAAGTAGCCATCCATCAGTCATCAGGCAATTGTGTATTTGTCCTGATGATTGGAGGCAGTGGAGAGCTTGTTCATGACAACTTGATAACCAAGGGGTGATATCTACAAGATAATACAAAATAAATAAGGACACCGCGCTAACTAGATATGCATGCAATAAATGGAGGAAGAAGGTAAACATAAAACTGAAATAATCAAAAGGAATTGACAAACGATGAATGTGACCTGATTAAGAATAATCGTGATCAATAGCGAAATTGTCAGCAGTGGCACGATATGGGTATGGGTGTCATACAGAGTGATAGAATGCTCATATGTGAACATACATAAAACCAGCACAATGCCTCCTGTTACCACAATCTGTCAAGGAGACAGAAGTTTCAGAGAAGATATAAATAAGTGGCAGGTATATGAATGGATAGAATAAACAGACCGCACACTTACTGATGATGATGCAGTTGCGGTGGAGGTGCTGGCACTGTATTAAGTTGAATCAAAGCAGGATCACCAGCGATCCGGTCATCCAGAGGTGGGCGGGCCAAGAGACAGCGTGGGGCGGCAGAGACACCGGTTAGTGTGGGGAGCGTCCTCCCTAGTCGGTGCCCGGCTGCCGCACACCTAGAACGCCGCTGGCCAGCGCACGTGGGCCGGAAGAGAACCGCTGCAGAGCGGTGAGAAAAGGGGAGCGGCCTAATCTGGGTGACGTCACCTAGACAGAAGGGGAAGGAGCAGAGGACGGGTGCCGCACAGTACCAAAACTGCCTACGCGTTTCAAAGGTCTCCGGACCTTCTTCGTCAGGGCTAAAGGTCCCGGCGGTCATCTGCTCCTTATATAGATACTAGTGCTCCAGAAAAAAACGCGCAAACCGCACCTCCATTGGGAAAAAATGCAAAGCTGCCTGCATAATGCCTGAATGTAAATGAGGAAAAAATATATATGTATATAATAGTGCACTAAGAGTAAAATGGGCCAATTATGCCCTAAACTAAAAGAATCTTTATTAAATTAAGTTAAAAGCGCATAAAAACATGTATAAGAGACGGGAACTAGACTAAAAAATATATATATGTAAGAGCATATATGTAAAAACATGCATAAAAATGTGGCCCCTATAGCCCAAAGGGGAAGGAGGGGGGGAAGACATAATGAGCATAAAATGGGGCGGGGGAAAAATGAAATGAATGCCTAAAATAATGAAAGGGGAGGGGGGACAGGCTAGGGACTACTAGGGAATGTTGAAAACCAGACACTTAACTAAAAGCATATAGCTCAACCTCGTGGTTTAGGCCTCTAGGGGCTAAACTATCAAGCATAAAAATCCACCTAGACTCAGTGCGTGACATTGATTTGATGTAATCGCCTCCCCTCCAATTCCTATGCACCCCCTGAATGCCACAAAAAGTCAATCCTTTAGTTGACCGCCCATGATGTTCTTTAAAATGTCTCGACAGGGGATGGCCTGCAAAGCCCTTTTCTATGTTGTTAAAATGCTCTTTGAGCCGGTCCATAAGTCTACGTTTAGTCCGGCCCACGTAGATTTTATCGCAGGGGCATTTAATTAAATAGATCACCCCTGATGACCAGCATGATAGGCTATCTTTAATTGGAAATTCTCGAGTACCTTCTGAATTGTAGACTTTAAGCTGTTTAATTTTCCTAAAATTGGTGCGTACACAGCAGGAACAAGTGCCACAAGGTATAAAGCCCGGATTTTTTATGTTTGTTCTTTTAGTGGCACCTTTTCTAGAAGTCGGAGCTATAATATTTCCGATAGTTTGTGATTTCCTGAAGATGAACCTAGGGTGTTGGGGTAATAGTTCACCTATAACTTTATCTAATTGGAGGGTTGGCCAATGTTTACGTATGATATTAATAAATTGTCTATGCCCGTGGTGGTACTGCGTAATAAGAGGTAACTGATAGATCTGTTCTGTAATGCCCCCGAGAGTAGGTGTATTCCTGATTTTATGTATAAGAGGGTCTCTAGGCGTTTCATGTACCTCATTGTTGGCTGCCTCAATAAGATCCTTGGGGTAACCTTTCTCCAGAAATTTACCCGTCAGGTGCTCAGCCTCAGTTTCGTAGTCCTGTATTCTAGTACAGTTCCGTCTTAGTCGAGTAAACTGACCTTTGGGAATATTGGTCAACCAGATAGGGAGGTGGCAGCTGTTAATATCAATAAAACCGTTAGAGTCTACCGCTTTACGATGGCACTTGGTAAGAACTTGGTTACCTTCAATAAAAATACTCAGATCTAAAAAATTAATTTCTGTTTTACTGGTGGTGGCCGTAAATTCCAGCCCAAAGTCATTAGTATTAAGTGTGGCAATAAATGTGTCCAAATCATGTTGGGGGCCATTCCAGATGAACAGAACGTCATCTATGAAACGTTTCCACATTACCAGCCCAACGTTGGGACTATTGGTGAGTTTAATGTGTAGCTCCTCCCATCTTGCTACATATAGGTTCGCGTAACTGGGAGCGAAGCGGGTACCCATGGCCGTTCCCCATGTTTGAAGGTAGAACTGGCCGTCATAGATGAAATAGTTGTGTTCTAAGATAAACAAAATACTATCAATGATAAATCTGATCTGAGTGTCCTTATACATATCCAGTTTATTCAGATAATATTCGGCCGCTTCGCATCCTTTTGAGTGACTAATCACTGTGTATAGTGATTTAATATCAAGTGACCCTAAGATGAAACCATTCTCCCAATGTATCGTTTCCAATACTTGAAGTACATGACTAGTGTCTTTAAGGTAGGCCGGGATGATAGGCATACACTTCTGAAGGTGTGTGTCAACATAACGTGATAAATTTGATGTCAGACAGTTCACGCCTGAAATAATAGGTCTACCTGGTGGATGAAGAGCATCCTTATGTACTTTGGGGAGATAGTAGAATACTGCCGTACTCGGGTTTTTATTCAAGATGAAGTAAAATTCTTTTTTATTTAAAATCCCTAGAGAAGCCATTAAGAATGTCATGGTGGGGTTCCCTATGCCTGCAGGTCTGAATGAGTCAATGACTCTGGCCATTCAGATTGATCGGCGTTTGCGGGAGCGCAAACCTGTGCACCATTTGGCGGTGTCTTCTGAACAGACACCTGAATCTATGCAATGTGACAGAATTCTGACCAGAAGTGAACGGCAAAATTATAGACGGCAAAAAAGGTTGATAAATCTGTCACCATTGGTACTTTACAGCCTAAGTTCATTTTGTCTGTTACCCTGATTTGTTCTTTGTCATCTTACCCGGTTAATGCTTTTGTAGATTCAGGTGCCGCCCTGAGTCTGATGGATTGGTCATTTGCCAGGCGCTGTGGTTTTGATTTGGAGCCTTTAAAATTCCCTATTCCACTAAGGGGAATTGATTCTACACCATTGGCTACGAATAGACCTCAGTACTGGACACAAGTGACCATGTGCATGACTCCTGTTCATCAGGAGGTGATTCGCTTTCTTGTACTGCATAATTTGCATGATGTCGTCGTGTTGGGTCTACCATGGTTGCAGACTCATAATCCAGTCCTGGATTGGAAAGCTATGTCGGTGTCAAGTTGGGGTTGTCAGGGAATTCATGGTGATGCTCCTGTGGTGTCTATTGCTTCGTCCACTCCTTCTGAAGTCCCTACGTTTTTGTCAGACTACCAGGATGTATTTGAGGAGCCCAAACTCAATTCTCTACCTCCTCATAGGGACTGTGATTGTGCTATAAATTTGATTCCTGATAGTAAGTTTCCTAAGGGACGACTTTTCAATTTATCTGTGCCGGAGCATGCTGCCATGCGGAGTTATATAAAGGAGTCTTTAGAGAAGGGACATATTCGCCTGTCCTCATCCCCTCTTGGTGCAGGATTCTTTTTTGTGGCTAAAAAGGATGGTTCCCTGAGACCCTGTATTGATTATCGCCTTTTGAATAAAATCACGGTCAAATTTCAGTATCCTTTGCCATTGTTAACTGATTTGTTTGCTCGCATTAGGGGGTCTAGTTGGTTCACCAAGATAGATCTTCGTGGTGCGTATAACCTTGTGCGTATAAAACAGGGTGATGAATGGAAAACTGCATTTAATACGCCTGAAGGCCATTTTGAGTACTTGGTGATGTATACCTTTATTCTAATATACTGAGTATCACTTTAATGTACACATTTGAAAATACTCCAACTAACATATAGCTATGGGCTTACTTTTTCAGGATTGCCAACAGTTCCCCCAGATGCAGGCATCTTTAGTGAATCATGGGCTCCTGAAGAATTGTCATCCTCTGCTGCCAGTGAAATTCTTGCTTCATATGGTCAAGATGAGAAAGAAAATACTACTTACTTTTGGAATACAACATCCACTAAGAAACTCGATGATACAAGAGCAACCACCTCTATTCAGGATAATGTGACTGTGCAATTTGAAGAACTTGGTTCTTCTGAATCTCCGATGCCATCTCCATACCAGCCTTCAAACCCAGGTCTAAATGATACCAGCATGACGCCTTTTTTAACTTTGCATCCATATAACTCCTTCTCTACAGGAGAAGGTGGTTTTAGTTCTTCATCATTGTCATCACCTTCATCTTCATTGCCATCATCATCATCACCACCATCTTACCAGCCTTCCTTATCAGTAACCAACGTATATTTTAAGTCCTCTTCTACTGTGCCTTACTTTGAAGTTATTGAGGAGGAAGTTTTAACTCAGGACACAACTATAGACATAGTGAATTCAAGTTCTATTAAAACCAGAAACAGTGTAAGTAATAATGCCACCAGTTTAATTGAGACTATTGAAAATGGTACCACTGATTTGGTAAAGAAAAACCAGTCTGTAGAACTGACTCAAGCACCATGGCGCACAGTCTCACCTACAGATGCAACAAGTGGGATCTTCTTAGGACAAACCAGCAATCAAAATGTTCCATCCTTATCATTAGAAACATCTACCTCACAAACAATCTATACTCTCCCTTTTAAAAGTGTCTCACCACCAAGCACTGAATACAGCTTTAACTCATTTAATGAATCATATAAACCTAACAATCCATTTAACACACCCTTTTCAATTACTGTAGATGTTAACAGTGTAGAATCACAACAAGAAGAGACACATACAATGATGGAAATTGGCAGTCATGTCAATACATCCACATATGTCCCTATGACACAAGAGGAAAATTCATCCTTTCAGCCTTTATCAGCCGAGCAGTTGTCATCAGGATTTATAGAATCCAGCTCTTATCACTTTACTGACACTACAACAATACCAAGTACAGGAGAAAAACCTGTAGAGGTATCCAGTTTTTCATTAGGATTAAGTATATCTAATTCCATGATGTCCACCATGTCTGTCACCACAGCAACTCTACTTAACCCATCAACAGAATTAATTTCTGTTCCACCTAATTACAATACCCATGCTGAACATACAATAGGACTCTCTTTGTCCGATAGACTATCCACCATGATATACAAGACAGAAACTAAAACTGATGATACAATGTCCTATAATACAGATCTCTTGACCAGCACTTCACACAGTCAAACTGTAAATACTACTTCAAGTCCAGAACAATCTATGTTATATTCTGAGGAAATGAGTTCTCACATTACCGTAAGTATATTACCAAGTACCAATACATCATCAACTGCTACAGAGGAAAAGCATTCTGAAAATGTACCTGATGACAAAACCTCATGGACTTTAATGACTCTTTCAGAAGGCCCATCAGAAGTATCTCTCCCTTTTAAACCATCCACTGCATCTTACAATACTAATGCAATGACAGAAGTCCTACAAACAGATCGTATAGTAGACAGCAGCCACAATCCAAATGAGAATACAAGTTTGTCATCTACTAGAACATTTTCATCTTCTGAGGACTTAACTTCTGATATCTCTGTCAATATGAAAGTTAGCACCATTGAGTCAGAAGAGGCATCATCAGTGAAGAGCACAGTATTCTCTATACCACTTGATACAAGTGACATGGCATTGTGGACTACTAAACAAATCGTAAGTGTTACATCACCATTGGAGACAACCTCATCAATGACGTTAGCATCTGAAATACCATTGGAAATATCTACACCCACAATGATAATTGACAGCAGTACAAACACCGAAATCCAGCAGACAAATTCCATAAAAGAAAGTACACACATTGTGACAAGCAGGACAGAAGATTTGGGTTTGACATCAATACAACAAGAATTCATAACTTCAGTTCCCAGTATGTTGACAAGTACCCCCCTTCAATCAACATTCAACCTTGGTTTTAGTGATGCAGCAACCACAACTATTGCTGATATCATCTATGCTACGCCTTATAGCACTTCAGTACCTAAGAGTAATACATCTGTACTAACAGCTGCTATCCAGACAAATGGTTCTGAAACACTTACTTTCAGCTGGGTTTCCTCTGCTTTGCATGAGATCAGTACAAGTACAGATACTATTGAGGGAAACTCTTCTCCATATTCCAATTATATAGTTACAAGTACACCTAATGACACCACACCCATGTGGCTAACACAATTTGAATCTTCAATTATGTATCAGTCATCATCTTTACCTACATCTAATTTTAGTGAAATAAGTAATTATTTTAATACTAATAGTGAACAAAGTTCTTCAAACATAAAAGAACCTTTAGAAGCAACATCACCGCTAGAAGTAACAACGAGGTCTACAGTAATCACCCCTTCTACTACAAGTACACTATGGACCATTGCTGACAGTGAACAAAATACATTAAACCCAATAGGACCTTCAGAAGAAACATCACCATTAGAGTCAACAACAGGGTCATTAGTAATCACCCCTTCAAGTGCAAGTGCATTATGGACCGTTACTGATGGTGAACAAAATACATCCAACCCAATAGTTCCTTCAGAAGAAACCTCACCATCAGAATCAACAACAGGGTCAACAGTATTCACCCCTTCAAGTGCAAGTGCACTATGGACCGTTACTGATGGTGAACAAAATACATCCAACCCAATGGGACCTTCAGAAGAAACCTCACCATCAGAATCAACAACAAGGTCAACAGTATTCACCCCTTCAAGTGAAATTACATTATGGACCATAACTGATAAAATGATTGAAACTGCAACCAATGTTTTACCATTTATGGTCAACATATCCGCAACATTGTTTTCTTTCGAGTCCACAAATATGGATAAAGAAACAGAAAGTTTGCTGAAGTCTACTAAATGGGACATCTCAAGTCCTCAGTCTCTAGCCAATACTGTAACAACTCCATACCCATTAACACAACCAAGTGTCAGTGCCACGGACTATAAAAACTCCACCACACAGATTACTTCTATGTTAGGCTATATCAGGAGTCTTGGTACAATAATGTTAACAAGCAGCCAGTCAAGTGATTCTTCATTGCTATCCACAGTGCAACCAACAAGCAGAAATTTTGAATACCAGACAAGTTCAGAAGGTCTTCAGAACACCAATATCAATAGTCCTTCTACTGTGGCATCTTTACTATCTCAGCTGGCAACAGAAAATGAATCTTCACCCACCAACACTGTAGATATGATACACTCTAATAGAAGTACAACACGTATACAGGACACTACAATGTCCATGCTTCACAACACATCTCATTTGTCATCCACAACAATAAAATTTACTCATTCCTCATCTTTCTCACCTCTCGCAACTACAAACTTTCCAACAAACATATCTAATTCTCTCTCTACAGTATCTTCTGTGGTATCATCCGCTGCAGTATCAACTGTTTCAACTGCAGGAAATGCAACACAAAATCTTACTTCTACAGAAAAGCCTGCTCCTTCTTCTTCTGTGACTCTCACATCCCCCACAACTCATGTGTCCCCATCTATTATTTATACATTGTTGTCCACTCAGCTCACCAAGAGTGACCAGACATCAGCATTGGGAGTTGTCACTACACATTTTAAACCAATAAACCTCACCACTCATAGGTCCACTGTAGTAGTTTCTCCAAATACTTTTCAAACCATGACCTTCACATCAACCCCTTCTACTACTATCCATTCCGCTAGTACAGGTACAGTCACAACAGTGTCAGATACCACCAAACTGTCTACTGTTCTTCCTCACACCAATACTTCATCAACAATGGCAGCAACTACAGCAGCATTCCTAAGGACGTCTGTGGCTTCTGTAAGACCAGCAACAAGTGCAACCATTGCTATTAGCACAGCTCCAGCAACCATAATGAGTACATCCATAATGCCTTCTTCAGTTGACTGCAAACCATCATCCGAAACCATGGTGAAAACTGGTACGTCCATTGTTCTCAAATGGCCCTGTTTAGTTTGATTAAAAATGTTTTGCATACCAAAAATTCAATGTCAAATTTGGAATCCCAGTAACCCCAAAATTTATTATGATTTAATTAAAGCTTGTAAATGATGGTTCATACCTGAGCAGCCAAGTTAGTCACACTTCACTGAACCTTCTATCTATCAATGATGAGATGTTTTCCCTAATTGTCTGCTGTTTTAATCCTACTAGTAGGAGGAATAGATTCTGACTTGTGCTGTTTCAGACTTTGAAGCTTCATAAAAATGTCAGAGTTGTGGGCCTACTTTTACATGTTGTGAGGTTTCTGTGGCAAATAAAATCCATCAACAAGTAATCATGCCTCTTCAGTACAGCAAGACTGCAATACAAAGTGGGTTTTCAGCCTAAGGGCACATGCAGTTTTGATGTTGTTACTTTGTAAGAACGCTGCTGCTGGCTGCAGAGTCTCCATCAGCATCTAGACAACTGCATGTGGCAATGTTTATTATTGTAAAGGAACACTAACCCGCCAAATAACAGTAAATGAACTTGCCCATGGTATTTGCCCGTCTGCTATACTTTTTATGTTTCAGCATAAAATAAGGTTTACATTCTTCAGCCAGACCTTCCTCTTTCTGACTGACAGACAACTGACTTAATCAAGAGGGTCATGGTACTTCCGCTCTCCTGCTGAAGACAGAGTAGATGGGGAGGTCTTCTGCTGCAGCCACTTGCCTTACAGCCAGGCAAGAGCTTGTAACATTGAGGAGGGTGAAAATGCTGACAAATTAGCAGATTAACCTTCATTTGTTAGAAGATAATTCTAATGTGTCTATAAATATGGCTCCATTTACTATTGTCACAGGATGGTGGCTGCAAATAAATGGAAAATGTCAATATCTCTAAAAGTAAAGTATCATAATAATAACTTTGGCTGCGTCTATACCTTCTAATTTACAAATTGATGGCAAAATGTACAATTTCAGGGGAAATCCTCTTGAAGGTAGCCATAGATATTTTGATGTCCTAATGAATGCCCTGCTAGTAAACCTCTATGAAGGGCTGCATAAAGGGGTTCTGTGCTGTGGAAATTTGTTCTTTGCTAGATGGGTCCCAAATGATAAACATTGTACCCACTGCTGGTAAACTCAGTGTACAGTGAAAATATATGGTGAATTGGGTTGGTTTGCTCAGTTTTCCTGAAATTGGAAAGATAGGAGAAATGAAGACCTTTATGGTTCTCTTTGTAATAAAGGGCTGTTTGTGCAATTAATGAAGTTTTTGGTCCCCCAAAGAGCAAGACACTCGAATTCACAAAGTTGTTTTATGTTCAAACTAGTCTTAAAGGGAACCTGTCACCCCCAAAATCGAAGATGAACTAAGCCCACCTGCATCAGGGGCTTGTCTACAGCATTCCTGTTGCCCTGTTTGTCCTCTGTTTTGTTTCATTCCTGTTTGTCTGCACTGTTGAGTGCATACAAAGTACGCCGGAGCCACAGCGTGAAGACAAGAAGAGGACGTCATCCTATGAAGATGGGAGGCCCCGGACCCGGACCAGCAGCGGGAACACCCCTGGGTGAGTATATTCTAACCTCTTTTTCTCGTCTTTCAGGATACATCGGGGGCTTATCTACAGCATTACAGAATGCTGTAGATAAGCCCCTGATGCCGGTGGGCTTAGCTCACCTTCGATTTTGGGGGTGACAGATTCCCTTTAATGAGGTTGCATGGTGGAGTCAGAGGCACCTGATTCATTAAGAGGCTTTGTGCGACTCGCCACAAATCTTACTCCTATCAGGGAGTAAAGTACTCCAATACTGGACATTAATTACAGTATACAAGCGGGCATCACCACGACCCATTCCGGACGCTCTAACCATTTTGGTAGAGCTCACCAAAACGGGCTTGAAAATGCTCACGTTATGCAAAAAATGTGGAACTTTTGAGCAGGTTTTACACAATATTTCTGGCATAAACACTTTGCCGTGCCTTTGCGTCTGTTTTCTGCCCAAGCTAATTGATGGAGGTCTAGAATGAAGGACTACCCTAACAAAAAAGGGTTTCTTTAAAGTGTTATTGGGTTCTCAACATCAGATAAATCCTGTAAGAGAGCTTGACTACTTGATGCATGATATTTTACAATCTATTCTGTAGGTAAATCATAAACCCAACTAACAAATGAACAAATTATTTGCTATCATGTACTTACAGTTTCAACTAAATAAAGCCCACAAGTGAGAACAGACATCGGCATCCGATTAGTAACCCTGCGTTAGCATGTAGCCCACTGATGGCTGGTAGTAATTGGTTTTTAATGTTTTATTCATAGAAGCTCTAAATGCACTAATATATCTATTTTGTAGTTGGCAAAGATTTTTTAAGTTTGTGTAATGTGTAAAGCAACATATGATCTAGTGATTGTATCCCATTGTTAGTTCTTACCCTAAAGCCGGTGATCGCACAGAATGAGAGCATTGTACAGAAATTTGAAGAGTTCCTCAATCTCACTTTGTATCGTGCATTAAACCAGTCCATCAAAGTAATTGTGAACAGCAGCTCACGAAATGTAAGTACAGAATATCCCACATGTTCTCAGTTTTGACGGGATAGAATAACTTGAGGAATTAAAGAAAAAAAGCCTTGTATTATTCTAGTGCCTCTCTTGTTCATAGGCTGAGTCTGGTATTGCAGCCTCAAGTGAATTTTCGTGTATAGCTATAATCCCATTATCTGATTGTAATGGCATAAACTGCTGGGGTGAGATACTTTGTGTGTCTTTTTAGTATATGACTGTACATGGTAATGGAGGTGAAGGTGTTTTTGTATATAGTAACCCACACTAGAGTCTTTGGGTGAAGATTTCTCTCCCATTTTTGCATCTCATGTACAAATAAATATGAAAACCCACAGAAACATCTAATAAATTAATAATATTTAAATGACTTTCATTGACCAATCTTAATTTGTCCAAGGAGTGTGCACACGTTCAGTATTAGGTCAGTATTTTACATCAGTATTTGTAAAAGCCAAAACCAGGAGTGAAACAGAGGAAAAGTATAATAGAAACACATCACCACTAGTGATGGGCGAACACCCCATGTTCAGGATCGGCGGGTTCGCTCGAGTTTTTTTGTAAAGTTCGAGTTCGGGGCCAGAGATGACACGAACTTGCATCCGAACCCCGAACTCGGACTTTACATTTATGGGATGGGGTGGGTGGAGCTGTAAAAAAGGCAGAAAATTAATAATAAACATTATAATTTTACTATCCTCCTGAACTGCTGTCTCCCGGCCGCATCTGCTTTTGGGGCCGCTCATTAACTGCCGGCAGTATTCACTGCACTCTGCAGTCTTCGGCTTTTTCCGGCAGTGTTCGTGCGGTGACGTCACCGCACGAACACTGACGGAAATATCCGAAGACTGTCGAGTGCTGTGAATACCGTCTGAAGGTAATGAGCGGCCCAGGAAGCAGATGCGGCCGGGAGACAGCGGGCTGGAGGACACGTTGCTGGACAGGTAAGTATAATTATAATGTTTATTATTAATTTTTTGCTTTTTTTTTTACAGCCCGAACTGGACGCGAACTGTAACACGGGTTTCCCATGGAAACCCATGTTCGGGACTGTGTGACTGAACACTATGTGTTTGGTACGGTTCTGAACTTTACAGTTCGGGTTCGCCCATCCCTAGTCACCTAGTCACTCCTGTAATTATCACCCATTACTGGTTTTGGCTTACAAATACTAATGTAAAATACTGACCAAATACTGAACGTGTAGACATGGCGTAAGAGGAGGAAATATTAATTTAAAATAAAATATTTACCTGTTAAATGCCGCTAACATTCCAGCAATATCACTCTTGTCCTCACCAATGTTCATAGTGTACATTATGTATTTATACAGTGCCTTTAAAAAGTATTCCTTGTAATTTTATGTGGCAGACCAACAAAAAAAGTACCAAGTATTTGTGATATGTAAAAGAAATTATACATGGTTTTCTAAATATTTAAAAAATACAAATCTGAAAATTGTTATTTGTATTCATCCTCCTGATTCACTAGTTTGTAGGACCACCTTTCTCTGCAATTACTACTGCAAGTCGATTGCAGTTTGTCTCTACCAGCTTTGCACATCAAGAGGCTGACATTTTTCCTAATCTTCTTTGAAAACTAGCTCTAACTCAGAGAGATTGGATGGAGGCATCTGTGAACAGCAATTTTCAAGACTTGCCGCAGATTCCCAGTGGGATATAGGTCTGTACTTTGACAATACCCTTCACACATCAATGTGTTTTGATCTAAACCATTTAATTGCAGTTCTGACAGTATTTTTAGGGTCGTTGTCCTCCAGGAAGGTGAACCCACTCCCCAGTCTCAAGTCTTTTGCATCGGCTACCAGTTTTTACCCCAGCGTTACCCTGTATTTAGCTCCATCTACCTTCCCATCAACTCTGACAAACTTCCCTGTTCCTTCTCTAGAAAAGCATTCCTACAGCATGATGCTGCCACCAACATGTTTGACGGTGGGAATGGTGTTTCCAGGGTGGTGTTTAGTATTAGTTTTCCTCCACCCATACAGAGGCTTGTGGAAGTATTCATCCCATCTTCTGCATTTCTCGTATTTTGCTACTACATAACCTGAAATTTCATTTTTTTTAGGGTTTGCTTCAGTTCTTGTAAATAACATGCCTACAACTGTGAAAGTTTGGTTTTCTTTATATTGTGAAGCAAACAGCAAATATGACAAAATAACTGAAAACTTTAGTATGCATAACTATTCACCCTCCCTAAAGTCAGTACTTTATAGAGCCTGCTTTTGTGGCAATTACAGCTGCACGTCACTATGGATAAGTCTCTATGAGATTTTCACATCTTGCCACTGGGATTTTTACCCATTCTTCAAGGCAAAACTGCTCCAACTCCTTCAAGTTAGATTGTTTCCTCTGGTGAACAGCAGTTTAAAAGTCTGATCACAGATTCTCTGTTGGATTAAGGTCTGGGCTTTGACTAGGCCACTCCAACATATTTACATGTTTCACTTTAAACCACTGGAGTGTCGTTATAACAGGATGCTTTGGGTCATTGTCTTGTTGGAAGGTGAACCTACATCCTATTATCAAATCACTGACAGGCTGAAAAAGAATATCCCTGAATTTGGCACCATCCATCTTCCCCATGACTCGGACCATTTTCCCTGTCCCTGCTGCCAAAAAATATCACCACAGCATGAAGCTGCAACCATCATGTTTCAGTGTTGGGATGGTGTTCTTGGGGTAATGAGCTGTGTTTGTTTGGCGCTAGAGGTTGCGTTTACCTTGGTGGCTAAAAAGTTACATTTTGGTCTCAATTGACCACAGCACCTTCCTCCATACATTTGGGGAGTCTCCACATGTATTTTTTGTCAAACTCAAAACAAACCTTACAATTTTTGTGTGTACGTAAAGGCTTTTTTCTGCCCATTCTTTCATAAAAGCCACCTCTATGGTGTGTATGGCTTATTGTGGCCATATGGACAGATACTCCAAGCTCTGCTTGAGAACAGTTATCTTTAGTCTCTGTGCTGCCTCTCAGAATAATGCCCTGCTTGCATGGGTTGGGTCTTGGCAGGTTTCTTATGGTACTATATTCTTTCCATTTGATGATAATGGAGTTGATGGATCTCCGGGGGATCATCAGAGATTGGCATTTTTTTTATAACCCAACCCTGACTTGTACTTCTCAACAACCTTGTCCCTGACTTGTTTGGAGATCTCCTTGGTCTCCATGGTGTCATTTGTTTAGTGATGCCTCTTGCTTAATGTGATTGCAGCCTCTGTAGCCTTTCAGAAAAGGTGTGTAGATACTGACAGACTATGTGACACTTAAGGCCCCGTCACACACAGCGACGCTGCAGCGATACAGACAACGATGCTGATCGCTGCAGCGTCGCTGTTTTGTCGCTGTGTGGTCGCTGGGGAGCTGTCTCACAAGACAGCTCTCTCCAGCGACCAACTATCAGGGGAACGACTTCGGCATCGTTGAAACTGTCTTCAACGATGCCGAAGTCCCCCTGCAGCACCCGGGTAACCAGGGTAAACATCGGGTTACTAAGCGCAGGGCCGCGCTTAGTAACCCGATGTTTACCCTGGTTACCAAAAAAAACAAACAGTACATACTCACCATCTGATGTCCGTCAGGTCCCTTGCCGTCTGCTTCCTGCTCTGACTGAGTGCCGCTGTACAGTGAGAGCAGAGCGCAGCAGTGACGTCACCGCTGTGATCTGCTCTCACTGTACGGCGGCACTCAGTCAGAGCAGGAAGCAGACGGCAAGGGACCTGACGGACATCAGATGGTGAGTATGTACTGTTTTTTTTTTTTTACATTTACGCTGGTAACCAGGGTAAACATCGGGTTACTAAGCGCGGCCCTGCGCTTAGTAACCCGATGTTTACCCTGGTTACCAGTGAAGACATCGCTGGATCGGTGTCACACACACCGATTCAGCGATGTCAGCGGGACCTCAACGACCAAAAAAAGGTCCAGGCCATTCCGACACGACCAGCGATCTCGCAGCAGGGGCCTGGTCGCTGGTACGTGTCACACATAGCGAGATCGCTACTGAGGTCGCTGTTGCGTCACAAAACTTGTGACTCAGCAGCGATCTCGCTAGCGATCTCGCTATGCGTGACGGGGCCTTTAGATAGCACACAGGTGGACTTCCTTTAACTAACAATGTGACTTATGAAGGTAATTACTTGTAGCAGAAAATTTTAGGGGCTACATAGCAAAAAGGGTGAATATATATGCAGATACCAATTTTTAGTTATTTGATCCCAGAAATTTAATTTATGCCTATATTTTTCTCACTTCACTTCACCAACTTAGACTATTTAGTGCTGATGCATAACACACAAATTGTATTATAATATTTATAAACAGGTTGCAATGTAACCAAAATAGGTAAAAAGCAAAGGGGGTGAATACTTTTTTAAGCCCCTGTAGCGTTTTGCAAACTGCAAATGGGACTTCTTATGGCTTGCTTTCAAAAATGACTTTCTTCTTGCGACTCTTCCATAACCCCAGATTGCGGAGTATGCGACTAACAGTTGTTAGGCCGGTTTCACACTTGCGTTTGGAGCAGCTGCGGAGGGCTGCGGACTTCCTCCGTGAAGCCCCGCACTCCGCCGCTAGCTCCGCCTACTTCTGCATGCGGCCTGTGTACCTATATTTAACATTAGGTATGCAGGTCGTGCGGCTGTATGCGGAGGCTGCCACATGCGTCGTTTTGACGCTGTGGCGACCAGCGTAGGACGCAGCCTGTAGCATTTTTTTTTTTATCTGCAGCGTCAAAACGACGCATGCGGCAGCCTTTGCATACAGCCGCACGACCTGCGTACCTAATGTTAAATATAGGTACACAGGCCGCATGCCGGCCGCATGCAGAAGTAGGTGGAGCTAGCGGCGGAGGGCGGGGCTTCACGGAGGAAGTCCATAGCCCTCTGCAGCTGCTCCAAACGCAAGTGTGAAACCGGCCTTATCTGGACAGATTCTCCCACCTCCACTGTGCATCTCTGCAGCTCCTCCAGCTTGACTATGTGCCTCTTGACTACTCTATTTAGTAGATAAACAGGGATTAAAAGCTCACCACACTTGCTTGTTGTTCAAAAGCCGAGAAACCTGTAGCTGATGGGTGCCCAGTTCCACTTGAGAAGCACAGCAAAGCACATATGTGAAGAGGGAGGTATACAGCACAGCCATCCAGAAAGTTAAAATCTGAAATATTTATTGGAAACTTCTTAAAATCATTGGATCCTTCCTAGAACAAATTAAAACTGGCACATTTTAGCAATACAATGCCATTAATAATAGTATATATCCAATAAATATTTTGGACTTTAATTTACTGGAGGTTGTGCTGTCTACATATCTCTTCACCTATTTTGTCTAATAAGTGCTCTCTTTGCTTGGGATGTCAGCTTAGTTGGACAGCCATGTAGGTTTACAGTTGTGTCATTCACCAGCGATTTTTGGAGAATGGATTGAAGAGTGCTCCATGACATATTCAGAGCTTGATAAATATTTTTTATAACCTAACTCTTCTCCACAACTTTATCCCTGACCTGTCTAGTGTGTTCCTTGGTTTTCATGATGCTGTTTGATCCCTTATATTCTCGAATGAACCTCTGAGGCTTCACAGAACGGCTGTATTACGAATACTGTGTAGTAATTATAGTAATAAATTACACACAGGTGGACTCAATTTGTGACTTCTGGAGGTATTTAGTCACTCAGGATTTTACTTAAGGGTATCGGTCTATAGGGTGCTGAATACAAATGCACATCTCAATATTCAGATTTATATTTTTAAAATAATTAGAATAACGTATCATTTCCTTCACACCACAAATAATTGTCACTCTGTGTTTTTTATTACATAAAATTCAAATAAAATACATTTATGTTTGGGGATTTAGCATGAAAAGTTAATGGGCTATGAATACTTTTTCAAGGCACTATATCATTGCGATCTGCAAAAAAGAAAAGATGCAAAGAAGTAAAATTTCTTTGTTAATAATTAAAAATGTATGTATAAAGGTATCATCCAGACTTGGTCTAAGAACGTATAGAGCATTTGAAACGCATTCACTTTTTTAATTCTCTGCTTTACCCCTAATCCCCAATTGCACCTACAGTGGCACGTAAAGGTTTGGGTACCCCTGGTAAAAATTACTGTTTTTGTGTACAATTAAGCAAGTTGAAGATGACTATCTAAAAGGCCTAAAGTAAAAAATGACACATTTCCTTAGCATTTTAGGCAAAAAAAATTGTTTTCATTTATCACATTTTTAAAAATTACAAAAAGGAAGTGGGTCAGTGCAAAAGTTTGGGCACTCTGCATGGTTAGTGTCACACCTCTGTTGTCAGGTATTTCAGGACCAGGGGCTTCTTCCCTGTCCATACCGCTAGGAGTGTGCTAGCTTGCCCTGTTCCCTGGATTACTTCTGATGGGGAAGACGCCGGGGCCACGTACTTTGCCATAGTTTCGGAATCCGCCCTCAGTCTATACCCTTCCACCATCCAGGAAATAGGGGAGTAGCAGTGTACTGTATTACGCCAACCAGACTAACAAGATAATACAAACAGGTATAAAGAAAAATACCAGTCATACAAATATATTCATAGAAACGACAGAGGTAAACACTGGGGAGTGGAGGGTGGGGTAAAACCAAATTAGGAGAAGGAAAGGAATTAGCACACAACCAAAACCTAGCCTCCATAATAACAGGGTCTGTACCACAGGACTGGCGTATAGCAAATGTGGTGCTAATATTCAAAAAGGGGACAAAAACTGAACTCGGTAATTATAGGCCAGTAAGCTTAACCTCTACTGTGGGTAAAATCCTGGAGGGAATTTTAAGGGATGCTATACTGGAGTATCTGAAGAGGAATAACCTCATGACCCAGTATTAGCACGGGTTTACTAGGGACCGTTCATGTCAGACTAATTTGATCAGCTTCTATGAAGAGGTAAGTTCCGGACTGGACCAAGGGAACCCAGTGGACGTAGTGTATATGGATTTTTCCAAAGCTTTTGATACGGTGCCACAAAAGGTTGATACATAAAATGAAAATAATGGGGATAGGGGAAAATATTTATAAGTGAGTTAAGAGCTGGCTCAGGGATTGGAAACAAAGGGTGGTTTTTAATGGAGCACACTCGGACTTGGTCGCGGTTAGCAGTGGGGTACCACAGGGGTCAGTATTGAGCCCTCTTCTTTTTAACATATTTATTAATGACCTTGCAGATGACACTAAACTCTGCAGGGTAATCAATACAGAGGAGGACAATTTTATATTACAGGATGATTTATGTAAACTAGAAGCTTGGGCTGATAAATGGCAAATGAGCTTTAATGGGGATAAATGTAAGGTCATGTACTTGGGTAGAAGTAATAAGATGAATAACTATGTGCTTAATTCTAAAACTCTGGGCAAAACCATCAATGAAAAAGACCTGGGTGTATGGGTGGATGACAAACTCATATTCAGTGGCCAGTGTCAGGCAGCTGCTATAAAGGCAAATAAAATAATGGGATGCATTAACCCTTTCACGACATGCGCCGTGCATGTACTGCGCATGCCGTGAATCCCCTTTTGATGTGGGCTTCGGCGCTGAGCCCACATCAAAGTCGTGACATGTCAGCTGTTTTGTACAGCTGACATGTGCGCGCAATAGCGGCGGGTGAAATCGCTATTCACCCGCCGCTATTAACCTGTTAAATGCCGCTGTCAAACGCAGACAGCGGCATTTAACTAAAGCTTCCGGCCGGGCGGCCGGAAATGACGTCATCGCCGACCCCTGTCACATTATCCAGGGTCGGCGATGTGTCAGGACAGTAACCATAGGGGTCCTTGAGACCTCTATGGTTACTGATGCCGGCCTGCTATGAGCGCCCCCCTGTGGTCGGCGCTCACAACACACCTGCATTTCAGCTACATAGCAGCGATCTGATGGCTGATCGCTGCTATGTAGCTGAGCCGATCGAGTTGTGCCAGCTTCTAGCCTCCCATGGAGGCTATTGAAGCATGGCACAGGTAAAAAAAAAAGTTTTTAAAAATATGAAAAAAATTTTAAAAAACATAAAAGTTTAAATCACCCCCCTTTCGCCCCATCCTAAATAAAACAATAAAAAAAAAAATCAAACCTACACGTATTTGGTATCGCCGCGTTCAGAATCGCCCGATCTATCAATAAAAAAAAGCATTAACCTGATCGCTAAACAGCATAGCGAGAAAAAAATTCAAAACGCCAGAATTACGTTTTTTTGGTCGCCGCGACATTGCATTAAAATGCAATAACGGGCGATCAAAAGAACGTATCTGCACAAAAGTGATATTATTAAAAACGTCAGCTCGGCACGCAAAAAATAAGTCCTCACTCGACCCCAGATCACGAAAAATGGAGACGTTTCGGGTATCGGAAAATGGCACTTTTTTTTTTTTTTTTTTATTTAAGCAAAGTTTGGAATTTTTTTTCACCACTTGGATAAAAAATAACCTAGACATACTAGGTGTCTATGAACTCGTAATGACCTAGAGAATCACAATGGCAGGTCAGTTTTAGCATTTAGTGAACCTAGCAAAAAAGCCAAACAAAAAACAAGTGTGGGATTGCATTTTTTTCCCGTTTTCTAGTAAAAGACATGGTAAAACCAATGGTGTCGTTCAAAAGTACAACTAGTCCCGCAAAAAATAAGCCCTCACATGGCCATATTGACAGAAAAATAAAAAAGTTATGGCTCTGGGATAGAGGGGAGTGAAAAACGAAAACGCAAAAACGAAAAAGGGCCGCGACAGGATGCACATGAGGAGAACATAATTTTACCTCTATACAAGTCACTAGTTCGACCACACTTAGAATACTGTGTACAGTTCTGGTCTCCGGTGTATAAGAAAGACATAGTTGAACTGGAGCGGGTGCAGAGAAGAGCGACCAAGGTTATTAGAGGACTGGGGGGTCTGCAATACCAAGATAGGTTATTACACTTGGGGCTATTTAGTTTGGAAAAACGAAGACTAAGGGGTGATCTTATTTTAATGTATAAATATATGAGGGGACAGAACAGAGACTTTTCTGATGGTCTTTTTAATCATAGTCCTGAGACAGGGACAAGGGGGCATCCTCTACGTCTGGAGGAAAGAAGGTTTAAGCATAATAACAGACGCGGGTTCTTTACTGTAAGAGCAGTGAGACTATGGAACTCTCTGCCGTATGATGTTGTATTGAGTGATTCATTACTTAAATTTAAGAGGGGACTGGATACCTTTCTGGAAAAGTATAATGTTACAGGGTATACATACTAGATTCCTTGATAGGGCGTTGATCCAGGGAACTAGTCTGATTGCCGTATGTGGAGTCGGGAAGGATTTTTTTTCCCCAAAGTGGAGCTTACTATTTGCCACATGGGTTTTTTTTTGCCTTCCTCTGGATCAACATGTTAGGGCATGTTGGGTTAGGCTATGGTTTGAACTAGATGGACTTAAAGTCTTCCTTCAACCTTAATAACTATGTAACTATGTAACTAGCAACAGTCTCAGATATATCCACCAAATGCCTTCTCAAACAGCAGCAACAAACCACCATTTCCTAACCATGCAGCAAGAGGCTAGCTGTGGCCATGAATGCTTGCCAGGGCCCAGAATATATAGGAGATTAGAGTGTCTAACAGCGAACAGCTGAGAGCCTTAATTCAGGAAAGCTTACAAAAGCTATCAACTGAGCAGATGAATCCCTGCACTGCTAAAAGAAACCTGCACCGTTTAATATGAAGGCGAAGTGCTTCTGATCAGTGCAGGAGTTGGAGAAATCAGACGCTGCAGTCTTCTGGCACCTCTCTGTCGCGGTAAACCCCCTTTTGAAAGTATCGCAGCTTGTAGACGCTTTTTGGAGCTCTACTAGAGTCTTTCACTTCTTCTTTAAGGGATTTTGATCCATTCTTCCTTGGAAAATTCTTCCAATTCTGTGAGATTTGTGTATCGTTTTGCATTCACTGCTATTTTGAGGTCAAGCCACAGATTTTCAATGATGTTCGGACCAGAGGAATGTTAGAGCAATTGTAAAACCTTCAGCTTGCGCCTCTTGAAGTAGTCTATTGTGGATTTTGATGTCTGTTTAGGATCATTATCCATTTGTAGAAGCCATCCTCTTTTCCACTTCAGCTTTTTTACAGATGGTGTTATGTTTGCATCAAGAATTTGTCGAAATTTAATTGCATCTATTCTTCCCTCTACCCATGAAATGTACCCCGTGCCATTGGCTGCAACACAACCCCACAAAATGATTGATCCACCCTTATGCTTAAATTTTACAGTTCTGACCAGTGTCACTTTATTTGGTAATAACTCTGGAACGCTTTAACAGATCCCACTGATTCTGAGATTGTTTTTTCGTGACATATTTTACTTCATAATAGTGGTAAAATTTATTCAATATGACTTGCATTTACTTATGAAAAAAAACGAAATTTGGCAAACATTTTGAACATTTTTCAATTTTCAGTCTTTTAATTTTTATGCCCTTAAATAAAAGTTATGTCACAAAAAATAGTTCATAAATAACATTTCCAACATGTCTACTTTACACCAGAACAATTTTGGAAACATATTTTTTTTTGGTTAGGAAGTTAGAAGGGTTAAAAGTTGACTGGCAATTTCTAATTTTTCCAGCAAAATTTACCAAACCATTTTTTTTAGTAAGGACATCACATTTGAAGTGACTTTGGGGGGCCTATATGACAATAAATACCCAAAAGTGACACCATTCTAAAAACTACACCCCTAAACCACATTCAAGAATTAATGGAATGTGGATAGAAAAACTGAACATTTAACTTTTTTGTAAAAAACTTTAACTTTAGACCCACATTTTTTTATTTTCACAAAGGTAACAGGAGTCAATGGACTTCAAAAATAGTTGTACAATTACTCCTAAGTAAGCTGATACCCCACATGTAGGGGAAAACTACTACTGTTTGGGTGCATGGCAGGGCTTGGCAGAGAAGGACTACTACTCCCTACGCCTGCTGCCGCTAATAACAGCGAGAGCAGGCGTGACTGATGGGAGTATTCATCAGCTGACACCTGCTCTCTAAAAACACGGCGTGAGTTCCTCTGTATTTTTGATAATCAGCCAGGCAAAACTGACAACTGTGGGCTGCAACCCTCAGCTTTAGCAAGGTTGGTTATCAAGAACAGAGGGGTCCCCACACCATCTTTTAAAAAATTATTTAATTAAATTTCTCGTTTCTCCCTGTGAACTCTCTGAACTCAGCACTGCACCGTGAGACTTTCTCACTGAGGTCCTAGCAGTTAAGGGGCCCGGCTAGGAACGCAGCCTCAGTGACCGGCGGTAGCCTCGATGACGTCATCACTAGTCACTGAGGCTGAGCTTGCAGCAGCTCATTCCTCAGTGGTTCTCAGCCTGGATGGTCGCATCTTGGCATTGTCCAGGTTGAAAACTGTTACTCCTCAGACATGGATTACAGCGTGAGACAGAACGAAGGACAGGTGAGAGATATGATTGTTTTTTTATTTTTGTTTAATTCTAGCTGTGTGTTTATTTACAACATTACTAAGCCGTGGGCTTGATGTTACCGGACAATACAAAGGTGACATCAACCCCACAAATATGAACCCCACTTGCCACTGCCACAGGGCAAGTGGGAATAGCCGGGCAAAGCACCAGAATTGGCGCTTCTAAGGCTGGGTTCACATTACGTTTACAGCAGCCCATTCAACACATACGGTAACGGGCTGCTGTAAACGTAAGTGCCGGTATGGCAGCACGCTAGCGCAGATAGAGCATCTGCTAGCTCTATCTGCGCTAGCAGGGACGGACCTGGAAACGCTGCAGCCCGCGTCTCAGGGTCTGTCACTCAATGACGGCACATCCTAGCGCACGACCATTGTGGGCAGGCGCTAGTGATGTGTCCGACATTGGAGTCAATGGCGGCGTTAAACAGACTACGTTACACCGTGTTATGCCGCTGTGTAACGTAGTCCGTCTAAGGGACACCAGCAGCGCATTGCGAACCCAGCCTAATAGATGCCCCTTTTCTGGACGGCGCTGGGCTGCTATTTTCAGGCTGGGGGGGGCAATATCCATTGCCTATTGGCAGCCTCAGAATACCAGCCCACAGCTGTCTGCTTTAGGTTATATTTAAATAATTTAAAAAAGTGTGGGGACCCCTCAATTCTTGATACTAGCACCGCGACTGAGTGCCGCATTAAGGATATGATGTAGCCATACGTCCAAGGTCAGTAAATATCAACCAACCTGGACGTATGGATACGTCCAATGTCGGGAAGGAGTTAGCAGTTGGCGAGATGTTCTTTTCCTGAAATTCTATGCCTTTTTTTCTCCACACATGCCTTTGATTATTGTGGCCAAAGAGTTCTATTTTTACCTTATCAGTCCACATGAATTGTTTTCAGAATGCATCAGGCTTGTTTAGATGTTCTTTTACATACTTCTGTTGCTGGACTTAATCGTCAGGATGCAGGAGAGGTTTTCTTATGATGACTCTTCCATAAAGGCTGTATTTGTGCAGGTGTCTCTCAACTGTAAAACAATGTACCACAACTCCAGAGTCTGCTAAATGTTTCTAAATGTCTTTTGCAGTCAAGCGGGGGTTCTGATTTGCCTCTCTAGCAATCCTTCAAGCAGCTCTAACTAAAATTTTGCTTGGTCTTCCAAACCTTATCTCGATCTCCACTGTTCCTGTTAACTGCTATTTCTTAATTACATTTGGCAAGGATATCGGAAGGAGATATAAAAGAGGAGACAAGGGGCGCAGAGTCTAAAGGTACCGTCACACTAGGCGATATCGCCAGCAATCCGTGACGTTGCAGCGACCTGGATGGCGATATCGCTGTATTTGACACGCAGCAGCGATCTGGATCCCGCTGTGAAATTGCTGGTCGCTGCTAGAAGGTCTGCACATTATTTGGTCGCTAGGTCGCCGTGTATCGCCGTGTTTGACAGCAAAAGCGACGATACCAGCGATATTTTACACTGGTAACCAGGGTAAACATCGGGTTACTAAGCGCAGGGCCGCGCTTAGTAACCCGATGTTTACCCTGGTTACCAGCGTAAAAGTTAAAAAAACAAACAGTACATACTCACCTGCGCGTCCCCCAGCCTCTGCTTCCTGACACTAAAGCGCCGGCCCTAAACTGAAAGTGAAAGCAACAGCGGTGACGTCACCGCTGTGCTGTTAGGGCCGGAGCTCAGTCAGCGTCAGGATGCAGAGGCTGGGGGACGCGCAGGTGAGCATGTACTGTTTGTTTTTTTAACTTTTACGCTGGTAACCAGGGTAAACATCGGGTTACTAAGCGCGGCCCTGCGCTTAGCAACCCGATGTTTACCCTGGTTACCCGGGGACCTCGGCATCGCTGGTCGCTGGAGAGCGGTCTGTGTGACAGCTCTCCAGCGACCACACAGCGACGCTGCAGCGATCGGCATTGCTGTCGCTATCGCTGCAGCGTCGCTTAATGTGACGGTACCCTTAGTGTAGGTGTATATTCACAGTAAGAAATATATATTGTTGCACTCACCCTTTGGATGTCTTGCATGTACATTCAATTGATCCGTATGATGCATCCACGCCTAATAATATTCCGGTATGCAGCACTATTGCAGGAACTATGCCAGCCTTGATCCAAGGATTGCATGTGAATACAATGGTTAGAAAAAAAAAATTCCTTTCTTGGCGCTTCCGGAAGACAAGGATAGTTTGGAGGTTGAGATAATTTGCTCAGTACCAAATTTATTAGGACACTTTAATAAGAACAAAACAACGCGTTTCAGCCCACAACGGCCTTCATCAGGTATTATATGTGCTTTTAAAAATGTTTTAAAAGAAAGTTGTCTTTATAGACTGGAGTCACCAGTAATTACACCATTAACCATTAATTACATTTGGATGTGAGGAAAGAGTAACTTGAAAACGCTTTGTTATCTTCTTATAGCCTTCTCCTGCTTTGCGGACCTCCACCATTTTCATTTTCAAAGTGCTAGGAAGCTGCTTAGAAAAACCCATGAGTGTTGTTTTTTGGCACAAGGCTAGAGGAGGCTGGGTTTTTATAAACCGGGCAAATTTGCACCACCTGGCCTTTCCTAAGATTGACAGTGAACAAGCCATAAACCTAACAGGCTAATTAAGCTCTGAAACCTTTGTCAAAGTTATCTGAGAACACAAATATGCAAGAGTGCCCAAACTTTTGCATCAGCCCATTTTCCAGATTTTTAAATAAAAAAAAAATGATTATATATATTTTTTTTTTGCCTGAATTATAAAGGAAATATGTCATCCTCAACTTTAGGCCTTTTAGAGATGATTTCATCTTCAACTTGCTTAACTGTTCAGAATAACAGTAATTTTGACCAGGGGTGCCCAAACTTTTACATGCCACTGTATGCCTAGGTGCCTTACTGTGTTGCCTTTATACATACATTTTTAATTATTAAATAAAACAAGAAGAAATTTTACTCCTATGCTTCTTTATTTGAAGCTGGAACTTTGTGAGCTGTGAAAGACAGAAAATAATAAACAACCATAATACTCACCTTAGGCATAATCCACTGATGCCCAAGTCCCTTGGAAAAAAAACAAAATAATAAACAACCATATCCCTCACCTGTCCAATGTGAAGATAATCCATACTGTCCCATGGCGATCTGGATGATTTGGAGAGCAGCACAACAGTGACTGCTCACCCCGTCAGGTGGTTTACACTAACAGGAGTGTAATCACTCATGCAGTGTCTAGTGCTGAGCTGCCGTGAGAAAGTTCATAAGAGTTCAAACATGATGAACCCCGGTGACTTCACTTATGGCACCATTCACTGCATGAGAAAGTTCTTACTGATGCTCCATTTCTAGGACGGCTGAGAGCCTATTGCCTTTTCCTAGGCCAGTGATGGCGAACCTATGACACGCGTGTCAGTGCTGACACGCGTAGTCATTTTCAGTGACACGCCGGCCGCCGGCCGCGGCCCCATAGAAATTGCTTCTTTCCCAGGGTCTGAAGGAGAGGAAACTCTCCTTCAGGCCCTGGGAACCATATTAATGTGTAAAATAAAGAATTAAAATAAAAAATATTGCTATACTCACCTCTCCGACGCAGCCTGGACTTCAGCAAGGGAACCGGCAGCGTTGTTTGCTTAAAAATCGCGCTTTAACTTCCTTACTTGAAGTCCCGGCTTGTGATTGGTCGCGCGCCGCCCATGTGACCGCAACGCGACCAATCACAGCAAGCCGTGACGTAATTTTAGGTCCTTCAGGATTTTAAAATTACATTCCGGCGTTGTGATTGGTTGCGTCGCGGTCACATGGGCGACGTGACCAATCACAAGCCGGGACGTCACGGGAGGCAGGACACGCGCGCATTTTAAAATGTGATTGCTGTCTGCAGGCCCTGTGATTGCTGTCTGCAGGCCCTGTGATTGCTGTCTGCAGGCCCTGTGATTGCTGTCTGCAGGCCCTGTGATTGCTGTCTGCAGGCCCTGTGATTGCTGTCTGGAGGCCCTGTGATTGCTGTCTGCAGGCCCTGTGATTGCTGTCTGCAGGCCCTGTGATTGCTGTCTGCAGGCCCTGTGATTGCTGTCTGCAGGCCCTGTGATTGCTGTCTGGAGGCCCTGTGATTGCTGTCTGCAGGCCCTGTGATTGCTGTCTGCAGGCCCTGTGATTGCTGTCTGCAGGCCCTGTGATTGCTGTCTGCAGGCCCTGTGATTGCTGTCTGGAGGCCCTGTGATTGCTGTCTGCAGGCCCTGTGATTGCTGTCTGCAGGCCCTGTGATTGCTGTCTGCAGGCCCTGTGATTGCTGTCTGCAGGCCCTGTGATTGCTGTCTGCAGGCCCTGTGATTGCTGTCTGGAGGCCCTGTGACTACTACAGCAACCATCATCCAGTGAACTGTGGGGTGTCATTGGCCATTACTGAGATAAGTGAGAGGGAGGCAGTGATGGCGAACCTGTGGCAGTCCAGCTGTTGCAAAACTACAATTCCCATCATGGCTGGCCATTCAAAGCAAAGGCTTTGGCTGTGAAGACATGATGGGAATTGTAGTTTTGCAACAGCTGGAGTGCCACAGGTTCGCCATCACTGGAAGAATTCCCCCTCCCCCTCACTTATCTTAGTTCACGGCACCCCACACAAGTTAAATAATAGCAAGACCAACAAAAGAAACCAACTGACAGATGAACAAAGAAGTCACTAAGCAGGTAAGTTAATTCTAATTATACATATTTGTTATTTAAACTATACATGTCGCAAAATTATGGTTTTTTATCAAGGTGACACACCACCCAAGTTATGCTCGGTTTTTTGGCGAATTTTGACACACCAAGCTCAAAAGGTTGCCCATCACTGTCCTAGGCTATTAATATCAGCCCACAGCCTTTGCTAGTTATTGAGTATAGGGGTTCTTAATGTCTTTTTTTTGGGGGGTCTCCCAGTAAAATAACCAGTAAAGTCTAAGCAAACATCTGTGAGCTAATATTAATAGCTTGGGAACCTTTTTTCGCTATTTTCTCCTTCCCAGAATACTAACATCAGCCCTCAGCTTTCCCTCTGCTGCTTATGAAAATTACGGGGACCCCAAGCTGTTTTTTTTATTCATTTTTTATTTATTAATAAGCACTGTAAAATACACACCGAATGTAACCTTAGTTCCCAGCCTCCAGGTGTTCCAGCAACAGGAAACACCAGTAACCTTATAATGTCCCTTAAGAGTTTCCCATGAGGTTTCCAGGCCTGGCAGCTGCAAGGTGGCTGTGAACTCTGGTAACTCCTGGTCCAGTTCCGGAAAGTTCAATGCCAGTGTGCTGAGTGCCGGACTCGCAGTTGTTAATCAGCCTGCACTTGCAAAGCAAGAGAAACAGTTGCTATAATATGACCTTGCCGTTCTTGTTCATACTTAAAAAAAAAAAATATGAAAAAACCAAAAAACGCTTAGGGGTCTCCCATAATTTTCAGAAGCAGCATAAGGAAAGCCGATGGCTGAGGGCTGAATGTCTGATGTTAATATCCTGGGAATGGGGGCAATATCCCTAAAGGTTCCCAGGTTATTAATATCAGTTCACAGCTGTTTGATTAGCCTTCACTGATTATTTTATGGAAGTACCTGAAAAAAATATGTTGTATGTGGAATATCCTGAAGAAGGGGTCGTACTGACCTTAAAAAGCGTTGAATAAACCACCGCCTACTTTTATCATCCTTTGGAACCTCATTATTAAGGCAGCGTGGATTTAAACCACACCTCGTACACAGTTTATCATAAAAAAAAATATGACATAGGGTCCCCCCCAATTAATTTCAAACCAGCAAAGGCTAAACAGACAGCTCTTGACTGATATTAATAGCCAGAGTAGGAGTCAGGGAAATTGTCCTTCATCTCAGGCTAAGAACATCAGCCCTCAGCCACCTCAGAAATGACACATCAATAAGACGCACCAATTATGGCACTCAGCCTCGCTCTTCCCACTTTGCCTGGTACAGTGACATGCGGGGTAATATTTGTGGGGGTGAAGTAAGACGCCCTCAATTACACAGCAAGAATAACATCCTTTATTTGAAAAAAAAGACACACCTGTATTTGAAATAAAAATAAAAAAGCATAACATAAAAAATAATTCGCTTTACGCCTAATCCATTGAAGCCCACCTAGTGTTTAGTACGGACCCAGAACTTTACTGTTTGGGTTTGCACATCTGTAGTTTGGGATTACACAGGTACATATTTGGCCTTTTCTTATTCTAATCTATTTCTCTATATTTGCCAGTTTTATGTGAAAGTATTTTATTATATGCATGTTTTTCATGCTTAATGTTCTATTACTATTGGTAACTGCAAGTTATATTCTGAATCTTATATCTGTTGTTCTTATAGGTGGCAAGCCAGTCATTTAATATGACTGTGGGATATTCTGTATCGGTTAACTCCTCGTTGTATGTTCCATCAGCCATTGTAGACGTTCTAACTGGAAATGGCATCTTTAACGTTACTGAACTCAGACGTCTTATTTCTGCCCTGCAGTCAGTACCTGTAGTGGCAGAATCATGGGAACCTGCCCCTCATGTCAGCTTTAGGGTAAAAACAGGTGAGTGGATTTATACAAGTGTTTAGATATAAAAGATGAATGTTATGTTGGGTGCGAATTATACAAAAGGGTAATGTTCTTTGTCAAGTTTATCAGTCTATAGGTTTGTCACCAGCTGCTGAAACAGGTGTAGTTCATGTAATCTCCTATTGAGCAGTGGGGAAGGGTGGTCTGATCGAAGGTTTGTGAGTGGGACAATGGATGATTTCTGGAACCAATCAAGAAGATTTTTTGTAATGTAGTTCTGCATTTTAGATTAAGAAGGATCAAAGTTTAGATGTATGATAAGGAAGAAACTCCTGGTTTAAAAAACTATGTTAGATTATTTAAAAATGTAATCAACAGTTTGTGGGACAAAAATAAGTGCTAAGTGCTATGATGGCTGTGACAAGAACTTCCACCCAGCTTTCACAGAATCTTGCAGATGGATTTCATTAGGGTTAGCACTTATGTGGGGAATTCTGTCTAAATCAGTGAAAACATGATTCAGATGAAACCCCCAAAAGGAACCATTCACTATAATAAGACAGATGGAGTCACTTTTGAAGCTGTCTGGACTCTTTTTCAGCAGTGTCCCAACTCTTTAAGAATGCACAGAACACAGTTGACCATGCTTTTGCACACATCTAAAAAGATGGACAATGCTGGAACTAAGGCCAGACAGAGTCCAAAGTGACTCTGTCTACCTCGTTTATAGTGAATGTTTCTGTCTGTATCATATTCTCTGCAAATTTAGATAGAAATCCCAACATAAGTGCTCAAGGTAGAGCACAGGATAAATGTGATCCCCTATAAAACAAGCCACCACTCAGCTCCATCATCAGTCAAGGGAAATATAGGGGGTTTCCATGTTTACTGGCATCTCAAACACACTTTGGACAATGCTCATCCCCCCTGAAAACAGAAAATTATGTGTTTCCTTTTGAACCCTCACTTGTGCCCAACCTGATCTCAGTGACTGGTTTTATGGCATTACTAAAGTGGGAAGAATTCGCTTAAAAAGACCTTTCACCAAATTTTTCAAGTTGAACTAGACACAGGATCTAATTGTGGCTGCAAAATGGAATAAAACACCAGGCCACATGCTACTCATGCTACTTTAAGTAGCCTGCGTGGCCAAATGTGCTACAACGTCTCCGGACTTGTCATCGGGCACATCTGGGACATCACTGAGGAGCAGTTGCAAAGGGAGCTGCCAGCAGCAGATCTTAATGATTTGCCCAAGAGAATTCAACGTGGCAGAATATTCCTCAGACAACCATTAATAATCTCATTAATAGCAGCCAAGATGTATAAGTATGGGGATTTATGCATATTTGAGACTGAATAAATTTTGCTATTTTGAAAGTTTTGTTTCCATTTTTCATCATTTACATATCATTAACATGTCTATCCATGATGTGATTTCCATAATTCCATGAGTTTTCCTTCTTAGTATTGCAATGCTAATGTTAAGGAGGGTATATAAAGACTTAAATATTTATATAGTGTATATACTGTGTTATACACTTGTGTGGATAAAGTCTTAAAAATCTACCATATTGTAATTTCAACTATTTAATGTCCTTCTATTTTCACAGTTCTGAAGTTGATGGGAACTGGCGCTAATGTCCATACTTGTGTTTATGTCCAAAACATGGAACAAAGGTTAAAGACGGCATTTGAGAGGGCAGAATTGACCAGTACTGGTGGTATCAACAGCAACCTCTCAGTTCAGGTAATATAGCATCTAATTACATACACCATATGGACAAAAGCAAAAAACATAAAGTCATGACAAAAACGTTGATTTTTCATCATGCTGCTGTGCAAAAGTGAAATAATACGTGATCAAAAAGTCACAATGGTATTACTGAAAACATCATCTCAGCCTGCAAAAAAACAAGTCCTCACTCAGTTCTGTCTGTGTAAAAATAAAAAAATTACAGCTCTCAAACTATAGTGATTGTTTGTAAAAAAAAAAAAAAAAGTTTTTAGTGGGGAAAACTAGCCAAACAAAAAAAACCTGTATAAATCTGGCATTGCTGTAATCATACTAACCCAAAACACAAAAACAGGAATCAGAGGAACTCACTGATGGAACCACTCATTATGATGAGGCAGACGGAATCACTCCGTGCCTGCAGTGCCCCATGTTTTTAGGTGTAGTCGACTACGCAATTGGGTAAATCTAAAAAGATGGGCACTGACAGAACAGAATCTAGATATTACTTTTCCCAAAATTATACCAATAACAACTTCAACTCATCCTACAGAAAGCAAGGCACCACTCAGTGTCGTCATCTGTCAATGAAAGATAGTGTTATACCATATTGCTAGTGTTAGGGCTAGCGGAACGCACCAAATGGATATAGAGACTTTATTATAATATATGCGTTCGCAGCCCGGGGTCCACCGTGCAGGAGAACCTGCTGCTAGCAAATGGCGGAACTAAATTGCGGTATGAGCTACCTCTGTTACTTCACAGAGTAGCCATGAACTCAAAGCACTGCGCCCTGTTAACCTTCACAGTGGCACAGGCTAACTACCCAAACGAGAGCAGTCATGGTCATGCATGCACACAAAACTCCTCGCCGGAGGTGCCAGCATGCTAGGGCCTATTTCAGCCAGGTCCCTGAATACTCAAACACACAAACTCCTCGCCGGAGGTGCCAGCATTCTAGAAGCTTATTTCAGCCGGGTCCCTAAACACAATCATACGTGACCACACTAGCGCAAAGTACAACATAGAACAATACTAGATCATGGCCGTGCGGCCATGCGAGCCTTAAATAGTTGCAGCACGTACAGGACCTTCCTAGAAGGACCAATGAGAGGCTGCCACAGAACGTGAGCACCTACAGGACCTTCCTGAAGGACCAATGGCCTTAGCTGCAGTGTCTGATCATGTGACCCTCGATCTCCATTGAGAGATCTTACTCTGGGCATGCTCAGAACGAGAAAAGCAGGACTTAGTCCCAGAAGCGTCTGCTCGCCGCTGCCCAGCACTGACTCCAATGGCAGAAGCAGGAAAAGCAGCTGTAACTCTCTGTACAGAGTCAGAGTGAGCGAGACGCTGGGACCGACATCTCTGCTGAGCAGGCTCCACTGCGGCAGGAGAAGAATGGGAGACCGCAGTGGAGATGGCCTGAGATTCCCCCTGTGCAGAGGCGGGAACTCAACCCCTAACAGCTAGTAGCCCATAAAAGCTCCGGAACAGCTCCACTGCCTCAAAAAACAAACAAAAACCCAGCTAAATCTGCTCTCATAAATTCAAATGCCCCCTCCCTTATTGAATGCCATCACATGCCTAGACCTTAGTTAGTATCTTCATATCAGTTCAAAGGTGGGCAACTAGATTATTACAAGGGATGGAAGAGAGGTTGGAAAAGTTAGGCTTGTTTAGCTTAGAAGAAATCTGTGTGGTCAATACAAAGGCCTGGTATATGACTTATTCTTTCTAATTACCATACTAAGGACCAGGGGGCGCTCATTATGGGTGGGTTACAGATAATTTAGTGATAAAAAATGTTTCATTGGTGGAGGAAGGATGAACTTGATGGACCTGAGTTCTATCATAGGATTTTGTCCTGATGAATAGGTCATGTGTGACCTTGAAACACGTTGACCTGTAATCCTTTTAATAAAATCCGTTGATTTTATCCTGCAATTCAGTCCTTATCAGTGTAACAACTCTGCTGGCATCACGGCATGGCCTCGCATCTCTCACACTATCTTACCCACTGCTCCAGGTCACGATGTGGTTTCTGTTTCATGCCAGCTCCATGTTCTGTGTCTCTGCTCTCTGCATGCTTCATGGCTGTGTGTATAGGGGGGCGGCGCCTGAACTCTCTGGTTCTTATAGGAATCAGGTGCATCTGTCTAATCTGTTCCTGACCAATTACCAAGAGGCCTCCAGTATATAGTGCAGCTCCACCCAGTGGTCTGGGCCTGTGCTAGCTCAGTTTGTGTTTAGCTGCTGAGTTTGCCAGGACTTGCTCTGAGTTACTCCCTCTCTGCAGTCTTTTCTCTGTACTATTGCCTTGATCTTGTTGTCCGCCCTCCAGGAGGCAGAATATCCTGGTCCCTGTGTCTTTGTCTTTGTTTCTTGTCTTGTTCCATATCCTTGTCTGAACTTAGTCTTATCTCGGTCTCCTTGTCTGTGGCTTCCTTCCCGGCTTTGTCTTTCCTCGTGTTCTCAGTCTGCTTACACTCCACACTCTTGTGGCTCTGCCTGCTCTGTACCCTTGTGGCTTTACCTCTGCTCTGCGGTTCTGCTCCTTTCTACTCCCTAGTTATCCCTTGCTGCAGCTCCTCTCCACATTCCTTGTGGCTCCGCTCTGCTTTGCTGCAGAAACCTCTCGCTGCAGCTCCTCTCCGTATTCCTTGCGGTTGTGCTCTGCTTAGCTTTTGTTGCTACACTATATCTTGCTGCTCTACCATTCCTATCCGCAGCCTTGCGGTTCTCTTCCTGTGTGAACAGGTCCCAACCTGTTCCTTCATTCTCTTTTCCTTCTGGCTTGTTTCCGTACCTACACCTCTTGTGTGAACAGGTCCCTACCTGTTCCTTCATAGTTCATATCCGTTCCTGCACCTCCTGTGTGAACAGGTCCCTACCTGTTCCTTCATAAACCACATCAACCAGTCCTGTGTTCTCTGCCGTGCCTTCCAATCCAGTGTTCCTGCCAGTCCTGCCATTCCTGCTGTGCCTTCCAGTCCTGTGTTCCTGCCATCCTAGCCAGTCCTGTGTTTCCTGCCGTCCCTGCCAGTCCTGTGTTCCTGCCAGATCTGTGTTCTCTGCCGTGTCTCTGCCAGCCCTGTGTCTCAGCCGTGCCAGCCTACTCGTCTGAGTTTCAGCCGTGCTCTTCTGCCAGTCCTGCCTGATGCCCGCACCAATCCTGGTGTTCCTGTCTCCCAAGTGGGATCAGCAGCCACAGCCAGACACCACCCTGGAGTAGCACCTGGCAGCTGCCTGCTGCACAAGCCTGACCTCACCATCAGAGGCTCCAGTGAAAACCCAGGCAGCTGTCATAGTCACGCCCCTTCCAGGGTAGTCTGGTTTGTGGCACAATGGGGCCTCAAACCCCCCGAGCTCACGCCCACCAGTCAGGGCGTGAGCGTGACAATCAGCAGCGCAGTTGATGACACATCCTTCCTACTTTCCATTTACCCTGGGCACAATCATGACCGGTGTCCTGCAACAGCTGATTTACGTGCCTATCTCAGGTTGCAATTTGCAACCACATCAGATGAGTGGGCTCACAATAATATTCTCCCATTATCATTGGATAAAACCCTATTGCACTCCTTTTGGTCTCCAGTCCTTTTTCTTCCATCTCTATCTATTTTAAAGGCATATACATTGAATGCCTGAAAATTGCAATTTTTTCTAATTTGTTGGCAAATTTCATATATTTTCATAAATAAATTGAAATATTTATTTGAAACATTTGACCTAGTCAAGAAACTGAAAACTGACTTCTATGGAAAGGGGTGGGTGGGGTTGAGATCAGGCCTCTTTGCTGCCATTCAACAGAATGCCATTACCTTGCCTTTATGGACGTTGATTTGTGCACTTTATGACTGGCGCAGTCATACTGGAACAGAAAATATCCAAATCGTTTCCACAAAGTTGAAAGCTGCAATTGTCCCAAATATCTTGGTATACTGAAGCACTAAGATTTTCCTTCACTGGGACTAAAGAGCTTAGGCTAAACCCTGGAAGACAAGCCAATAGTATTAGTCTAGTATTAGTCTTGCTCCACCAAACTATACAGTTGGCACAATGTAGTCAGGCAGATAACTTTCTCCTGGTATTCGCCCAACCCTGATTTGTCCATCAATGTGGAACGTAGGGAAGCTGCTCGGCTGTGGAAGTGGTGATTTAAATGCCATGAGATGCCTGGATCTGTGCAGTTATTGAGCCAGCAGAATGTTGACAACTTTTCTGCCATCTGCTCCTCAGCACCTGGTGACCCCACTCTGTAAATGTAATTTGGGAGGAAAGAAAATTCAAAAACTGACTTGTTACAATGGTGGCATCCTCTTACAGGATTAAGCTCACATTCAGTGAGCTACTTAGAATGGCCCATCCTTTCACAAATTTTTAGATTGGACTTTATTTCTCTCTCTTGCTTTCTTTATGACACATGCTCTGGTTGTCTTCAGCAGTACCACCCGTTTATGGACCCTACTTTGGGTGGAAATAACTGTCACCGTCTAACAGTCACAGGCCGGTTTCACACGTCAGTGGCTCCGGTACGTGAGGTGACAGTTTCCTCACGTACCGGAGAGACTGACTCAGGTAGACACATTCAAATCAATGTGTCTCTGCACATGTCAGCGTGTTTTTGCGGACCGTGTGTCCGCGTGCAAAACACGGAGACATGTCAGTGTTCGTGGGAGCGCACGGATTACACGGACCCATTAAAGTCAAAGGGTCCGTGTAAAACACGTACCGCACACGGATGTTGTCAGTGTGCAGTCCGTGTGCCGTGCAGGAGACAGCGCTACAGTAAGCACTGTCCCCCCAACGTGGTGCTGAAGCCGCCATTCATATCTTCTCTCCAGCAGCGTTCGCTGGAGAGAAGATATGAAAAATCCTTTTTTTTTTCTTTTCCCCATGTTTAAAATAAAGATCCCTGTCCCCACCCCCCTCCCACCCCCTGTGCGCCCGGCCGCCGGCATTAAAATACTCACCCGCCTCCCTCGAAGTGTCCTCTCCGCCCCGCAGCTTCTCCTGTATGAGCGGTCACGTGGTGCCGCCCATTACAGTTGATGAATATGCTGCTCCACCTCCCATAAGGGTGGAGCCGCATATTCATGACTGTAATGGGCGGCACCACGTGACCGCTCATACAGGAAAAGCTGCGGGGCGGAGAGCAAGCGTCGAGGGAGGCGGGTGAGTATTTTAATGCCGGCGGTCGGGCGCACAGGGGGTGGGAGGGGGGTGGGGACAGGGATCTTTATTTTAAACACGGGGAAAAGAAAAAAAAAGGATTTTTCATACCTTCTCTCCAGCGAACGCTGCTGGAGAGAAGATATGAATGGCGGCTTCAGCACCAGATGCAGGGGACAGCGCTTATCTCTAGCGCTGTCTCCTGCACTGTCCGTGTGGTACCCAGGCGGCACACGGCTGCCGCACGTGTGCCACACGGATGGCCTACGTGAGCTCACGGACACGGATAACTCCGGTACCGATTTTTCTGGTACCGGAATTATCTGGACGTGTGAGACTGGCCACACACAGTATAGAAAAATAGCGCAATGTGTTAATATTGGTGGCTGAGACGCTGAGTAAAATATCACGATAATGTGTTGGCTTTTTACTAATTACAGGAAGATCAGTAATGGCATATGCATTGTGCATTATAAGGGTGAGTTCACACTGGGCGTTTTTGCTGCGATTTTTATGCTAATTTTCAGCTGCTTTTTACAATTTCAGCAAAGCCTATGAGATTTCAGAAATCTCATGCACACACATTTTTTTTTTGTCTCATCAGTATTTTGTGCTTTGCTGCGTTTTTTGGACATAGAGCATGTCACTTATTTCAGCGTTTTTCCTGCTTTTTCCGCCCATTGACTTGAATGGATGGTGAAAAAACTCTGCAAATACGCAGGTTAACTTTTCTTGCAGCGTATTTGCTGCAGAAAAGTCAAGGACAGCCGGGTGTGACATCACACTCGGCTCTGCTACCTGTAGATGGCAGGTTGCATGATGCATCCATGTAGCCTGTCATCCAGCAGAGCGGACCCGAACCGTGAATGGGGGGTCCGACATTACAGTGTTTGACACGCTGTCATATGCATGACAGCACAGCAAACACCGCCTCTGATCGATGGGGAAATCATCCCTGCCGGTCAGAGAGCCGCGGTTCCCACGCTGTCAGAAAACAGCAGGAGCGCTCAGCTGTGATTGGAGGTATAAACTTTACCTCCGATCACTGGTGTCAGCTCGTGGAACTACTGCTCCCATCATTTGACACCTACAGCCACTAATTACAGTGAGAGCAGGAGCGGCGGATGAGAGTAGTCATAATTTAAAAAAAAAAAAAAATGTGGGTTCCCCCTATTTTTGATAACCAGCCAGACAAAACTCACATCTGGGGGCTGCAACCCCCAGCTGTCAGCTTCAGCAAGGCTAGCTATCAAGAATGGAGGGGTCATCATTTTTAAAAATTATTTAAATAATTAAAAAAACGGCGTGGGGTCCCCCATTTTTCACAACCAGCCTTTCTAAAGTTCACAGCTGGGGGCTGGTATTCTCAGGCTGGTAAGGGGCCATTTATATAGGCCCCAAGCCTAAAAATAGCAGCCGGCACCTACCCAGAAAAGGCGCATCTATTAGACGCGCCAATTCTGACGTTTTGCCCGACTCTTCCTACTTGCCCTGTAGTGGTGGCAAGCGGGGTAATGAGGGGTTAATGTCACCTTCCTATTGTAAGGTGACATTAAGCCGGCTTAGTAATGGAGAGGTGTCAATAAGACACCTATCCATTACTAATCTTATAGTAATTAAAGGGTTAAATAAACACTGAAAAAAGTATTTTAATGAAATAAAACACCACACAGTTTTGCCATCTTTGTAAGTCTGCCATTCCAAGCAAAGCCCTCGATCTTCTGAAATAAAAATAAAAATAATAAACCAACACAAATACTCCCTATTCCGACGCAGTCCAATATAACGAGTGTCACACGCATTATCTGGAGGAGATAACATTTACAGCCAGGAGCGGTGCTAATGCGACCGCTCCCGGCTGTAAACCACTGATGAATGAGGAGAATCTGCCGGCGCTTGCTTCACTGACCGGGGGTGACGTCACTGAGCCTGCGCTCCCTCACAGCCTGACCTGAGGTAACCACTGGACCGTGGGAAAATGCCAGTGAAGAGGTTACTGCAGGTAAGCTATCAATCTATTTTATCTATTCTATCAATCTATCTATTCATTCTATCTATTCATTCTATCTATCTGCAGGAAGTTGTTTTTTTTCTCTGTGTGCACTCACCTTTGTTGGCATTCACAAACAGAAAAAAAAAACGCATGAAAAAACACACCACAAACGCATAAAAAAACGCACCTAAACCTGTGTTTTTGGCGCCGCTTCTTTCCTGCCAAAAAGATCAGGTTTTGCTGCAGAAAAAAGCAATAAAAACGCCCTGTGTGAACTTTCTCTGAGTCTTATTGAAGAAAGTAACACATATTGCAGTTATGGAGATGCTGGTTAATTATTATACTGGAACAAATCGGTTTGGATCATTTATTTTCTACGTTTTGGTTGCATCATTTTATTTTTTAGTTTTAGTGACTATTAAATGATCAGAAGAGGTGCTATTCACCCCCTGCGCCCCCGAGCAAGTGCCACTATTGGGGATGTCTGCAGAGGACGAACCCATGCCCCCACACCCACTCCGCTCTAGGCTGCACAGCCTGGCTGTGAACGCAACCTCTTCACCTAATGTACTATAGTTAAATGCTATGGCATCTGGTAACATTATGTAGAGACAGAGAGCCTTATTCCAGTTACTGTATTGCTTGTGCAGGTTCGTGTTGGGGGCGGAGTTACAAGATCAGCTGGACTGACTAATTTGAGACACCTAATCCTGCTATGATAATCTCCTGCTGATAAACACTGACTGTATTGAAACTACAGCAAACTGCTGATCAAGCGATACATCCCTGATATTATGTTGCTCACGGATTACATAGTGAAAACCTGCTGACAATTTGTAATCTCTAATAAACGATAACATTGTGTTTCATTTAATGAACTCTTGGAATTACTCCAATGTATGATCGATTTATGACTAGCCTTTTAGTTGAATTTCTGAAGCATTATAACAACATTATGAGTGATATCCACTGGGTATTTGTAGAATGAAAAGTGCTGTATATTTCATGAGATGATTAGCCATTTCCTCACCTGGCTGCATTTACTGGAAAATTAAAATCCGCATTGGCAGAGTATTGTAGACACAATGGTGGGGTCTGGCACCAGGATGGTCCCGGCAGTGCTGCACCTGTTACATGGTGCATTACTGCTCTTGATTATACCATTCACATGTGCACCTGCTAGTCTGGAGCAGCTACAGAAATCACACACAGATCAACTTAACCCTTTACTTTTTACCTTTTTTTTTTAGCTCTAACCATGTAAGTTTATTTGAACAAATCATTTACATTAATAACGTTTCTCTTAAATAAATTTATTTAATGGTACCAGATTGTTAAATATTATGAGATGGTCATAGAGAAATACACTATATGGCTAAAAGTATGTAGAAAGCCCTGCTATGTATGGAAATCAGGAATTTCAGACACTCCCGTCGCTAGCAGATGCATAAAATCCAGCACAAAACCATAGATACACATTGGGAGTAGAATGATTCGTACCGGAGACCTCAGTGACACGTAGCACCTTGATCACACGTCAGTTCTGTGCATTTCTGATCTGCACATGTCAGCTGCGTCATCCTGTTATTAGTGGGAAGGTGAAGCGTCTAGGAGTGACAACAATTCAGCCATGAAACCACACAAAGTCTCACCCCATTAAGTGGTGAAGCACGTGCTGCAGAGGAATCGCCTGTTGGCTAGTACACCACTCACTACTGTTGCATAGTATGGTCGCAGAAGAAACTTGTGAGAGTAGATTATATGAGGTTATTCAACTTTTATCTACACAGAACATGAGGTACATGCATCAGCTTCTTAATACAGCATAACAGGAAGTCTAAAAGACCTTTTCACCAGAGAGAAAGTGAAACCAAAGTACAAGTATAGGCATTACATTCAACTAAGCCTATAACAGTAACAACATCGCCATCTACTGTCAGAAAAGTGTAAGCTCCTCCTGCACACAAATAAGTCTGTATCTGTTGCATGTCTGCCAACACCCTTTCTCAACAGTAAGGACTTATTCAGTTAAGCCTAATTTCTTCATCAGTCTCTGATGTCTTTCAGCATTCAATGCCTTTGTGAAAATATCTGCTGTCATATTGAAGATATGGGCAGTACTCTAAATTTAGGATTCCTTGTTCCTGGTGATCTCTCAAGAAGTGAAACTTTACATCATTGTGTTTAGTTCTTGGATTAACTTTTTCCATCTGAGCAAGAACTAGACACCCTTGATTGTCCTCATACTTCTTTGTTGGTCCCAATTGTTGTTGTCCTAAGTCTGTTAGCAGTTGTCTTAACCATAGAACTTCTTGACTGGCATGTGCTGTGGCGACATATTCTGCTTCTGTCGACGACAGTGTTACTATAGGTTGTTTCTTACTAGTCCAACTAATTGGTCCGCCTGAGAGCAAGAAAAGATAGCCACTAGTAGATTTTCTGTCAATTGAATCTCCAGCCCAGTCTGCATCAACGTATCCAGATAAAATGCATTTCTCACTTGCAGGTAGTTTCGGTTTAACATTACTAGTCTTTTTCAAATATCAGATTGCTCTTTTCACTGCATTCCAATCCATTTTGTTTGGCTTTGACACCTTCCTGCTCAAAATTCCTACTGCTGCTGCAATATCTGGCCTCGTAACAGTCGCAAGATATAATAATTTTCCCATTGTCTTTCTGTATTGTTCATTATTCGGTAACTGATTCTGTTCACTATTTATTACCTTCAGATAGTTGGTTTCCTTTGGAGACTTTACTGTTGTGAATTCTGTTTGTGGGCTCCCCCGGTGGTGTTTTATGGTAGTGCCACTTATTTGCCTCCTTCTATCCTTGATCACCTGTTGCCACCCATTAGGGGAGTTTCCTATTTAAGCCTGCTTGGCTGCTGGTCCTATGCCGGCCAACAATGTATCAGTAGCATTCTGTTGCATTCTCCTGCCTCAAGTTCCAGTTCAGCTAAGTTGAATTTTGTTTCTAGTTAATGCTATTTTTGTCCAGCTATTTGCAATGTGACTCTTTGTAGCTGGAAGCTCTCGTGGACTGAAATTGCCACTCCAGTGGCATGAGTTGTCACTGGAGTTTTAAAGTAATTTCGGAATGGTGTTTTTGAGTAGTGTTTTGAAGTTGACCGTGAAGTAACTCTTTCCTGTACTTCTGCTATCTAGTAAGCGGACCTCACTGTGCTAAATCTGCTGTTCATCCTACGTATGTCTTTTCCTCTTGACTCACCGTCAATATTTGTGGGGGGCTGCTATCTCCTTTGGGGTTCATCTCTGGAGGTAAGGCAGGCCTGTATATTCCTCTGATAGGGGTAGTTAGATCTCCGGCTGGCGCGTGGTGTCTAGGGCATCGTAGGAAACACTCCCCGGCTACTTCCAGTGTTGTGTCAGGTTCAGGTCACGGTCACTTTAGTTCCCATCACCCGAGAGCTAGTTCGTTGTTATTTTGATTTCCCTGCCATTGGGAAAATCATAACAGTTTGGCCGGCCGACATGTGTTAAAACTATGCACTAAAGCAGGAAAGGATGTGAAAAGGTTTTTTTTTTTCCTTCTGTGTTTGGAAAGTGCTCATTTGTACTCCTTGCTTAAACTGCAGTCTTCAGCCTTTTTTTTTTTTTTCCTCTCCTCTTAATCTCTGAATGGCTTTGGTTACACCTGTTTGAATCATGGATCCACAGAGTTTGGTTGCAGGTCTGAATAACCTGGCTACAAAGGTCCAGAACTTACAAGATTTTGTTATACGTGCTCCAATGTCTGAACCTAAGATCCCTATGCCTGAATTTTTTACCGGAGACAGATCCCGTTTTTTGAATTTCAGAGAGAATTGTAAATTGTTTTTGTCTCTGAGATCTCACTCTGCTGGTGATCCTGCCCAACAGGTTAAGATTGTTATTTCTCTATTGCGGGGTGACCCACAAAGTTGGGCATTTGCATTGTCGCCAGGGGATCCTGCGTTATTAAATGTAGATGCGTTTTTTCTGGCTTTGGGGTTGCTTTATGAAGAACCTAATTTAGAAATTTTGGCTGAGAAAGCCTTGATAGCTCTTTCCCAAGGGCAAGATGAAGCTGAGATATACTGCCAAAAATTTCGTAAATGGTCGGTACTTACTAAATGGAATGAGTGCGCTCTAGCAGCTAATTTCAGAGAAGGTCTCTCTGATGCCGTGAAGGATGTCATGGTGGGGTTCCCTGTGCCTACAGGTCTGAATGAGGCCATGAAATTGGCTATCCAGATTGATCGGCGTTTACGGGAGCTCAAATCTGTGCACCATATGGCGGTATCTTCTGAGCAAAAATCTGTGCACCATATGGCGGTATCTTCTGAGCAAAAACCTGTGCACCATATGGCGGTATCTTCTGAGCAAAGACCTGTGCACCATATGGCGGTATCTTCTGAACAAAAACCTGTGCATCATTTGGCGGTGATCTCTGAAAAGGCACCAGAGCATATGCAATGCGATAGTGTTTTGTCTAGAGGCGAACGACAGAATTACAGGCGCAAAAATGGGTTGTGCTTCTATTGTGGAGATCCAGCTCATGTTATATCAGCATGCTCTAAACGCATAAAGAAGGTTGATAAAAAGGTTGATAAATCTTTTTCTATGGGTACCCTGCAGTCTAAATTTCTTTTGTCGGTGACATTGATTTGTACTTTATCATCTGTTACTGTGGATGCTTATGTGGATTCTGGCGCCGCTCTGAGTCTCATGGATTGGTCCTTTGCCAAGCGTTGTGGGTTTGATTTAGAGCCTCTGGAGGTTTCTATTCCCTTAAAGGGGATTGATTCTACACCTTTGGCTAGCAATAAACCACAATACTGGACACAAGTGACTATGCATCTTACCCCAGACCATCAGGAGATTATTCGTTTCCTTGTGTTATATAATCTACATGATGTGTTAGTACTTGGATTACCATGGTTACAAATTCATAATCCAGTCTTGGACTGGAGATCAATGTCTGTGCTGAGCTGGGGATGTCGGGGGATTCATGGGGATGCACCTTTGGTTCCCATTTCCTCATCTACTCCCTCTGAGATCCCAGCATTTCTGTCAGATTTTTATGATGTCTTTCAGGAGCCTAAAACTGATTCTCTCCCCCCTCACAGAGAGTGTGACTGCGCTATTGAGTTGATTCCCGGTAGTAAATTTCCTAAGGGTCGCTTGTTTAATTTGTCTGTACCTGAACATACTGCTATGCGGGAGTATATCAGAGAATCTTTGGAAAAGGGTCATATTCGCCCCTCTTTGTCTCCACTGGGGGCAGGGTTTTTCTTTGTGGGTAAAAAGGATGGTTCATTGAGACCTTGTATCGACTATTGACTTCTGAATAAGATTACAGTTAAATACCAGTACCCGTTACCTTTACTGACTGATCTGTTTGCTCGCATAAAGGGGGCTAAGTGGTTTACTAAGATCGATCTACGTGGTGCGTATAATTTGGTGCGGATTAAGCAGGGGGATGAGTGGAAGACCGCATTTAATACGCCGGAAGGCCATTTTGAGTATTTGGTAATGCCTTTCGGTCTCGCGAATGCCCCTTCCGTTTTTCAGTCCTTTATGCACGATATTTTCCGTGAATATCTGGATAAATTTATGATTGTGTATTTGGATGATATTTTGATTTTTTCGGAGGACTGGGAATCTCATGTTCAACAGGTCAGGAGAGTTTTTCAGGTTTTACGAGCTAATTCTCTATTTGTGAAGGGATCAAAGTGTATTTTTGGGGTTCAGAGAATTTCCTTTCTGGGATATATTTTTTCCCCTTCATCTATGGAGATGGACCCTGTTAAGGTTCAGGCTATCTGTGATTGGATACAACCTACTTCTCTAAAGAGTCTTCAGAAATTCTTGGGATTTGCTAATTTCTATCGCCGATTCATAGCGGGTTTTTCTGCCATTGCTAAACCTCTGACTGATTTGACCAAGAAGGGTGCTGATGTTGCTAATTGGTCCTCTGCGGCTGTGGAGGCCTTTCGGGAGCTTAAGCGCCGCTTTTCTTCTGCTCCTGTGTTGCGCCAACCTGATGTGTCACTCCCGTTCCAGGTTGAAGTAGATGCTTCCGAGATCGGAGCAGGTGCAGTTTTGTCGCAGAAAGGTCCTGACTGCTCAGTGATGAGACCATGTGCGTTTTTCTCTCGAAAGTTTTCGCCCGCTGAGCGAAATTATGATGTTGGAAATCGGGAGCTCTTGGCCATGAAGTGGGCATTTGAGGAGTGGCGTCATTGGCTTGAGGGTGCTAGACACCAGGTGGTGGTCTTGACTGACCACAAGAATCTAATTTATCTTGAGTCAGCCAGGCGTATGAATCCTAGACAGGCGCGCTGGTCGTTGTTTTTCTCTCGATTTGTTCCTATGAAGGTCTCGTCTCCTAAGTTTAAGCCTCGGTTTATCGGCCCTTATAGGATTCTGGAGGTTCTCAATCCTGTGTCCTTTTGTTTGGACCTCCCAGCATCTTTTACTATTCATAATGTTTTTCATCGGTCATTATTGCGGAGGTATGAGGTGCCGGTTGTTCCGTCTGCTGATCCTCCTGCTCCTGTGCTGGTTGAGGGTGAGTTGGAGTATGTGGTGGAAAAAATCTTGGACTCCCGTGTTTCCAGACGAAAACTTCAGTATCTGGTTAAGTGGAAAGGCTATGGTCAGGAGGATAATTCTTGGGTGACAGCATCTGATGTTCATGCTCCTGATTTGGTTCGTGCATTTCATAGTGCTCATCCGGATCGCCCTGGTGGTTCTGGTGAGGGTTCGGTGCCCCCTCCTTAAGGGGGGGGTACTGTTGTGAATTCTGTTTGTGGGCTCCCCCGGTGGTGTTTTATGGTAGTGCCACTTATTTGCCTCCTTCTATCCTTGATCACCTGTTGCCACCCATTAGGGGAGTTTCCTATTTAAGCCTGCTTGGCTGCTGGTCCTATGCCGGCCAACAATGTATCAGTAGCATTCTGTTGCATTCTCCTGCCTCAAGTTCCAGTTCAGCTAAGTTGAATTTTGTTTCTAGTTAATGCTATTTTTGTCCAGCTATTTGCAATGTGACTCTTTGTAGCTGGAAGCTCTCGTGGACTGAAATTGCCACTCCAGTGGCATGAGTTGTCACTGGAGTTTTAAAGTAATTTCGGAATGGTGTTTTTGAGTAGTGTTTTGAAGTTGACCGTGAAGTAACTCTTTCCTGTACTTCTGCTATCTAGTAAGCGGACCTCACTGTGCTAAATCTGCTGTTCATCCTACGTATGTCTTTTCCTCTTGACTCACCGTCAATATTTGTGGGGGGCTGCTATCTCCTTTGGGGTTCATCTCTGGAGGTAAGGCAGGCCTGTATATTCCTCTGATAGGGGTAGTTAGATCTCCGGCTGGCGCGTGGTGTCTAGGGCATCGTAGGAAACACTCCCCGGCTACTTCCAGTGTTGTGTCAGGTTCAGGTCACGGTCACTTTAGTTCCCATCACCCGAGAGCTAGTTCGTTGTTATTTTGATTTCCCTGCCATTGGGAAAATCATAACACTTTACTGGTTTTGCATCTTTCAATCCAAATGTTTTGATTATGTCTTGAATCATGTGATTTTGATTTAAGATGGAAACTCCCGTCTTCTTCTCTTTTTTTATCTGTATTCCTAGGTACGGTTTCACATTTCCCAGATCTTTGATCTCGAAGTGTTGATCCAAAGTTTGCACTATCTCCTCTTCATCCCTTTCTTTTTCATAACAAACTAAAATGTCGTCCACATATATCAGCACATAGATCTATCTGTCTGTCAGTCTCTTTGTATATAGACAAGGATTCGCTTTGCTTTTTTGGAAATGTTCATGTATGAGTACTTCTGTGGTTTTATCATTCCATGCTTTAGCGGCTTGTTTTAAACCATATATACTTTTCTGTAGCTTACAACCATGTTTGGTTTCCTTTTATCCTTGAATCCTGGGGGTTGTTCCATGTAAATGTCTTCTGTTAAAGGGAACCTGTCACCCCGTTTTTTGAAGATGAGCTAAAAATAGCGTTAAATAGGGGCAGAGTTGGGCGTTACATTAGTGTCTTTTGTGTGCCTTTATTACCCACCTATGCTGCTGAAATACCTTTGTAAAGTCACCGTTTTCTGCTGTCACTCACGCTGGTCTGGTCCTATGGGCATGGTGACAGCGCTGTTTCTCCGCCAGATCAGGCTCATCATTAAGTTGGTGGCATAGTGGTGTGCGCATGTCCAACAGAGAATATCCACTGCCCAGGAGATGAAAAAGAGCGCGATCTGCGCTATTCAGCCGTTTACCGGTGGGCGCGGCCATCTTTCCTGTGGTCGCGCGTGCGCAGATGGAGCGCTCTGCTGCCCGGGGCTTCAGGAAAATGGCCGCCGCGATCTCCATCTGCGCACGCGCGGAATCCCGCGGCCATTTTCCTGGGCAGTGGATATTCTCTGTTGGACATGCGCACACCACTACGCCACCAACGTAATGATGAGCCTGATCTGGGGGAGAAACAGCGCTGTCACCACACCCATAGGACCAGACCAGCGTGAGTGACAGCAGAAAACGGCGACTTTACAAAGGTATTTCAGCAGCATAGGTGGGTAATAAAGGCACACAAAAGACACTAATGTAACGCCCAGCTCTGCCCCTATTTAACGCTATTTTTAGCTCATCTTCAAAAAACGGGGTGACAGGTTCCCTTTAAGTGTTCATTCAGAAATGCTGCCTTTACATCCAGATGTTTCAACTGCATTTGTTTTGTTGCTGCAACTGCAAACAAAGTTCTGATTGTGGTGTGTTTGACAACTGGAGCAAATGTCTCATCATAGTCTTCTCTGTATTTCTGAGAATAGCCTTTAGCTACGAGTCTTGCTCGGTATCGATCAGCTGTGCTGTCTGCTTGATATTTTACTTTAAAAACCCATTTACATCTTATAGCCTTTTTTCTTCTGGTAGTTCTGTCAGTGTCCATGTCTTTGAATCATGCATGGATTTTATGTCTGTTTCTGCAGCCTTTCTTCATTTGTTGGCATCTTCTCAAAGTTGAGATATGTCCTCCCAAGAAGTAGGTTCATAAATTTTTTTTGTACTTGCCTTATATGAAAGACGTTGAGGTGGTCTTCCCTTGTTTTCTCTTATTGAGCGTCTTGGTTCTGTGTCTGTATGGAGCTGTATCTCTTGACTTTCAGTTTTTTTATTTTCATCGATTTCCACTTCTTTCTCATCAGATGTTCTTGCAGTTATATCACTGTCGTTTCTCATTTTTTGTTTCCAGTGATGTCATTATGTCATCATTTAGACCTTCAATCAGTGTTACACTGTTAGGACTCCTTCTCACTTGCGAGAAATACGTCCGAGTCTCGCAGGTTAAAACCCTGCTGTGGAGCCGGCACTCCAGAGCAGAGCGTGCGGCCGCAAAGCAATACATGGAGCTGCAGTTTCCGCTCTGGAGTTCTGGCGTCAGAGCAGGGTTTTAACCTGCGAGACTCGGACGTATTTCTCACAAGTGAGAAGGAGCCCTAACTGTGATTCTGTCTGTCTTGGGATCTAGGATTCTGTATCCTTTGCAATTGTCACTATATCCGACAAATATTCCTTCAATGGCTCTGTTTGGAGCGTTTTTCTTCTAGAATAAACAAAAGAACTTTGCAACCAAAAACTCTTAAATGATTCACACTTGGTTTCTTACCTTGCAACAGTTCATATCTTTTTTTTTTTTCAGTTTTCTTAAAAAAAAGTCTGTTTTGCAGATAAGTAGCTGTCATTGCTGCTTCACCGCAGTATTTCTCTGGTAGTTTGGAGTCTGTTAGCATACATCTTAGCATACATCTTATCATTTCAGTCAGAGTTCTGCTTTTCCTTTCTGCTACCCCGTTCTGTTCAGGTGTGTATGGAACAGTCTTTTGATGCTCTATTCCATTCTGTCTTAAGTAGTTTTCTATTTGGTGTCCTGTAAATTCACCTCCATTATCACTTCTGATGATGATTGGCTTCCTCTGAACTTGTTATTTGACTTTGTCGCATAGTCTTCAAATTTTTCAAAAACTTCACTTTTGCTCTTTATCAAGTGCTTGACTGTGTATCTTGAGTAGTCATCTGTGAGGTCACTGTACTGCCAATTTATGAGCAGCAAAGATAAATAATATAGCGTAGTACCAGTTACAACCCTTAGAGGTCATTAGCTACCCATTTATCCTGTTTCTGTATACATGAGTATTTCTCCTTTAAGACGTAGTATGTTCTGGTTAGTACTAGTGATGAGCGAATATACTCGTTACTCGAGATTTCTCGAGCATGCTCGGGGTCCTCCAAGTATTTTTTAGTGCTTGGATATTTAGTTTTTCTTGCCGCAGCTGAATGATTTACATCTGTTAGCCAACATAAGTACATGTAGGGGTTGCCTGGTTGCTAGGGAATCCCCACATGTACTTATGCTGGCTAACAGATGTAAATCATTCAGCTGCAGCAAGAAAAACTAAATCTCCGAGCACTGAATACTCAGAGGACCCCCGAGCATGTTCGAGAAATCTCGAGTAACGAGTATATTCGCTCATCACTAGTTAGTACTGCCCCCTCAGCTCCCCGAGAAGAAGATATGCAGACATTTTTCCTGGGCTTTCTTAGTGATGCACACGGTTTCCTGGCTCTCACTCCGAACAATAACTCCTCCTGTCCAGGGAATCCCAGGGAGAGTTATAATGAAGTCATGTGTTTGTGCTAGAATCTGTATATGTGAGCCTTATGCAACCTCCGTATAGCATATTGTGAAGTGAAGCATATTATGCTCTTTATCCTCCCGTTTAGTGATAATACTCTTTGCTCTGCATATAGATAGGTGCATTTCTGTATGGAGTAGAACAGCACTGTCTAGTGGCATGCTAGTAGCATTCCTGTATTATGCATTTCTGTATTATGCAGCCTGTATCATTCTGTTGTTCTGTGACATGCCAGTACTGATATACTGTTTATTCTTTGTAGTTTTTACCGTTGTCAAGTTCACATCATCACCTCAATAAATATAGACTTAAGAATCCAAACAGTCTGTTTACTGGGGAAGTGGACAAGTGTTAAGCTGTATGCTGAAATCCACACAGCATCATGTTTGGAGGAAGGCAGAACAGTCACCATATATCTATTATCTCCTGATGTGGTCAGTTTTATAGGTCCACACACATCAGTGTGTACCAAGTCAAGTGATCTTGATAGGGAGTTTAGATTGTGAGCCCCATTGGGGACAGCGATGATAATGTGAGCAAACTGTAAAGCGCTGTGGAATATGTTAGCGCTATATAAAAATAAAGATTATTATTATTAATCAGATTTCAATAGGTCTTTTGTCAAATTCTTCTTTTGTAATGCCAGTATACTCTCAGGATGTCTGTGTCCTAGACGTCTATGCCACATGTGAATACAATTTTTGTGATCAAGTGTACATAACTTCATTGGTTCCTTTAATGTATCTAGATGATATAATTGTTCACCTGCTTTGACATTAATTATTACCTTATCTCCCGCTAGGATTGTACAATTATCATCTTTGAATTTTACAGTAAGGCCTTTGGTTGTCATACGCTTTACGGATAACAATCCTCCTTCTAGTCCTGGAACATGTAACACATCCTTAACTAGTAATTTTCAATTATGCCCAAATCTATCAGGACAGATTAGCATTCCTTGTCCAATACCTTCTGCGGTTGTTTTACTCCCATCTGCAAGATAAATTGCTTCCTTCCTATTTTCATCAAGTTCAGTAAAGGCACCTTCACACGAAACGACTTTGTAACGATATCACTAGTGATCCGTGACGTTGCAGCGTCCTCGCTAGCGATATCGTTTAGTTTGACACGCAGCAGCGATCAGGATCCTGCTGTGATGTCGCTGGTCGCTGAATAAAGTCCAGAACTTTATTTGGTCGTCCGATCGCCGTGTATCGTTGTGTTTGAAAGCAAAAACAACGATACCAGCGATGTTTTACACTGGTAACCAGGGTAAACATTGGGTTACCAAGCGCAGGGCCGCGCTTAGTAACCCGATGCTTACCCTGGTTACCAGCGTAAAAGTAAAAAAAACAAACAGTACATACTCACCTGCGCGTCCCCCAGCGTCTGCTTCCTGACATTTACTGAGCGCCGGCCCTAAAGTGAAAGTGAAAGCACAGCGGTGACGTCACCGCTGTGTTGTTAGGGCCGGAGCTCAGTCAGTGTCAGGAAGCAGACGCCGGGGGACGCGCAGGTGAGCATGTACTGTTTGTTTTTTTCACTTTTACGCTGGTAACCAGGGTAAACATCGGGTTACTAAGCGCGGCCCTGCGCTTAGCAACCCGATGTTTACCCTGGTTACCCGGGGACCTCGGCATCATTGGTCGCTGGAGAGCGGTCTGTGTGACAGCTCCCCAGCGATCAAACAGCGACGCTGCAGCGATCGGCATCGTTGTCGCTATCGCTGCAGCGTCGCTTCGTGTGAAGGTACCTTAAAGAAGCTTTTATCATAGTCATGTGACTTGTTGCTCCTGAGTCAATAAACCAGCCTGACGATGACTCTTTATCACTTACTTTAAATGAACCATTTCAGTGATCTGCATATGGGTTAGAAATTGTACTTTTTACTTTCTGTTTATTCTCCTTTTGGTGTAATTTCTGTTGTTCTGCTTTCCATATAGTACAGTCTTTTTTTAAATGTCCCTTTTTATTACATCTGAAACATTCTCTTGTCTCTGTATTATGGGGCTTCTTGTCTGTCTCTAAGATCATTTTCACTATCCGTTTCAATGGAATCGTTTGTTTGCTCTTTCCTTCTATGATATTCATCCATAAGTCTGGTCTTTACAAACTCTAGTGTAATGTCTGCTTCAGGTCTTGTCTCTAGTGCATTCATCAGAGCAGTGTATGAATCTGGTAAACTGCACAATAATATTGCTGGTATATGGCTTTCCTTATTGTCTTCACCGACTGATCTCAGCTATGTTACCACCTCCATCATGGAGTTTATATGCTCCTGCATGTCTTTCCTTGCACTTTATCTCATCTTGTAAAGTTTTCTTAGCAGGAATAGTTTGTGATTTAAGCTGGATCTTTCATGTAGCTTTCACAGTGCTTCCCACATTCCCTTTGCTGTATTCTCATTCCTTATGTGGATTGACTGATCATCCTCCACTAATAAGCTGATAGTAGCTCTTGCTTGTCTGTTTTTCTTATCCCATGTCTGATTATTATCATTGGGTCTGTCTGTAGTGATTACCTCCCATAAATCATCTTTAGACAATGACAGTAGGGCCCTCACTGCTCCTGGGCCCCCAGCCAGTGGTGTGTCGCTGTTAGTGACACACCCAGCAGCTATGGGGCCCCTGAGTCAAGGGGCCTGCCCAGTGCCTAAAGAGAAATTAATATTCACTCTTCCCCATGCCCCCATGGTCGTGGAGAGGCGTGAACATTAATTTTGCTTTAATAGCGGGCAGTGTTAGTCGCAGGCTGAGGTTAACACTGCCCGTATAAAGCCGGAGCAGCTGCATCGGGGCCCCAGAGGTGGGCCCCTGCAGGGCGGCTAAGCCTGAGGGCAATCAGTGGGCAGGCAGCGATCCCTGCAGCTTGGTAGCGGAGCAGAGCTGCAGGGATCCGATGCCGTCCTGCTTCCTGCCCGCTGCCCTGTGCTTCCTGTGTGACACAGCGTGGCTGGATGATGTCATCATTCAGCGTGCGACTGTTTCATACAGAAAGTTGCCGGCGACGAAAATGCTGCCGGGATGTGCTGCGGCTGCAGGGGATGTTCAGAGAGGTGAGAGGTGCTGTGTGTTTGTGTGCATGTGTGTGTATGTGGTGCAGTGCGGTGCTTTGTGTGTGTGTGACAGAGTGGTGCTGTGCTGTGTGTGGTGTTGTTTGTGTATATTGGAGATGTGTGTACTGAAGATTGGCAATGATGTGGGTGATGGAGAGAGCAGTGATGGAGGTGGTGAAGGAGAAGGTAATGTTGATGGTGGTGGAAAGGACTATGGGGTGGTGGGGGGAGGCAATGATGGAGGTGTTGAAATGGGCATTGATGGGGTGGTGGGTGAGAAGGCGATGATAGTTGTGGGGGGAGGCAATGATGGAGGTATTGAAATGGGCAATGATGGGGTGGTGGGGGGGAAAGCAGTGATTGTTGTGTTGGAAAGGACAATGATGGGGTGGTGGTTGTAGGTAATGATGGAGGTGTTGAAATGGGCAATGATGGACGTGGTGGTATGGGCAGTGATGGGGTGGTGGGGGAGAAGGCAATGATGGTTGTGAGGTGAGGCAATGATGGAGGTGTTGAAATGGACAATGATGGGGTGATGGGGAGAAAGCAATGATGGTTGTGGTGAAAAGGACAATGTTGGTAGTGGTGGAAAGGACAATGGTGGTGAGGGAGGAGGCAATGATTGAGGTGGTGAAATGGGCAATGATGGGAGTTGTGGGGGAGGAAGCAATGATGGAGGTGGTGGAAAGGGCAATGATAGGGGTGGTGGGTGAGAAGGCAATGATGGAGGTGGTGATGAGGACAATGATAGGGGTGGAGAGGGAGAACAATGATAGAGGTGGAGGGGGCTGCATTATACCCTATGAAGGGGGCTGCATTATACTTTATGAGGGGGCTACATTATATTCTGTGGGGGGCTGCATTATATTCTTTGTAGGGGCTGCATTATTCTCTCAGGGGACTACATTATTTTTGGGGGGGCTACATCATACTATACGATGGGGGGCAGCATTATGCCCTATGGGGGGCTGCATTATACCTTAGGAGGGAGTAGCATTATAATCTGAGGGGGCTACATTATATTCTGTGGTGGGGCTGCATTATACTATATGAGGGGGACTGCATTATACCCTATGAGGGTGCTTCATTATATTCTATGGAGGGCTGCATTATACCTTATGAGGGGTTGCATTATATTTTGTGGGGTGCTGCAATATACCCTATGAGGGGGGCAGCATTATATTCTAAATTATATTCAAAATCTAGAAGATAGTTAGGTACACTGAAAACCATTAAGGAATGAACAGCAAATATTATAGCAGAAATATGCCAGAAAAATAACCCCCTGCTGTAGATGCTCCATTTTTATTTTTATTTTTGCTATGCTTTGTTATTGCTATCAATTTGACAACTTATCTGCTTCATCCTCAGGTATGTCCGCTGGCTGCTAACCCAATCCCATCACCATCACCCAACTTTCCTGATCTTCCTCACCCTGCTATTCCTTCCTGGTATGTCCGCTGGCTGCTACCCCAATCCCATCACCCAACTTTCCTGATCTTCCTCACCCTGCTATTCCTTCCTGGTATGTCCGCTGGCTGCTATGACTGTTTTTTTTTTCCCCCTTCCCCTGCATGTTTTCTCATTTTAATTCCTTGATGCCAATACACAGTTTGGCTTTATCTTTCCATTTGGATCTATTTCCCCTTGCATTTCCCCTTCTGACTTCTAATTAATCCCCTCCTGTGTCTGTGACCAGTCTTCCTGCTGCCCCTCCCCCCTGATCACACCTGGCCTATTTCATGAGCACTTTCAGCCTGTTATAAATTCAGAGACACGGGTCTGTCTGGACCTTGGTCTGTCTCTAAAAGGATAACAGCAAATATTATAGCAGAAATATGCCAGAAATGAGCCAGAAGTGAACAGAAGGTAAGACTAACCACTGTTAATAACTGTACTAAATTTAATTCCCTTTCCCTTTTTATTTTCATCATGCTGACATACGCTCTAACAGTTTTGGCTCCTTTACTCCTCACTCTCATTCGCTATCCTCAAACCCCAGCACCCTCTAACCAAGTAATAATCTCTCCTTCCCTCCTGCCTCCCCACCTGACCTCCTCTGCTGACCTGCTCCTCAACCTCAGATCTCTCCTAATAAAACACAAAACAAGCCGCCCACTCTCCTTCTCCCACCTGCTCTGTCTCTCTCTGCTTCTCCTCATTGCTGGTGACATATCTCCCAACCCTGGGCCCCCACAGCTCATACCTCCCATTACTAACCCCTCCTATCGCTCCCAACCCAATATAAACACCCCAAATCTTGCCCACCTCAAATCCGTGCCCATGACGCCCACCCCCCTGAACCCTCTCTCTGGATCACTATGGAATGCCCGCTCCATCTGCAGTAAACTCCACATGATTCACGACCTCTTTACCTCTCGTAACCTTTTCTTTCTGGGCATCACCGAAACATGGCTGACACCCTCTGACACAACCTCCCCTGCTGCACTATGTTACGGTGGCCTCCACTTCACCCACACTCCTCGCCCTGGCAACAAACATGGTGGAGGAGTGGGCCTTCTCCTTTCTTCCAACTGTACCTTTAACCCAATCCCACCTTTACCCTCCCTTATCCTCCCCTCTTTTGAAGTCCACTCTGTCTGCATCTACTCCCCCTACAACCTCCAAATGGCCATCATATACCGACCTCCGGGCCCGACCACTGCCTTTATTGACCAATTCTCCATCTTGCTCCTTCACTTTCTGTCTGCTGACATTCCCACCATCATCATGGGTGACTTCAACATCCCCATTGACACCCACCAGTCAGCAGCCTCCAAACTCCTGTCCCTTACTTCATCCTTTGGACTTACTCAGTGGTCCACCTCAGCCACCCACACAGACGGGCACACATTAGACCTGGTCTTCACTTGTTTATGCTCCTTATCTAACTTCACAACCTCTCCTCTCCCTCTATCTGACCACCATCTACTCACTTTCTCATCCCTGTCCTCCTCACCTGTCACCCATGTCCAGCACCATGCGCACCCACGCAGGAACCTCGCACACCTAGACACCCACACACTCTGACTCTATCCTTCCACTGTCCTCTATATCCTCACTCCACGACACAGACACTGCCACTGCTTTCTACAATGCCACTCTTGCATCAGCTATTGACACGGTCGCCCCTGTCATGCATAGCAGAGTGCGACAAACCAATAGACAACCCTGGCACAATAACATAACTAAAAAGCTTCGGTAAGTATCGAGATTTGCAGAACGGCGTTGGAAGAAAACGCATTCACAAGATGATTTCACTGCACTCAAACAAGCAACGCTGGCATTCAAATCAGCTCTCACCTCTGCTAAACAGGCCTACTTCACAACCCTCATATCCTCCTTATCCCACAACCCCAAACGGTTGTTCAACATTTTTAACTCCCTCCTCCACCCACCACTGCCCCCCCCTCCCCTACACTCCTGCTTTACCTCTTTGCAAATCCCTTCACTGGCTCCCAATTTCCCAGCGTATCCAGTTTAAATTACTAACACTGACCTACAAAGCCATCCATAATCTTTCTCCTCCGTATATTTCCACACTAATCTCTCAATATCTTCCCTCACGTAATCTCCGGTCCTCCCAAGACCTCCTCCTCTCCTCCATGCTTATTCGCTCCTCACCTAATCGCCTCCAAGACTTCTCCCGAATATCACCCATCCTCTGGAATTCAGTGGCCCAACAAATCCGGTTATCCACTACTTTTGGATCCTTCAAAAGAAACCTGAAAACCCACCTCCTCAAAGAAGCTTATAGCCTGTAAAGACCACACGGCCACCTCAACACCATTGGAGCTACTGCAACCCTCGACCTACTGTCTCCTTCCCCACCATCCTGTAGAATGTAAGATCGCAAGGGCAGAGTCCTCTTCCCTCTGTACCAGTCTGTCATTGTTAGTTTTGTTTACTGTAAGTGATATTTGTATTTTGATGTAACCCCTTCTCATGTACAGCACCATGGAATTAATGGTGCTATATAAATAAATAATAATAATAATAAAAGGTGAAGAGTTCTTAGACAGAGCAGATTTATCTCTTCTTGTTACAGAAAGAGAAGAAATTCGAAGTGCACCTGAAGAAACAGAAATGGAAGGATGTGACACAGAGAAGCAGGGGGATCGGGAGGCAGTCAGCTCCCATGCTGCTCAGGAACAAGTAGCAGGCTCTAACGCAGGAGAACGATGAAGAAATAAATCAAGATAAGACTTTACCCACAAAGAACAGCCTTGTACGCCCTCAGAGTCCTCCTGGATGGAGAAAGAAACATGTTGTGAAGAAGAAACAGGGGATTCCCTGTTGAGAGGAACAGAGGCCACTATCTGCAAACCAGATATAACGTAGAGAAATGTGCTGTCTTCCAGGTGAAAAAATTAAAGATGTGTCTGACAGGATATCAGGACTCTTCAGAACTACATACGACCACCCATTCCTGCTAATACATGTGGGGACACCCCAATAAAGGACCTGGAAACCATCTGCAGTGACTTTGAAAACTTAGGTAAGAAAGTGAAAACTGGGAGCGCAGGTGGTCTTCTCTTCCATCCTCTCAGTTGATGGCCATGGAACAAGGAGGTGGAATAAGATTCTGCAGGTGAACTACTGGCTACTTCGATGGTGCCATCAGCAAGGATTTAGATTTCTGGATCACGGAGTGAATTACCTATACGATGGACTGCTTGCTAGAGATGGGGTGCACCTTATGAAGACTGGAAAACATGTATTTGGAAGTCGCCTTGCTACACTCATCAGGAGAGCTTTAAACTATGTGGGAAGTGAAACAAAAGGCCAGAAAAAGCCATACACCTGACAAATACTATTGAGGGTACTGTCACACAGTGGCACTTTGGTTGCTACAACGGTACGATCCGTGACGTTCCAGCGATATCCATACGATATCGCTGTGTCTGACACGCAGCAGCGATCAGGGACCCTGCTGAGAATCGTACGTCGTAGCAGATCGTTTGGAACTTTATTTCGTTGCTGGATCTCCCGCTGTCATCGCTGGATCGTTGTGTGTGACAGCGATCCAGCGATGCGTTCGCTTGTAACCAGGGTAAACATCGGGTTACTAAGCGCAGGGCCGCGCTTAGTAACCCGATGTTTACCGTGGTTACCAGCGTAAAAGTAAAAAAAAAAAAAAAACGTACATACTCACATTCCGGTGTCCTTCAGGTCCCTTGCAGTCTGCTTCCCGCTCTGACTGACTGCCGGCCGGAAAGTGAGAGCAGAGCACAGCGGTGACGTTGCCGCTGTGATCTGCTTTCACTTTACGGTGGCACTCAGTCAGTGCGGGAAGCAGACTGCGAGGGACCTGGCGGACACCGGAATGTGAGTATGTACGGTTTGTTTTTTTTTACTTTTACGCTGGTAACCAGGGTAAACATCGGGTTACTAAGTGCGGCCCTGCGCTTAGTAACCCGATGTTTACCCTGGTTACCCGGGACCTCGGCATCGCTGGTCGCTGGAGAGCTGTCTGTGTGACAGCTCTCCAGCGACCACACAACGACTTTCCAACGATCACGGCCAGGTCGTATCGCTGGTCGTGATCGTTGAAAAGTTGCAGAGTGTGACAGTACCCTGAGAATTCTGCTACTAGAAGTGGAAAGGAAGAACAAAGACAAAAAAATCTAAATAATAAAAATATTAGAGGAAGAGAAACCAATCACAAACTAAAATGTTTCCATACAAATGCACAAAGCATGGGCAACAAACAAGGGTAATTGGAACTACTAACACAGGGGAAGAAATATGATGCCATTGGAATCACTGAAACTTGGTGGGACGATACACATGATTGGAATACAAGGCTAGAAGGATACAACTTATTTCCAAGAAACAGACTTGATAAACGAGGAGGAGGTGTTGCATTGTATGTTAGAAATTTTGTATATCTGCACAGAGATTGAAGCTTCAGAGACTGGGAGTTCTGGGGAAACTGTTTGGGTAAGAATACAAGGAGAGAACAACGGAAAGGACACCATTGTAGGCATTTACTACAGGCCACCTGTGCAAGTTGAAGATATGGATGAACTCTTTATGCATCAAATAGCCAAGTTCTCCAAAACATATGACATAGTGCTCATGGGAGATTTCAACTATCCAGACATTTTTTGGGAATCTCTCTCAGGCGAAACTAACAGGTCAAGCAAATTCTTATCCTCTCTTGCTGACAACTTCATCTTCCAAAAGGTAGGGGGAAAACAAAGGGATCTGCTACCATTTTAGAATTTTGGATAACTAAAGGAGGAAGAGCTGTGAAGACTCAGACTTCAAGGTTAGATTTCAGAAAGGCAGATTTTAAGGGACTCAGAAAGAAAATCGGAGGGATCCAATGGCTGGATATCTTTAAGGACAAAAATATCCAGGAAGGATGGAAAAATGAGATTCTCAAAGCACAATCATTAACAATTCCAAAAAGAGGGAAGAATACGAAGCATTTAAGGAAACCAAAGGGAAAGAGGGAGGCATATCTAAAGAAGAATATAATGCTGTCTGCAGAACCTGCAGGGCACGAATCAGATTAACTGAAGCTGACAATGAATTAAGGCTTGCAAGAGATGTCAAAAGCAATGAAAAAGGATTTTGGGGATATGTCAAAAGTAAAAGAAAAGTCAAAGATGCTATAGGATTTTTACAGAATGAAAATGATGAAATGGTAGGAAAGGATGTTGAGAATGACAAACTTTTAATTTCCTATTTTGCATCTGTTTTCTCTCAGAAAGGAAATGTACTGTAACATCAACTGATCTTCACTGTCCTATTAAAGGAATAGAAGACTTCAGGATATCTATAAACAGAAAGATAGTGAGGAAACACTTAGCTAACATAAATGAATTCAAGTCTCCAGGTCCTGATGAATTACACCTCAGAGTACTGAAGGAGATAGCAGAAGACATTTTTGAACCACTCTCCATAATCTTTGAAATTTCTTGGAGAACAGGAGAAGTCCCAGAAGACTGGAGAAGAGCAAATGTTTTTCCTATGTTCAAAAAGGGGAAGAAGGTGGACCAAGAGAACTATAGGCCGGAGAGTCTGACTTCTGTACCAGGAAAGAGCTTTGAACAAATTATTAAATAATATGTAGGTAAGTACCTGGATAAGAATGAAGTGATTAACCAGAGTCAGCATGGGTTCATAATTAATAAGTCATGTCAGACTAACTTATTCTATGACAGAATCACTGACTGAGTGGATCAGGGAAATGCTGTAGATATAGTATATCTTGACTTCAGCAAAGCATTTGACAAAGTATCTCACACCATCCTTATTAAAAAATGACTAAGTATGGAATGGATAAGGCAACTGTTAGGTGGATTCATAACTAGCTTAGTGATCGTACCCAAAAAGTGGTCGTAAATGGCTGTACATCCAGTTGGAAGAATGTCTCAAGTGGGGTACCACAGGGTTCTGCCCTGAGACCTGTATTGTTCAAAATCTTTATCAACGATTTAGATGAAGGAATTGAGGGTTAACTGATTAAATTTGATGATGACACAAAGCTAGGAGGGATAGCTAATACTAGAGAAGAGAGAGAAGAATGGTTTTTAACAAGGAAAAATGCAAAGTACTATATCTGGGCAATACAAATGAAAAAAGCATATACTGTACAGAATGGGAGGAATAGGGCTAAGCAGCAACACATGTGAAAAAGACTTGTGTATACTAATAGATCATAAACTGAACATGAGTCAACTGTGATGCAGAAGCAAAAAAGGCAATTGCAATTCTGGGATGTATTAACAGAAGCGTACAGTCTAGATCACGCAAAGTCATTATTGCCCTCTACTCCTTTTTGGTCAGACCTCATCTGGAATACTGTGTCCAGTTTTGGGCACCACATTTTAAAAAAAGACATCAACAAACTGGAGCAAGTTCAGAGAATAGCGACCAGAATAGTGACTGGCTGCAAACCATGCCCTATGAGGAACGGTTTCAGGATTTGGGAAGGTTTAGCTTGCAAAAAAAGAAGACTGAGAGGAGACTTAATAGCTGTCTACAAATATCTCAAGGGCTGTCACATTGTAGAAGGATCATCTTTATTTTTATTTGCACAAGGAAAGAGTAGAAGCAATGGAATGAAACTGAACGGGAGGAGACACAGATTAGATATTAGACAAAACTTTTTTGACTGTTAGGGTGATCAATGAGTGCTACAGGCTGCCACGAGAGGTGGCGAGTTCTCCTTCCATGTGAGTCGCCCGCCAGGGCCTAGGGGTAATCGGTACCAGGTCCGGTATGTAAGGAGGATGTAACGGTGGTGGCGTCCTTGTCCGTGGCCCTGGGCGCCCAAGTAAAAGGGAATGTCCTTAAAGGGGTTTTGAATAAAGTTTGTGTTCATGACGCCACCTGTGGTTCTCGGTCAGAGTTGACCGACGCTGCTTAAAGGGGTGCACAGGGGTGATGTTATGGCAGCTAAGATGGTATAACTTCCCACAGGTGAAGCTGGGTCCCCAGGGCTCCCGGTGTGTAGATGGAGATGGTGGGTAGTGTAGAAAGAAACAGAGGACACAGGTTTGCAGTCTCTTTACCTGGTTTACTGAAGATGTCAAGCAGCCACAGTCCGGGGCACCAGATCATAGGTACAGGCTGGATACGGCCTGCTTGGAAGCGAGTTCAGTGTCCCCTTTACCAGGTGGAGTTAGAAGCCTTCCTACTAGCGCTGTGGTGAAGTCCCTTGCTGGCTGTGGTTTCTGTCAAGGTCCTTACTGTTTTCTTTGTCCTCCTTAAAGGTGAGACCCTAACCTTTATGACAGGTGGCTCGAGCCTTTTTACAGGGTCTCTATCAAGACCCAGGCTCTATGCGCCACTGTGTCTCCAGGTGTTAGGGTGGACAGGTGACATGTAGTTCAGCTGTCCTACCGGTTTCTGCTGTGAGTCTTGGAGTCCCTCACAACCTCTGTCTTCCGGCTACCAGTGTCTGCGCTGTGTAGGGAGGTAGCACAGTCACAGCTGTCCTCCCCAGTTCTCACTCTCCTGCGCTTCACTTCTCCAACATGCTCTCTACAGTCCGTTCATCTTTCTCTTTCCCTAGGAGCTGCAGCACTTCTCGTGGCTGCACGGCCCATGTGCTCCCTTCTCCTCTGTCTCTCTGACAGGAACTTTCTCTCAGACTGGCTGACTTTCCCTCCAGACCAGAATATATATAGAGGAGCCACCCACAAGCTGGATCAGAGCTCCCCCTTCTGGCCTGGACTGGGAACATGTTGTATGCTTGTGTGTACCTGATAGTGAAGATCCTCCCTCGCTTCACTCTCCTCATGAGGAAAGCAGTGCCACTGTGACAACCAGGAACCCGGGGTGTCACACATGGAAGTCTTCAAACACAGGCTGGACAGACATCTGTCTGGGATGATTTAGTGAATCCTGCTTTGAGCAGGGGGTTGGACCAGATGACCCAATAGGTCCCTTCTAACTCTACATTTCTATGATTCTATGAAGTATTAGTTCAGTGATTAACAGAAAAGTGAAGTCTGGAAACAAATTTCAGTTTTACTATAAATATTCCATTAGATTATTTGTTCATCCTTTAGGCCTTTGCTGTCAACTAAATGATAAATGTAAGTTTTCCATCTCAATTGTTTATTTACATCTGTGAAAGTGATAATAACCGAACAACTCAAAATGTACAAAAATACATTTTTGAAACAATACATCAGTGACCAATATAGCCGTCCTTCTTTTCAATAACAGAGTTGACTGTTTTTCTTCATCATAAATCTCCTGTTTCAGAAAGATCTGCAAGTAGGGATTAGGTCAGGTAAGGAAGGGGCCATGTCATTATTATTTCATCTTTAAGGCCTTTACTGGCAGACGAGCGGTTGAGACTTCTGTGATGAAGCATTGTGCTGTGTCTTCGAGTTACTGGAAATAGGTTCTAGAGTTGCAAATACTGAACCAACGAATCACAATGGAGCTACTCAAAATGTGCCTAGAACTAAAGCAGCAGGCAATCTGGCAGATATAGTGTGTGAGTCTGCCTGTAGAGCAGTGAATAAATCAAATATGAAAGAGGATTGCAGCGTGACTCCTAAAATAGTGATAATGAGTCTTAAGCCCTATTAGCCAGTCCAACCAAACAGTCAGGTGCCCCACTAAAGGACAGCTTGCAATATTGATGCTGAAAAAGAATGACCACTTGTACATGGTTCCTGGTGCGGGCACTTACATTAACAAGCTGGGAAGCGCAAGATGTGGTCCTGTGGAGGATGATTGGGCTTGAGTGGTCGTTTGCTGCACAAAGTTCAATTGGGTCAGATGTTGGGGAGCGTCCTCCTGAAGCGGAAAAAACCCGTAGAAACGCTAGCAGGCACAGCAGTTAGCCTCGGCTGATGGCGCCGCTGTGGAATAGCGTGGTGAGCGGGGGGGCGTGGCTGAACAGTGACGTCACCTGTCCGTGAGTGACGGCCGTGTGTAGGGGCCACTCCCGGCATGTTGCGAGGAGAAATCTAAAAATTATTTTATATTAACATACCTAATAAAACGGACTTCCTGTCCCTCTCTCCCTAAGTAGATTGCATTAATATCTATTAAAATTATAAAATTGTAAAAATTGCCAATTTATTTGAAACTTCACAAGTCCTTAGAGGGCATGCAGTTCTATTTCATGATTTTATTAGGTATATTTATTGTCATGGTTCTCAAATGGCAAGAGAACATAGTAAAGCATACAAATGGACTAGCTCTTGGAAGATGGGAACTCGAGCTGACCGTGAGCTAAACCTACCGCAACAACTAACAGTGGCCGGGTAGCGTGCCTACGTTTTATCCCTAGACGCCCAGCGCCAGCCGGAGAACTGACTGACCCTAGCAGAGGAAAATACAGACCTGGCTTACCTCTAGAGAAATTTTCCCCAAAAGGCAGACAGTAGCCCCCACATATATTGTCGGTGATTTCAGAGGAAATTGACATACGAAGTATGAAGATAGGTTTAGCAAATTGAGGTCCGCTTACTAGATAGCAGGAAGACAGAAAAGGGAACTTCACGGTCAGCTGAAAACCCTTTCAAAATACCATCCTGAAATTACTTTAAGACTCTAATATCAACTCATGACACCAGAGTGGCAATTTCAGCTCACAAGAGCTTCCAGTCTCAGAAATATACTATCACAGAGAACTGGAACAAAAATGCAAAACAAACTTAGGACTACAAGTCCAACTTAGCTGGTAGTAGTCTAGGAGCAGGAACATGCAACAGAAAGGCTTCTGGTAACATTGATGGCCGGCATAGAAATGACAGAGGAGCAAGGCTAAATAGAAAACTCCCACCTCCTGATGGAAACAGGTGAACAGAGGAGATGAAGCACACAAGTTCAGTACCACCAGTAACCACCGGGGGAGCCCAGAAACCAAATTCACAACAGTACCCCCCCTCAAGGAGGGGGCACCGAACCCTCACCAGAACCACCAGGGCGATCAGGATGAGCCCTATGAAAGGCACGGACCAAATCGGAGGCATGAACATCAGAGGCTGTCACCCAAGAATTATCCTCCTGACCGTAGCCCTTCCACTTGACCAAATACTGAAGTCTCCGTCTGGAAACACGGGAGTCCAAGATCTTCTCGACAACGTACTCCAACTCACCCTCAACCAACACCGGAGCAGGAGGCTCAACGGAAGGCACAACCGGTACCTCATACCTGCGCAACAATGACCGATGGAAGACATTATGAATAGAAAAAGATGCAGGGAGGTCCAAACGAAAGGACACAGGGTTAAGAATCTCCAATATCTTGTACGGGCCGATGAACCGAGGCTTAAACTTAGGAGAGGAAACCTTCATAGGGACAAAACGAGAAGACAACCACACCAAGTCCCCAACACAAAGACGAGGACCAACCCGACGACGGCGGTTGGCAAAATGCTGAGTCTTCTCCTGGGACAACTTCAAATTGTCCACCACATGCCCCCAAATCTGATGCAACCTCTCCACCACAGCATCCACTCCAGGACAATCCGAAGACTCCACCTGACCGGAAGAGAAACGAGGATGAAACCCCGAATTACAGAAGAAAGGAGAAACCAAGGTGGCAGAACTAGCCCGATTATTGAGGGCAAACTCCGCCAAGGGCAAAAAGGCAACCCAATCATCCTGATCCGCAGACACAAAACACCTCAAATAAGTCTCCAAGGTCTGATTAGTTCGCTCGGTCTGGCCATTAGTCTGAGGATGGAAAGCAGACGAAAAAGACAAATCAATGCCCATCCTAGCACAGAACGCTCGCCAAAATCTAGACACGAATTGGGTTCCCCTGTCAGAAACGATATTCTCCGGAATACCATGCAAGCGAACCACATTTTGAAAAAACAGAGGAACCAGCTCGGATGAGGAAGGCAATTTAGGCAAGGGAACCAAATGGACCATCTTAGAGAAACGGTCACACACCACCCAGATGACAGACATCTTCTGAGAAACAGGGAGATCAGAAATAAAATCCATGGAGATGTGAGTCCAAGGCCTCTTCGGAATAGGCAAGGATAACAACAATCCACTAGCCCGAGAACAACAAGGCTTGGCCCGAGCACAAACATCGCAAGACTGCACAAAACCTCGCACATCTCGCGACAGGGAAGGCCACCAGAAGGACCTAGCCACCAAATCCCTGGTACCAAAGATTCCAGGATGACCTGCTAACGCAGAAGAATGGACCTCCGAGATGACTCTACTGGTCCAATCATCAGGAACAAACATTCTACCAGGCGGGCAACGATCAGGTCTATCCGCCTGAAACTCCTGCAAGACCCGTCGCAAGTCTGGGGAAACAGCAGATAATATTACTCCATCCTTAAGGATACCTGTAGGTTCAGAATTACCAGGGGAATCAGGCTCAAAACTCCTAGAAAGGGCATCCGCCTTCACATTTTTAGAACCCGGTAGGTATGAAACCACAAAATTAAACCGAGAGAAAAATAACGACCAGCGCGCCTGTCTAGGATTCAGGCGCCTGGCAGACTCAAGATAAATCAAATTCTTGTGGTCGGTCAATACCACCACCTGATGTCTAGCCCCCTCAAGCCAATGACGCCACTCCTCAAAAGCCCACTTCATAGCCAAGAGCTCCTGATTACCAATATCATAATTTCGCTCAGCGGGCGAAAATTTACGAGAAAAGAACGCACAAGGTCTCATCACAGAGCAGTCGGAACTTTTCTGCGACAAAACCGCCCCAGCTCCGATTTCTGAAGCGTCGACCTCAACCTGAAAAGGAAGAGTAACATCAGGCTGACGCAATACAGGGGCGGAAGAAAAGCGGCGCTTAAGCTCCCGAAAGGCCTCCACAGCAGCAGGGGACCAATCAGCAACATCAGCACCCTTCTTAGTCAAATCAGTCAACGGTTTAGCAACCTCAGAAAAACCAGTTATAAATCGACGATAAAAATTAGCAAAGCCCAAAAACTTCTGAAGGCTCTTAAGAGAAGAGGGTTGCGTCCAATCACAAATAGCCTGAACCTTGACAGGGTCCATCTCAATGGAAAAGGGGGAAAAAATGTACCCCAAAAACGAAATCTTTTGAACCCCAAAAACGCACTTAGAACCCTTTACACACAAGGAATTAGAGCGCAAAACCTGAAAAACCCTCCTGACCTGTTGGACATGAGAGTCCCAGTCATCCGAAAAAATCAAAATATCATCCAGATACACAATCAAAAATTTATCCAAATATTCACGGAAAATGTCATGCATAAAGGACTGAAAGACTGAAGGGGCATTTGAAAGACCAAAAGGCATTACTAAATACTCAAAATGGCCCTCAGGCGTATTAAATGCGGTTTTCCACTCATCCCCCTGCTTAATTCGCACTAAATTATACGCCCCACGAAGATCAATCTTAGAGAACCACTTGGCCCCCTTTATTCGAGCAAACAAATCAGTAAGCAGTGGCAAAGGATACTGATATTTAACCGTGATTTTATTCAAAAGCCGATAATCAATACACGGCCTCAAAGAGCCATCTTTTTTAGATACAAAGAAAAAACCGGCCCCTAAGGGAGATGACGAAGGACGAATATGTCCCTTTTCCAAGGACTCCTTAATATATTCCCGCATAGCAGCATGTTCAGGCACAGACAGATTAAATAAACGACCCTTTGGAAACTTACTGCCCGGAATCAGATCTATAGTACAATCGCAATCTCTGTGCGGAGGTAGTGAACCAAGTTTAGGCTCCTCAAAAACGTCACGATAATCAGATAAAAATTCCGGAATCTCAGAGGGAATAGATGACGAAATGGAAACCAAAGGTACGTCCCCATGAATCCCCTGACATCCCCAGCTTAACACAGACATTGCTTTCCAGTCGAGGACTGGGTTATGAGATTGCAGCCATGGCAATCCAAGCACCAACACATCATGTAGATTATACAACACAAGAAAGCGAATAATCTCCTGGTGATCCGGATTAATACGCATAGTTACTTGTGTCCAGTATTGTGGTTTATTACTAGCCAATGGCGTGGAGTCAATACCCTTCAGAGGTATAGGAACTTCCAGAGGCTCTAAATCATACCCACAGCGTTTGGCAAAGGACCAATCCATAAGACTCAAAGCGGCGCCAGAGTCGACATAGGCGTCCGCGGTAATAGACGATAAAGAGCAAATCAGGGTCACAGATAGAATAAACTTAGACTGTAAAGTGCCAATTGAAACAGACTTATCAACCTTCTTAGTACGTTTAGAGCATGCTGATATAACATGAGTTGAATCACCACAATAGAAGCATAACCCATTTTTTCGCCTAAAATTCTGTCGTTCACTTCTGGACAGAATTCTATCACATTGTATAATCTCTGGCGCCTTCTCAGTAGACACCGCCAAATGGTGCACAGGTTTGCGCTCCCGCAAACGCCGATCAATCTGAATAGCCATTGTCATGGACTCATTCAGACCTGTAGGCACAGGGAACCCCACCATAACATCCTTAATGGCATCAGAGAGACCCTCTCTGAAATTCGCCGCCAGGGCGCACTCATTCCACTGAGTAAGCACAGACCACTTACGAAATTTTTGGCAGTATACTTCAGCCTCATCTTGCCCTTGAGACAGGGCCATCAAGGCTTTTTCAGCCTGAATCTCTAAATGAGGTTCCTCATAAAGCAACCCCAAAGCCAGGAAAAACGCATCCACATTGAGCAACGCAGGATCCCCTGGTGCCAAAGCAAATGCCCAATCCTGAGGGTCGCCCCGGAGCAAGGAAATTACAATCCTGACCTGCTGTGCAGGATCTCCAGCGGAGCGAGATCTCAGAGACAAAAATAATTTACAATTATGTTTGAAATTCTGGAAGCGAGATCTATCCCCGGAGAAAAATTCAGGTAAAGGAATTCTAGGTTCAGATATAGGAGCATGAATAACAAAATCCTGTAAACTTTGAACCTTCATAGCAAGATTATTCAAACCTGTAGCTAAACTCTGAGGATCCATTTTAATCAGGTGAAATCAGAACCATTCAAGGATTAGAAGGAGAGAGAGACGAAGGCTGCAGTAAGCAGAGATGCTAGTGAATCAACTAATGAGCAAACTCAGAAAAAAAAAAAAAAATTCTCTGCAGACTTCTTTTCACTCCTTTCTTCTGCCAATTATTTTAACCCTGGGCCGGCCATACTGTCATGGTTCTCAAATGGCAAGAGAACATAGTAAAGCATACAAATGGACTAGCTCTTGGAAGATGGGAACTCGAGCTGACCGTGAGCTAAACCTACCGCAACAACTAACAGTGGCCGGGTAGCGTGCCTACGTTTTATCCCTAGACGCCCAGCGCCAGCCGGAGAACTGACTGACCCTAGCAGAGGAAAATACAGACCTGGCTTACCTCTAGAGAAATTTTCCCCAAAAAGCAGACAGTAGCCCCCACATATATTGTCGGTGATTTCAGAGGAAATTGACATACGAAGTATGAAGATAGGTTTAGCAAATTGAGGTCCGCTTACTAGATAGCAGGAAGACAGAAAAGGGAACTTCACGGTCAGCTGAAAACCCTTTCAAAATACCATCCTGAAATTACTTTAAGACTCTAATATCAACTCATGACACCAGAGTGGCAATTTCAGCTCACAAGAGCTTCCAGTCTCAGAAATATACTATCACAGAGAACTGGAACAAAAATGCAAAACAAACTTAGGACTACAAGTCCAACTTAGCTGGTAGTAGTCTAGGAGCAGGAACATGCAACAGAAAGGCTTCTGGTAACATTGATGGCCGGCATAGAAATGACTGAGGAGCAAGGCTAAATAGAAAACTCCCACCTCCTGATGGAAACAGGTGAACAGAGGAGATGAAGCACACAAGTTCAGTACCACCAGTGACCACCGGGGGAGCCCAGAAACCAAATTCACAACAATTTATATAAAATAATTTTTATATTTTTATAAAAATGTTTCTTTTTACGCACATTTTTATGTATATTTTTCAATAAAGATTAATTTTTAAGGTAGTAGATATATCAAGTTTTCATACAATACAGTAGGGAACAATAGAAAGCAATTTATATATTCATAGATTTATATAGGTATATATATATATATACATATAAAAAAGTTTGTTCATATAAGATCCATCATATCCATTACACCCATTTCACAATGGAGGATTACAAGTATGCAGGATTGGGGTGGAAATATCACATTAACTTTGTCCAGAGGATATCAGCACAATGCACAATTGCAGCCAGATTGAGTGGTAAGGTATACAGGTATAAATGGACAATGGTATTGTAGGAGTCATACCTTGAGAAAGAGGGACGGTTCCCTCGAAACGCGTCGGGTTTGGCCCCTACACACGTCCGTCACTCACGGACAGGTGACTGTTATGATCCGGTGACTTTGGAGCCGCATGAACTTTCTCCTGAGTAGGTGGAAACTGTACTGACCGCAAAACCTGAACTAACACCACAACTAGAAGTAGCCGTGGGGTGTGCCTAACAAACCCTAGACACCTCGACACAGCCGGAGGACTAAATACCCCTATAGATAGGAATAGGAATACTACCTTGCCTCAGAGCAGTGTTGTGGATTCTGTTTTGGGGCTCCCTCTGGTGGTTACGGCTGGTACTGGGTGACTTTGGTGGGTTGCGGTCTCTGGTTTCCACCTGTCCATCAGAGGCTGGGTGTTTCCTATTTAACCTGGCTTTCCTGTCATTCCCTTGCCGGCTATCAATGTACTCAGATGTGCTCAGTTTGGTTCCTGACTACCTGCTCCCAGATCTCTCAGGATAAGCTAAGTTTTGTTTTTCAGTTGTTTGGTTTTTTGTCCAGCTTGCTAATCATGACACTATGCTAGCTGGTAGCTCTAGTGGGCTGAGGTTCTCCCCATGTGCCATGAGTTGGCACATGGGTTCTTGTAATCTCAGGATGGTTTTTGATTAGGGTTTTTTGCTGACCGCTCAGACCCCTTTTGTATCATTCTGCTTTCTAGTTACAGCGGGCCTCATTTTGCTAAAATCTATTTTCATCTCTATGTGCGTGCCTTCCTCTCATTTCACCGTCAATACATGTGGGGGGCAACTATACCTTTTGGGGTTCATTCCTCTGGAGGCAAGCTAGGTCTTTATTTCCTCTGCAGTGCAAGTTAGCTCTTAGGCTGGCGCGTGGCATCTAGAATCAACGTAGGCACGCTCCCTGGCTATTTCTAGTTGTGTTTGTCAGGAGTAGGGCAGCGGTCAGCCCAGGTTCCATCACCCTAGAGCTTGTCCGTTATTTATGTTATTTTGCTTGTCCAGTGCGATCCCCAGCCATTGGGATCCATGACAGTATAGCCGGCCCACAAAGTGTTAATTGTTTGGGCTGAAGCAGGAGAAAAAGAAGTGTTTAAGGGAAATTTTTTTTTTCTTTTCCCCTCAGAGTTTTGCTGCCTAGCCCTTAATTGCTGTCTAGCTGCTTCTTACCTCCTCTTAACCCTTGAATGGCTCTGACCTTAGCTGTTTAACATGGATGTCCAGAGTTTGGCTTCCAGCCTGAGTAATCTTGCTGCAAAAGTTCAAAACATACAGGATTTTGTTGTTCACACTCCCATGTCTGAACCTAGAATTCCTATTCCAGAGTTTTTTTCTGGAGATAGATCTACCTTCCTGAATTTCAGGAACAATTGCAAATTGTTTCTTTCTTTGAAATCTCGCTCCTCTGGAGACCCTGCTCAGCAGGTTAAGATTGTTATATCTTTCCTGCGGGGCGACCCTCAGAATTGGGCATTTGCATTGGCACCAGGGGATTCTGCATTGCTCAGTGTGGATGCGTTTTTTCTGGCACTGGGATTGCTCTATGAGGAACCTAACCTGGAGATTCAGGCTGAAAAGGCTTTATTAGCCCTCTCTCAGGGGCATGATGAAGCGGAAGTATATTGTCAAAAATTTCGGAAATGGTCGGTGCTTACTCAGTGGAATGAGTGCGCCCTGGCTGCAAACTTCAGAGATGGTCTTTCTGAGGCCATTAAGGATATTATGGTGGGGTTCCCTGCGCCTACAGGTCTGAATGAGTCTATGGCTATGGCCATTCAGATTGATCGGCGTTTACGGGAGCGCAAACCTGTGCACCAGTTGGCGGTGTCTTCTGAACAGGCACCTGAGACTATGCAATGTGATAGAATTCAGTCCAGAAGTGAACGGCAAAATTATAGGCGGAAAAATGGATTGTGTTTTTATTGTGGTGATTCAGCTCATGTTATATCAGTATGCTCTAAACGCACAAAAAAGGTTGATAAATCTTTTGCCATTAGTACTCTGCAGTCTAAGTTCATTTTGTCTGTAACTCTGATTTGTTCACTGTCTTCCATTTCCGTCGATGCCTATGTGGATTCGGGCGCTGCCCTGAGTCTTATGGATTGGTCATTTGCCAAACGCTGCGGTTTTAGTCTGGAGCCTCTGGAGGTTCCTATTCCTTTGAGGGGTATTGACTCTACACCATTGGCTATGAATAAACCGCAGTACTGGACACAAGTGACCATGCGCATGACTCCCGTTCATCAGGAGGTGATTCGCTTCCTTGTACTGTATAATTTACATGATGTACTAGTGCTTGGTCTGCCATGGTTACAAACTCATAATCCTGTCCTGGATTGGAAAACAATGTCTGTGTTAAGCTGGGGATGTCATGGGATTCATGATGATGCACCTCTGATTTCAATAGCTTCATCTACTCCTTCTGAGGTCCCTGCGTTTTTGTCTGACTATCGGGATGTTTTTGAGGAGCCTAAGCTCAATTCGCTCCCTCCTCATAGGGATTGCGACTGTGCTATAGAATTAATTCCTGGCAGTAAGTTCCCTAAGGGTCGTTTATTTAATCTGTCAGTGCCAGAGCATACTGCTATGCGGAATTATATTAAGGAGTCCTTGGAAAAGGGACATATTCGTCCATCTTTGTCCCCTCTGGGAGCAGGTTTTTTTTTCGTGGCAAAAAAAGATGGTTCCCTGAGGCCTTGTATAGATTATCGCCTTCTGAATAAGATTACAGTCAAATATCAGTATCCATTGCCATTATTGACTGATTTGTTTGCTCGCATTAAGGGGGCTAGGTGGTTCACTAAAATAGATCTTCGCGGTGCGTATAATCTTGTGCGGATAAAACAGGGTGATGAGTGGAAAACCGCATTTAATACGCCTGAGGGCCATTTTGAGTATTTGGTAATGCCTTTTGGACTTTCTAATGCTCCTTCAGTCTTTCAGTCCTTTATGCACAATATTTTCCGTGAATATCTGGATAAGTTTATGATTGTGTATTTGGATGATATTTTGGTGTTTCCTGATGACTGGGAGTCTCATGTTCTACAGGTCAGGAAGGTGTTTCAAGTCCTGCGGGCCAATTCTCTGTTTGTGAAGGGCTCAAAGTGTCTCTTCGGAGTCCAGAAAATTTCTTTTTTGGGTACATTTTTTCTCCTTCTACTATTGAGATGGATCCCGTCAAGGTTCAGGCGATTTGTGACTGGACACAACCTACATCTGTTAAGAGTCTTCAGAAGTTCTTGGGTTTTGCTAATTTTTATCGTCGGTTCATTACTAATTTTTCCAGTGTTGTTAAACCTTTGACTGATTTGACTAAAAAGGGTGCTGATGTTGCTAATTGGTCTCCTACGGCTGTGGAGGCCTTTCAGGAACTTAAGCGCCGGTTTTCTTCTGCTCCTGTGTTATGTCGACCAGATGTTTCACTTCCTTTTCAGGTTGAGGTTGATGCTTCCGAGATTGGAGCGGGGGCGGTTTTGTCACAGAGAAGTTCCAATGGCTCGGTGATGAAGCCATGTGCGTTCTTTTCTAGAAAATTCTCGCCCGCCGAGCGCAATTATGATGTGGGTAATCGGGAGCTTTTGGCCATGAAGTGGGCATTTGAGGAGTGGCGTCATTGGCTTGAGGGTGCTAGACATTGTGTGGTGGTCTTGACTGATCACAAAAATCTGATTTACCTTGAGTCTGCCAGGCGTCTGAATCCTAGACAGGCTCGTTGGTCGTTGTTTTTTTTCTCGTTTCAATTTTGTGGTTTCATACCTGCCAGGTTCAAAGAATGTGAAGGCAGATGCTCTTTCCAGGAGTTTTGTGCCTGACTCTCCTGGAGACTCTGGGCCTACTGGTATCCTTAGGGATGGGGTAATATTGTCCGCCGTCTCCCCAGACTTGCGACGTGCATTGCAGGAGTTTCAGGCGGATAAACCTAATCGTTGTCCACCAGAAAGACTGTTTGTTCCGGATGATTGGACCAGTAGAGTCATCTCCGAGGTCCATTCTTCTGTGTTGGCTGGTCATCCTGGAATATTTGGTACTAGAGACTTGGTGGCCAGGTCTTTTTGGTGGCCTTCCTTGTCAAGGGATGTGTGCACCTTTGTGCAGTCTTGTGAAGTGTGTGCTCGGGCTAAGCCTTGCTGTTCTCGGGCCAGTGGGTTGTTGTTATCCTTGCCTATCCCGAAGAGGCCTTGGACGCACATTTCCATAGATTTTATTTCAGATCTCCCTGTCTCACAGAAAATGTCCGTTATCTGGGTTGTGTGTGACCGCTTTTCTAAGATGGTTCATTTGGTACCCTTGCCTAAGTTGCCTTCCTCCTCTGAGTTGGTCCCTTTATTTTTTCAGAACGTGGTTCGTTTGCATGGGATTCCGGAGAATATCGTTTCTGACAGGGGATCCCAGTTTGTGTCTAGATTTTGGCGGACGTTTTGTGCTAAGATGGGCATTGATTTGTCTTTCTCGTCTGCATTCCATCCTCAGACGAATGGCCAGACGGAGCGAACTAATCAGACCTTGGAAACTTATTTAAGGTGTTTTGTTTCTGCTGATCAAGATGACTGGGTTGCCTTTTTGCCACTGGCCGAATTTGCCCTTAATAATCGGGCTAGTTCTGCTACTTTGGTCTCTCCTTTCTTTTGTAATTCGGGGTTTCATCCTCGTTTTTCCTCTGGTCAGGTGGAGCCTTCGGATTGTCCTGGATTGGACGTGGTGGTGGACAGGCTACATCAGATTTGGAATCAGGTGGTGGACAATTTGAAGTTGTCTCAGGAGAAGACTCAGCAGTTTGCTAATCGCCGTCGCCGCGTGGGTCCCCGACTTCTTGTTGGGGACTTGGTGTGGTTGTTTTCTCGTTTTGTCCCTATGAAGGTCTCTTCTCCTAAGTTCAAGCCTCGGTTCATCGGTCCTTATAAGATCTTGGAGATTCTTAACCCTGTGTCTTTTCGTTTGGATCTCCCAGCATCGTTTGCTATTCATAATGTGTTCCATCGGTCGTTATTGCGGAGGTATGAGGTGCCCGTTGTTCCTTCGGTTGAGCCTCCTGCTCCGGTGCTGGTGGAGGGAGAATTGGAGTATGTTGTTGAGAAGATCTTGGATTCTCATGTTTCCAGACGTAAACTCCAGTATTTGGTTAAGTGGAAGGGTTATGGTCAGGAGGATAATTCCTGGGTGGTCGCCTCTGATGTTCATGCGACTGATTTGGTCCGCGCCTTCCATAGAGCTCATCCTGATCGCCCTGGGGGTTCTCGTGAGGGTTCGGTGACCCCTCCTCAAGGGGGGGTACTGTTGTGGATTCTGTTTTTGGGTTTTTGGTTACAGCTGGTACTGGGTGACTTTGGTGGGTTGCGGTCTCTGGTTTCCACCTGTCCATCAGAGGCTGGGTGTTTCCTATTTAACCTGGCTTTCCTGTCATTCCCTTGCCGGCTATCAATGTACTCAGATGTGCTCAGTTTGGTTCCTGACTACCTGCTCCCAGATCTCTCAGGATAAGCTAAGTTTTGTTTTTCAGTTGTTTGGTTTTTTGTCCAGCTTGCTAATTATGACTCTATGCTAGCTGGTAGCTCTAGTGGGCTGAGGTTCTCCCCATGTGCCATGAGTTGGCACATGGGTTCTTGTAATCTCAGGATGGTTTTTGATTAGGGTTTTTTGCTGACCGCTCAGACCCCTTTTGTATCATTCTGCTTTCTAGTTATAGCGGACCTCATTTTGCTAAAATCTATTTTCATCTCTATGTGCGTGCCTTCCTCTCATTTCACCGTCAATACATGTGGGGGGCAACTATACCTTTTGGGGTTCATTCCTCTGGAGGCAAGCTAGGTCTTTATTTCCTCTGCAGTGCTAGTTAGCTCTTAGGCTGGCACGTGGCGTCTAGAATCAACGTAGGCACGCTCCCTGGCTGTTTCTAGTTGTGTTTGTCAGGAGTAGGGCAGCGGTCAGCCCAGGTTCCATCACCCTAGAGCTCGTCCGTTATTTATGTTATTTTGCTTGTCCAGTGCGATCCCCAGCCATTGGGATCCATGACAGAGCAGAACCCCAAAGGATAGGCAGCCCCCCATGAATATTGACTGTGAGTAGGAGAGGAAAGACACACGCAGGCAGAAAACAGGATTCAGCAAAAGAGGCCACTCTAGCTAAATAGGGAAAGATAGGACAGAATACTAAGCAGTCAGTATTAAAACCTGTTATGATCCGGTGACCTTGGAGCCGCATGAGACTTTCTCTGGAGAAGGTGGAACCTGTACTGACCGCAAACCCTAATCTGACACCGCAACTAGAAGTAGCCGTGGGGTGTACCTAACACATCCTAGACACCTCGACACAGCCGGAGGACTAAATACCCCTATAGATGGAAATGGGAATTCTATCTTGCCTCAGAGCAGAACCCCAAAGGATAGGCAGCCCCCCACAAATATTGACTGTGAGTATTAGAGGAAAGACACGCAGGCAGAAAACAGGATTTAGCAAAAGAGGCCACTCTAGCTAAATAGAAAAGGATAGGACAGAATACTAAGCGGTCAAACCCTAAAAATATCCACAGCAGATAATACAAAAATTCCAACATCTAACTAAAGACATGGAGTGTAAATCTGCATCTCCAGAGAATCCAACTTGACTGAAAAAATCCAAACACAGTCTAAGCTGGACAAGAAAAAACAATGTATAGTACTGAATTGTAAAGCACACAGCATGTGTGCTGCAGAAACAAAACCCAGACACTTATCTTTGCTGATTTGGCAGCAGGGCAGGAGGAACCAGACAGAGATGTAAAACCTCCAAGAACAATGGACAACTGGCAAGGGCTAATGGATCCTGCACAACTAAATACCCAGTCAGAGCTGCAATCAGCAGGGACACCTGCTCAGGATTGCAACCCAGAGACAGCTGTATTACCACCAACAACCACCGGAGGGAACCCAAGAGCAGAATTCACAACAAAAACCCTTCCAAAAATATCCACAGCAGATAATACAAAAAGTTCCAGAATCTAACTAAAGACATGGAATGTATATCTGCCACTCCAGAGAATCCAACAAGACTGAGAAAATACTGACACAATCTAAGCTGGACAAAAAAACACCGAATAGCACAGAATTATTAAGCACACAGCATGTGTGCCAAAGAAACAAAACCAGACACTTATCTTTGCTGATTTGGCAGAAGGAACCAAACCAGGACCAAAACCTCCCAACAACCATGGACAACTGGCAAGGACTAATGAATCCTGCACGCCTAAATACCCCAGTCAGAACTGCAATCAGCAGATACACCAGACCAGGACTGCAACTCAGGGGCAACTGCATTACCACCTACAACACCCGGAGGGAGCCCAAAAGCAGAATTCACAACAGTACCCCCCCTTGAGGAGGGGTCACCGAACCCTCACCAGAGCCCCCAGGCCGATCAGGACGAGCCAGATAAAAAGCATGAACCAAATCAGCAGCATGGACATCAGAGGCAAAAACCCAATAATTATCCTCCTGGCCATAACCCTTCCATTTGACAAGATACTGAAGTCTTCGCCTCGAAAAACGAGAATCCAAAATCTTCTCAACTACATACTCCAACTCCCCATCAACCAACACAGGGGCCAGAGGATCAACAGAGGGAACAACGGGTACCACATTTTTCCGCAATAAAGATCTCTGGAAGACATTATGGATAGCAAAAGAGGCCGGAATGTTATGACCTGGTGGTTAAGGAGCAACATGGGACAAGCTCTGAGGAGGTGGTATCTGTACTGACCGCAGTTCCTGATCCTAACACCAACACTAGAAGTAGCCGTGGGATGTTCTTTTCACTCCCTAGACACCTCGTCACAGCCTGAGAACTAACTACCCCTAAAGATGGAAACAGAAAGCTATCTTGCCTCAGAGAATATCCCCAAAGGAAAGATAGCCCCCCACAAATATTGACTGTGAGTGGAGAGGGAAATGACATACACAGAATGAAAACAGGATTTAGCAAAGGAGGCCAAAACTACCTAGATAGACAGAACAGAAAAGGATACTGTGCGGTCAGTATTAAAAGCTAAAAAATCCACGCAGAGTTTACAAAAATAATCTCTACACCGACTCACGGTGTGGAGGGGCAAATCTGCTTCCCCAAAGCTTCCAGCTAAGCTGAATATATCATACTGACAAGCTGGACAAGAAAAAACATAACATGAGCTGAACGATTAAGTCCACAGCAAGTGGACAACCAAAAGAACAAGCAATGATTTATCTATGCTGAAAAGGACAGGCTATCAGAGAAATCCAAGGAGAGATCTGAATCCAACCAAGAAACATTGACAGCTGGCACTGGCTGAAGACTAGAGCCAGGCTAAATAGCAGAGCCAGGAGAGACGATCAGTGGAAGCAGCTGCTAATGCTAAACCCAAGGAGCAGCAGTTCCACTCAAAACCACCGGAGGGAGCCCAAGGGCAGAATTCACAAAAGTGCCATTTACAACCACCGGAGGGAGCCCAAGAACGGAATTCACAACAGTACCCCCCCCTTGAGGAGGGGTCACCGAACCCTCACCAGAGCCCCCAGGCCGATCAGGACGAGCCAAGTGAAAAGCACGAACCAAATCGGCAGCATGGACATCGGAGGCAACAACCCAAGAATTATCCTCCTGGCCGTAACCCTTCCACTTGACCAGATACTGAAGCTTCCGCCTCGAAAAACGAGAATCCAATATCTTCTCCACCACATATTCCAACTCCCCCTCAACCAACACCGGAGCAGGAGGATCAACAGAGGGAACCACGGACACCACATATCTCTGCAACAAAGATCTATGGAAAACATTATGGATGGAAAAAGAAGCTGGAAGGGCCAAACGAAAAGATACCGGATTGATAATTTCAGAAATCTTATAAGGACCAATAAACCGAGGCTTGAACTTAGGGGAAGAAACCTTCATAGGAACATGACGAGAAGATAACCAGACTAAATCCCCAACACGAAGCCGGGGACCAACACACCGATGACGGTTAGCAAAACGTTGAGCCTTTTCCTGAGACAACGTCAAATTGTCCACCACATGAGTCCAAATCTGCTGTAACCTGTCCACCACAGAATCCACACCAGGACAGTCAGAAGGCTCAACCTGCCCTGAAGAAAAACGAGGATGAAAACCAAAATTACAAAAAAAAGGCGAAACCAAGGTAGCCGAACTAGCCCGATTATTAAGGGCAAACTCGGCCAACGGCAAGAAGGTCACCCAATCATCCTGATCAGCAGACACAAAGCATGTCAAATAGGTTTCCAAGGTCTGATTGGTTCGCTCAGTTTGGCCATTTGTCTGAGGATCAAATGCTGAAGAAAAAGACAAATCAATGCACATTCTAGCACAAAAGGACCGCCAAAACCTAGAAACAAACTGGGAACCTCTGTCAGACACAATATTCTCCGGAATGCCATGCAAACGAACCACATGCTGAAAAAATAATGGAACCAAATCAGAGGAGGAAGGCAACTTAGGCAAAGGTACCAAATGGACCATCTTAGAAAACCGGTCACAAACCACCCAGATAACAGACATCTTCTGGGAAACAGGAAGATCCGAAATAAAATCCATGGAAATATGCGTCCAGGGCCTCTCAGGGACCGGCAAAGGCAAAAGCAACCCACTAGCACGGGAACAGCAAGGCTTGGCCCGGGCACAAGTCCCACAGGACTGCACAAAAGAACGCACATCCCGCGACAAGGAAGGCCACCAAAAGGACCTAGCAACCAAATCTCTGGTACCAAAAATCCCAGGATGACCAGCCAACACCGAACAATGAACCTCAGAAATTACCTTACTAGTCCATCTATCAGGAACAAACAGTTTCCCCACTGGACAGCGGTCAGGTTTATCAGCCTGAAACTCCCGAAGCACCCGCCGTAAATCATGGGAGATGGCAGAAAGAATCACCCCCTTCTTGAGAATACCAACCGGCTCAAGGACTCACGGAGAATCAGGCAAAAAACTCCTAGAGAGGGCATCAGCCTTCACATTCTTAGATCCCGGAAGATACGAGACCACAAAATCAAAACGGGAGAAAAACAGGGACCATCGAGCTTGTCTAGGATTCAACCGCTTGGCAGACTCGAGGTAAATCAGATTCTTATGATCGGTCAAGACCACAACGCGATGCTTGGCTCCCTCAAGCCAATGTCGCCACTCCTCGAATGCCCACTTCATAGCCAACAACTCCCGATTGCCGACATCATAATTACGCTCAGCAGGCGAAAACTTTCTGGAGAAGAAGGCATACGGTTTCATCAAAGAACCATCAGAACTTCTGTGAGACAAAACGGCCCCTGCCCCAATCTCAGAAGCGTCAACCTCAACCTGAAAAGGAAGAGAAACATCCGGCTGACGCAATACAGGGGCAGAAGTAAAACAACGTTTAAGCTCCTGAAAGGCCTCAACAGCCGCAGAGGACCAATTCATCACATCAGCGCCTTTCTTTGTCAAATCGGTCAGGGGCTTAACCACACTGGAAAAGTTAGCAATGAAACGGCGATAAAAATTAGCAAAGCCCAAAAATTTCTGAAGGCTCTTCACAGATGTGGGTTGAATCCAATCATGAATTGCCTGGACCTTAACAGGATCCATTTCTATAGCCGAGGGAGAAAAAATGAAACCCAAAAAAGAAACCTTCTGAACTCCAAAAAGGCACTTAGAGCCCTTCACAAACAAAGCATTAGCACGAAAGATCTGAAATACCATCCTGACTTGTTTCACATGAGACTCCCAATCATCGGAAAAAAACAAAATATTATCCAAATATACAATCATGAATTTATCAAGATAATTCCAGAAGATATCATGCATAAAGGACTGAAACACAGATGGAGCATTAGAGAGCCCGAATGGCATCACAAGGTATTCAAAATGGCCTTCGGGCGTATTAAATGCTGTTTTCCATTTGTCACCCTGTTTAATACGAACAAGATTATACGCCCCTCGAAGGTCAATCTTAGTAAACCAACTAGCCCCCTTAATCCAAGCAAACAAATCAGAAAGCAAAGGTAAAGGGTATTGGAATTTGACCATGATCTTATTGAGAAGGCGATAATCTATACAGGGTCTCAAGGAGCCATCCTTCTTGGCAACAAAGAATCCAGCTCCCAGCGGTGACGAAGACGGGCGAATATGCCCCTTCTCCAAAGACTCCTTTACATAACTCCGCATTGCTGCATGCTCTGGCACAGACAGATTGAAAAGTCGGCCCTTAGGGAACTTACAGCCAGGAATCAAGTTAATAGCACAATCGCAGTCCCTATGAGGAGGAAGGGAGCTGGACTTGGGCTCATCAAATACATCCTGGAAATCCGACAAAAACTCAGGAACTTCAGAAGAGGGGGAAGAGGAAATTGACATTAAAGGAACATCACTATGTATCCCTTAACAACCCCAACTAGTCACAGACATAGATTTCCAATCCAGCATCGGATTATGCACCTGTAACCATGGAAAACCCAGCACAACAACATTATGCAAATTATGCAACACCAGAAAACGACAATCTTCCTGATGTGCTGGAGCCATGTACATGGTCAACTGTGTCCAGTACTGAGGTTTATTCTTGGCCAATGGTGTAGCATCAATCCCCCTTAAGGGAATCAGGCTCTGCAAAGGCTGCAAGGAAAAACCACAGCGTCTGGCGAACTCTAAGTCCATTAAGTTCAGGGCAGCGCCTGAATCCACAAATGCCATAACAGAAAAGGACGATAATGAGCAAATCAGGGTAACAGACAAGAGAAATTTAGGCTGTACAGTACTAATGGTAACAGACCTAGCGACCCTCTTAGTACGCTTAGGGCACTCAGAAATAGCATGAGCAGAATCACCACAGTAAAAACAAAGCCTATTCTGACTTCTGAATTCCTGCCGTTCTGCTCTAGTCAAAATCCTATCACATTGCATAGGCTCAGGACTCTGCTCAGAGGACACTGCCATATGGTGCATCAGCTTGCGCTCGCGCAGGCGCCGATCAATCTGAATGGCTAGAGACATTGATTCGTTCAAACCAGCAGGCGTGGGGAACCCCACCATAACATCCTTAAGGGCTTCAGAAAGACCCTTTCTGAAGATTGCTGCCAGGGCATACTCATTCCATTTAGTGAGTACAGACCACTTTCTAAATTTCTGGCAGTATACTTCTGCCGCTTCCTGACCCTGACACAGAGCCAGCAAGGTTTTTTCTGCCTGATCCACAGAATTAGGTTCGTCATACAGCAATCCGAGCGCTTGAAAAAATGCATCTACATTAAGCAATGCAGGATCCCCTGACTCAAGGGAGAATGCCCAGTCCTGAGGGTCTCCACGCAGCAGAGAAATGACAATCTTCACCTGCTGAATGGAGTCACCAGAGGAACGGGGTCTCAAAGGAAAAAACAATCTGCAGTTATTTTTAAAGTTCAAAAATTTGGATCTATCCCCAAAAAACAAATCAGGAGTAGGAATTCTAGGCTCTAAAACAGGAGTTTGAATGATATAATCTGAAATACCTTGTACTCTAGCAGCAAGTTGATCCACACGAGACGTCAATCCCTCAATATCCATGCTAGCACCTAACCACTGAGCCACCCAGAGGTAAGGGGAAAAAAAGACAACAGGCTGCAAAGAAAAAAACAAAAAATGGCTCAGAACTTTTTTTTTCCCTCTTTTGAGATGCATTTAACACATTGCTGGCCAGCTGTACTGTTATGACCTGGTGGTTAAGGAGCAACATGGGATAAGCTCTGAGGAGGTGGTATCTGTACTGACTGCAGTTCCTGATCCTAACACCAACACTAGAAGTAGCCGTGGGATGTTCCTGTCACTCCCTAGACACCTCGTCACAGCCTGAGAACTAACTACCCCTAAAGATGGAAACAGAAAGCTATCTTGCCTCAGAGAATATCCCCAAAGGAAAGATAGCCCCCCACAAATATTGACTGTGAGTGGAGAGGGAAATGACATACACAGAATGAAAACAGGATTTAGCAAAGGAGGCCAAAACTACCTAGATAGACAGAACAGAAAAGGATACTGTGCGGTCAGTATTAAAAGCTAAAAAATCCACACAGAGTTTACAAAAATAATCTCTACACCGACTCATGGTGTGGAGGGGCAAATCTGCTTCCCCAGAGCTTCCAGCTAAGCTGAATATATCATACTGACAAGCTGGACAAGAAAAAACATAACATGAGCTGAACGATTAAGTCCACAGCAAGTGGACAACCAAAAGAACAAGCAATGACTTATCTTTGCTGAAATGGACAGGCTATCAGAGAAATCCAAGGAGAGATCTGAATCCAACCAAGAAACATTGACAGCTGGCACTGGCTGAAGACTAGAGCCAGGCTAAATAGCAGAGCCAGGAGAGACGATCAGTGGAAGCAGCTGCTAATGCTAAACCCAAGGAGCAGCAGTTCCACTCAAAACCACCGGAGGGAGCCCAAGGGCAGAATTCACAAAAGTGCCATTTACAACCACCGGAGGGAGCCCAAGAACAGAATTCACAACACCGGAAGCGCCAATCGAAAAGACACCGGATTAATAATTCCAGAAATCCTATAAGGACCAATAAACCGAGGCTTAAACTTAGGAGAAGAAACCTTCATAGGAACATGACGGGAAGACAACCAGACCAGATCCCCAACCTGAAGCCGGGAACCAACACACCGACGACGGTTAGCAAAACGTTGAGCCGCCTCCTGAGACAACACCAAATTGTCTACCACATGAGCCCAAATCTGCTGCAACCTGTCAACCACCGAATCCACACCAGGACAGTCAGAAGGCTCAACCTGCCCAGAAGAAAAATGAGGATGAAAACCAAAATTACAAAAAAAAGGCGAAACCAAAGTAGCCGAACTAGCCCGATTATTAAGGGCAAACTCAGCCAATGGCAAAAAGGCCACCCAATCATCCTGATCAGCAGACACAAAGCATCTCAAATAAGTCTCCAAGGTCTGATTAGTTTGCTCGGTTTGGCCATTTGTCTGAGGATGAAATGCAGAGGAAAAAGATAAATCAATGCCCAGCCTAGCACAAAAGGCCCGCCAAAACCTAGAAACAAACTGGGAACCTCTGTCAGACACAATATTCTCCGGAATACCATGCAAACGAACCACATGCTGAAAAAACAACGAAACTAAATCTGAAGAGGAAGGCAATTTAGGCAAAGGCACCAAATGAACCATCTTAGAAAACCGGTCACAAACAACCCAGATAACCGACATCCTCTGGGAAACCGGAAGATCAGAAATAAAATCCATAGAAATATGCGTCCAGGGCCTCTCAGGGACCAGCAATGGCAAGAGCAACCCACTAGCACGGGAGCAACAAGGCTTGGCCCGCGCACAAGTCCCACACGACTGCACAAAAGAACGCACATCACGTGATAAAGAAGGCCACCAAAAGGACCTACCAACCAAGTCTCTGGTACCAAAAATACCAGGATGACCAGCCAACACAGAACAGTGAACCTCAGAAATCATTCTACTAGTCCATCTGTCAGGAACAAGCAGTTTCCCCACTGGACAACGATCAGGTCTGTCAGCCTGAAATTCCTGAAGAACCCGTCGTAAATCAGGGGAAATAGCAGAAAGAACCACCCCTTCTTTCAAAATGCCGACCGGTTCAAGGACCTCAGGAGAATCAGGCAAAAAACTCCTAGAAAGGGCATCAGCCTTAATATTCTTGGAACCCGGAAGATACGAGACCACGAAATCAAAATGAGAAAAAAACAAGGACCATCGAGCCTGTCTAGGATTCAGCCGCTTGGCAGACTCGAGGTAAATCAAATTCTTATGATCGGTCAAGACCACAATACGGTGCTTAGCTCCCTCAAGCCAATGTCGCCCCTCCTCAAATGCCCACTTTATAGCCAACAACTCCCGATTGCCAACATCATAATTGCGTTCAGCAGGCAAAAATTTGCACACGGTTTCGTCAAGGAACCAACATGATCCCTCTGGGACAAAACGGCCCCTGCGCCAATCTCAGAAGCGTCAATCTCAACCTGAAACGGAAGGGAAACATCCGGTTGGCGCAATGCCGGAGTAGAAGTAAATCGACGTTTAAGCTCCTGAAAGGCAGAAACAGCCGCAGAGGACCAATTCGCCACATCAGCGCCTTTTTTCGTCAAATCGGTCAAGGGTTTAACCACGCTGGAAAAGTTAGCAATGAAACGGCGATAAAAATTTGCAAAACCCCAAAATTTCTGAAGGTTCTTTACGGACGTGGGTTGAATCCAATCATGAATGGCCTGAACATTAACCGGATCCATCTCAATAGATGAAGGAGAAAAAATAAAACCCAAAAAAGAAACCTTCTGCACCCCAAAGAGACACTTAGACCCCTTCACAAACAAAGCATTGTCACAAAGGATCTGAAATACCATCCTGACCTGTTCCACATGAGACTCCCAATCATCAGAAAAAATCAAAATATCGTCCAAATATACAATCAAGAATTTATCAATATAAGTCCGGAAGATATCATGCATGAAAGATTGAAAAACAGATGGAGCATTAGTGATCCCGAACAGCATCACAAGGTATTCAAAATGGCCTTCGGGCGTATTGAACGCAGTTTTCCATTCATCACCCTGCTTAATACGAACAAGATTATACGCCCCCCGAAGGTCAATCTTCGTAAACCAACTAGCCCCCTTAATCCTAGCAAACAAATCGGAAAGCAAAGGTAAAGGGTATTGAAACTTGACCGTGATCTTATTCAAGAGGCGATAATCAATACAGGGTCTCAAGGAGCCATCTTTCTTAGCAACAAAAAAAAATCCTGCTCCCATCGGTGAAGAAGATGGCTGAATATGCCCTTTCTCCAAAGACTCCTTAACATAACTCCGCATAGCGGTATGTTCAGGCACAGACAGGTTGAAGAGTCGGCCCTTAGGAAACTTACAGCCTGGAATCAAATCAATAGCACAATCACAATCCCTGTGCGGTGGAAGAGAACTGGACTTGGGCTCATCGAATACATCCTGAAAATCAGACAAAAACTCTGGAATTTTGGAAGAGGAAGAAGAGAAGATGGACATTAAAGGAACATCATTATGAACCCCCTGACAACCCCAACTAGTCACAGACGTAGACTTCCAATCCAACACAGGATTATGTACCTGCAACCACGGAAAACCCAACATGATAGCATCATGTAAATTATGCAATACCAGAAATCGACAATCTTCCTGATGGGCTGGCGCCATGCGCATGGTCACCTGTGTCCAAAACTGGGGCTTATTTTTAGCCAAAGGTGTAGCATCAATGCCCCTTAAAGGAATAAGGTTCTGCAAGGGCTGCAAGGGGAAACCACAACGCCTGGCAAACTCAAGGTCCATTAAGTTCAAAGTGGCGCTTTAATCCACAAACGCCAAGACAGAAAATGATGACAATGAGCAGATCAAGGACACCGATAACAAATTTAGGTTCTACAGTACTGATGGTAAAAGAACTAGCGATCCTCTTTGTCCGTTTAGGGCAGACTGAAATGACATGAGAAGCGTCGCCACAATAACACAACCTATTCTGACGTCTGAGTCCTTGTCGTTCTGTCCTAGACAGAATCCTTTCACACTGCATTGGCTCAGGACTCTGCTCTGAGGACAACACCACAGTGCGCACAGTTCTGCGCTCCCGCAAGCGCCGATCAATCTGAATGGCCAAAGACATAGAATCACTCAGACCGACAGGCGTGGGAAACCCCACCATAACATCTTTAACGGATTCAGAAAGACCCTTTCTGAAAATTGCAGCCAAAGCATTATCATTCCATTTAGTCAACACAGACCATTTTCTAAATTTCTGACAATACAATTCTGCCGCCTCTTGACCCTGAGATAGGGCCAACAAGGTCTTCTCCGCTTGATCCACAGAATTAGGTTCATCATATAATAGTCCTAAAGCCTGAAAAAAGGAATCTACATTAAGCAAAGCCGGATTCCCAGATTCCAGGGAAAATGCCCAATCCTGTGGATCACCACGCAGCAGGGAAATGACGATTTTAACCTGCTGAATAGAATCCCCAGAGGATCGAGGTCTCAAAGCAAAAAACAGTTTACAGTTGTTTTTAAAACTCAAAAATTTGGACCTGTCACCAAAAAACAAATCAGGAGTAGGAATCTTCGGCTCTAAAACAGGAGTCTGGTCTGAACAATATAATCAGAAATTCCCTGTACCCTAGCAGCAAGCTGGTCTACACGAGAAGCTAATTCCTGAACATCCATGCTAACACAAGACTCCTTAGCCACCCAGAGAAAAAGAGGGAAGAAAAGGCAAAGCCAACTGCAGAAAAAAAATGACTCAACACCTTTCTTCCCTTCTTCTGAGATCCATTTAACTCATAGTGGGCCAGTTGTACTGTTATGATCCGGTGACTTTGGAGCCGCATGAACTTTCTCTGGAGTAGGTGGAAACTGTACTGACCGCAAAACCTGAACTAACACCGCAACTAGAAGTAGCCGTGGGGTGTGCCTAACAAACCCTAGACACCTCGACACAGCCGGAGGACTAAATACCCCTATAGATAGAAATAGGAATACTACCTTGCCTCAGAGCAGAACCCCAAAGGATAGGCAGCCCCCCACGAATATTGACTGTGAGTAGGAGAGGAAAGACACACGCAGGCAGAAAACAGGATTCAGCAAAAGAGGCCACTCTAGCTAAATAGAGAAAGGTAGGACAGAATACTAAGCAGTCAGTATTAAAACCCTTCCAAAAATATCCACAGCAGATAATACAAAAAGTTCCACAATCTAACTAAAGACATGGAATGTATATCTGCCACTCCAGAGAATCCAACAAGACTGAGAAAATACTGACACACTCTAAGCTGGACAAAAAAACACCGAATAGCACAGAATTATTAAGCACACAGCATGTGTGCCAAAGAAACAAAACCAGACACTTATCTTTGCTGATTTGGCAGAAGGCAGAAGGAACCAAACCAGGACCAAAACCTCCCAACAAACATGGACAACTGGCAAGGACTAATGAATCCTGCACCCCTAAATACCCCAGTCAGAACTGCAATCAGCAGATACAGCTGACCAGGACTGCAACTCAGGGGCAACTGCATTACCACCTACAACCCCCGGAGGGAGCCCAAAAGCAGAATTCACAACAGGTGACGTTACCGTTCAGCCACGCCCCCCACTCACCACGCTATTCCACAGCGGCGCCATCGGCTGAGGCTAACCGCTGTGCCTGCTAGCATTTCTACGGGGTTTTTCCTCTTCAGGAGGATGCTCCCCAGCATCTGACCCAATTGAACATTGTGCAGCAAACGACCACTACAGGCTGATAGGAATTAAAATTCATTATCTCTATTTTAGCAGTCACGCTGCAATCTGCCTCCAAGCGTGGCAATCTTCTTTCATATTAGGTTTTAGAGTTGATTTTAAGTCCATCTTCAACCCAAAAATACCTGACTAGTTCATCTGTAATAATACCAGCCCTTAGCAGTACCCCACCTCCATCTTGCTGACATCTGAGTCGGAGTGGAGCTCTGTGTCCTTACTCAAAGAGCCCCAGGCTCTTCCATCTGATCTATTGAGTGACTCTCATCTCATCAGTCCATAATACCATAGAGCAATCTGTCTTCAGACATTTCTTGGCCCAGTCTTGACATTTCACATTCTGTGTCTTGCTCAGTGGTGGTCGAGTTTCAGCCTTCCTCACTTCAGCCATGTCTCTAAGCACTGAACACCTTGTACTTCTTTGTCTTGATCAGCAGTGGTCGGTTTTCAGCCTCCCTTACCTCGGCCATGTCTCTGAGCACTGAACACCTTGTACTTCTGGGTCTTGCTCAGTGATGGCCGAATTTCAGCCTTCCTCACCTCGACCATGTCTCTGAGCACTGAGCACGTTGTACTTCTGTGTCTTGCTCAGTGGTGGTCAGGTTTCAGCCTTCCTTATATCGGCCATGTCTCTGAGCACTGAACACCTTGTACTTCTGTGTCTTGATAAGTGGTGGTCTGGTTCAGCCTCCCTTACCTCAGCCATGTCTTAGCACTGAATACCTTGCATTTCTGTGTCTTGCTCAGTATTGGTCGGGTTCAGCCTCTCTTACCTCGGACATGTCTCTGAGCAATGAACACCTTGTACTTCTGTGTCTTGATCAGCGGTGGTCGGGTTCAGCCTCCCTTACCTTGGCCATGTATCTGAGCACTGAGCACTTTGCACTTCTGTGTCTTATTCAGTGCTGGTCGGGTTCAGCCTTCCTCACCTCGGCCATGTCTCTGAGCACTGAACACCTTGCATTTCTGTGTCTTGCTCAGTGGTGGTCGGGTTTCAGCCTCCCTTACCTTGACCATGTCTCTGAGCACTGAACGCCTTGTACTTCTGGGCCTGCAGTGAGCTTGCAGTTTAGTAATATGACAGTACTGGAGGAGAATGGCTTCCTGGTCACTTCGTGTTTGATTCTTTTCACATTTTTGGCAGAAAATGTTAGGTTGAACAATAAGAAATGTTCACTAGTTTCCTACTCCTGGCTTAATGGATATTGATCAAGTGCATGCACTAAAGAAAATAACATAAGACACACACAGTCGGATGTAAGCTCTTCTTGATCAAACTAAGGCTCAGCTCCAAGACACTTATTTAACCCGAACATAGATTTATACAACCCCTGTAAGGGGGCTCGGTTAGCGCTAAAATGGAGTGATCGGATGTATTCCATTGATTAGTGATCCATGAAGTCTTCAGGGTGGGCGTCATCGTGGCCGGATCCATGAGGTCATCAGAGTGGGCATCATCTTGGATACCAGAGCATGGTGTGTGTTGAAACAGCAAATGGCAGCCATCTTTAGTGTCACACTTTGATCTGAGCAAGCTTATGTAAGATGAAATAATACACTTTATGGGTCGTTTCTCTCAATCTCTTTTGTCTTGAGGTTAATTAAGTATTTGATCTTAGGGCTCTCCTCAACATTAATGTGCATGTTTTTTCCCTCAACATGTTTTTTGAGATCCTGTTGACTATTTGCACGAAAATGTTTGATGGTTCTTTGATTATACACCAATATCTTAATATTTTCAAGAGTCCTGCATTCCTCTGTAAGACTTGTAACAATTTTTTACTTTTTAGAGTCAGTTAAATCTTTTTTCTCCCATTTTGCCTTAGGGAAAACAAGCTACCTAATAATTCTGCACACCTTGATAAAGGTTCTTGTATCCTTATGCCACACCCTCCTCATTACACAAATATACATAACCTGATCAGCTGTGTGTATTTGTCACATCATCCAAGACATAATGGCTTGCTGGAGGTGCCCAACACTTCTGGCACACAACACTTCTTCCTTTTAGCTACACTGCTGTCCAGTCTGCCCTAATTTAATTTTGCAATGTCTTTATTACATCAATAGTTAAATTATTTACTTACTTTAATAATATTTATTTTCTGTCTTTTGATAGATTTTGAGCACATCCACAGAAAACCAAATTCTTACCCTGATCTACGTTGTGAAGAATTATAGCAATGCATTAAATGGTGCGACAGCTAGCAGCCTGCTCAATGTCCTCTCTGGAGAAGAAGTTGGATACTATCTGGGAGATCCTCCGTCCATTATTGCTGAACGTAAGGAGCACACCCTATTTGCCTTTCCCCTTTTGTCACCCATATTGTCTAAAGTCAAGTGATGCTTCAAAGCTGCTCAGGGTATACAACAGATTTGTGTTAATTACAATAGTTGCCTTTATTAAAATTCTGAGCTTATGGAAATCCTGGGTTCATCCATTTATGCCAGGAACCTTTAAAAAGACATTCTGAACTGGGACCTTTGGTGACAAATGTTGTGCCTGATAGATGCGGGTCCTACCTCTGACCTACACCCCTGTGAAGACCTGGAGTGTGACTAGACACGACCAGGCTGGTTGGGGATGCTCCGCATTGGAAAGTGGAATGAGAATACCAATTATGTAGTTTATTTTTACACGTCCCTGAGTAATTGAGGAACAACACACTGCAAGGTTGCTGTGAGTAAAAGATGCTCCGTCGTTGTTATTTCATGGTGGAGTATTTTATGTAACAAACAAGTCAGGAGAGAGGTCACAAATTCTCTTTAATGTTTTCATTTTATTCTATAAATTTACTAATCTGTTCATTGCATGTTAAAGCTTCAACACGACTTAATAAATCATTGGCAAAAATATTTCCATTTTACTTAAGATTTATTTTATTTGTGCTTTTTTTCAGCTCTGTATTATCCAAATATTGACATATCAGCTTCCACAATTATCAACTGGGTGTACACAGGTAACTTATATATTTAATGACAGCCATGATGGAATTATGATTATTACTAGATTTCTTTCCTAACAACGTCTCTTTCATTTATTTTTTTTATTATAGTTTTGTTTATAAGTGAACCAGTTGTATTAATAGGAAATAACAATATGAACCGCTTTTGAGCAGTCACATTAAAGAGGTTACAAAAGTGTCTGCCATCTTCTTTGAACATTGCAGCACTTGTCCTCAGATTGTATATGGTATTGTACCCACCCTCTTGGTCAACATTTTTATATCACAAGGGTCCAGGGGGACTATTTTGTGGGGTTTACACAATGAAAAACATATTTTGCTCTTGCATCTCTGATATGGAGGGCTCATTGTGGTCACCATTGTTTTTGCATCCTTGACTTGCAAAATTTTACTCTAGTGTGATGTTAGATAATAACTATTCACTTCTCTTCTTCAGTAATGTTCTAACCTTTGCTAAACAGTCTTAGCCCCATGAGAAAGCCAAAGCTTCCTTGTGGGTAATGTTCAAGAAAGCTCTATAGCAGGTGACACCTGAGCTGGCCTTGGGTTATATGAAGTCTTGTGTAAACCAACTCAGGAGCAGATATACCATTGGTACAGCCTGTGAAACCACACAGGGGCCCAAGTGAAATGGGGGGCCCACTTCTATCTCCAAAGCAGGTTGAATTGTGTGTACTGATGAGTTACTGGACTGCACAGGGCTCATACAGTGGGGAAAAAAAGTATTAAGTCAGCCACCAATTGTGCAAGTTCTCCCACTTAAAAAGATGAGAGAGGCCTGTAATTGACATCATAAGTAGACCACAAATATGAGAGTCAAAACAAATCTAGAATATCACCTTGTCTGATTTGGCAAGATTTATTTTGCAAACTATGGTGGAAAATGAGTATTTGGTCACCTAAAAACATGCAAGATTTCTGTCTCTCACAGACCTATAACATCTTCTTTAAGAGACTCCTCTGTCCTCCACTCATTATGTAGTAATGGCACCTGTTTGAACTTGTTATCAGTATAAAAGACACCTCTCCACAACCTCAAAAAGTCACACTCCAAACTCCACCATGGTGAAGACCAAAGAGCTGTGTAAAGGACACCAGAAACAAAATTGTAGGGGAAGACTGAATCTGCAATAGGCAAGCAGCTTGGTGTGATTCAATCAACTGTGGGAGCAATAATAAGAAAATGGAAGACATACAAGACCACTGATAATCTCCCTCGATCTGGGGCTCCACGCAAGATCTCACCCCGTGTGGTCAAAATGATCACAAGAACAATGAGCAAAAATCCCAGAACCACACGAGGGGGACCTAGTGAATGACCTGCATAGAGCTGGGACCACCGTAACAAAGGCTGCCATCAGTAACACACTACGCCGCCAGGGACTCAGATTCTGCAGTGCCAGATGTGTCCCCCTGCTTAAGCCAGTACATGTCTGGGCCCGTCTGAAGTTTGCTAGAGAGCATTTGGATTATCCAGAAGAGTATTGAGAGAATGTCATATGGTCTGATGAAACCAAAGTAGAACTGTTTGATAGGAAAAAAACTTGTCGTGTTTGGAGGAGACTGCTGAGTTGCATCCAAAGAACTCCATACCTACTGTGAAGCATGGAGGTGGCAACATCATGCTTTAGGACTGTTTATCTGCAAAGGGACAGGGACGACTGATCCTTGTACATGAAAGAATGATTGGGGCCATTTATCGTGAGATTTTTAGTGCAAACCTCCTTCCATCAGCAAGGGCAACGAAGGAGTGGCTTCTTAAGAAGCATATGAAGGTCCTGGGGTGGCCTAGCCAGTCTGCAGATGTCAACCCCATAGAAAACCTTTGAAAGGAGTAGAAAGTCTGTGTTGCCCAGCGACAGGCCCAAAACATCACTGCTCTAGCGGAGATCTGCATGGAGGAATGGGCCAATATACCACCAACAGTGTGTGCCAACCTTGTGAAGACTTACAGAAAATGTTTGACCTCTGTCATTGCCAACAAAGGATATATAACAAAATATTGAGATGAACTCCTGTTAATGACCAAATACTTATTTTCCACCATAATTTGCAAAATAAATCTTGCCAAATCAGACAAGGTGATTTTCTGGATTTGTTTTCTCATTTTGTGGTCTACCTATGATGTCAATTACAGGCCTCTCATCCTTTTAAGTGGGAGAACTTGCACAATTGGTGGCTGACTAAATACTTTTTTTCCCCATTGTATATTGTCCAAGGTGAAAACAGGCTTGGAGGGGGGGGGGGGGTGAAAGTATTAAAATATAACTTTTAATAATAATCATAAAAATTAGGATTGACTCAGGAAAGACAAAGCACAGATGCTGATCCACAATAAAAGGACTACATTAGTACTACAATAATCAACAATCAATGTCAGTTGGTGCCATGTTTGTAGGACAATGTCATATACAAGGTGCCATAGTGCATAAAAAGAAGAAAAAAGTTACCCATTTGTGCTGTATGGATGTTAAATTCCATGGAGTTTCATGGACAGCAAATCTCAGTTGTCATATCTCTCTTCCCCATCGTGCCACTTGTATATGCCCAGGCCCTTGCAAGGGCAGTACCTAAGTAGAGCTCTCATACAATTTATCACACAAAAAATCCCTCCTGGCTGATTTCTTTCTCAGTAGTGAGATGTTATCAGGGGAATGTACTCACAAGGGGGAAAAAAGACAAGTAAGATTATGCCTTTAATTGCTCACAAATCCATAGGGCATAAAGTGTCTCAGAGTCTATAAAATGCAAAGTGCCAAAATCAAATAAATAAAAATATGAACATCCCACTGTGCTGGCACCTCACTGCAAAAAATGCTTCCATGCAGGTTTATATCCCGAAACCCTCCCATTAAGGGCGTTCTACCTCATTTCTGGGGGTGAGGTCCTAATACCCACATATGTTCCACTCACTGCACTATATTTCATCCATATGGTGACAATCCCGTCATCAATAATACACCTGGTGTCCTCGCTATTCTATCCCCACACGCCATGCAAGAAGATTACTGGCCACAGTTTCCTTTAGTACAGGGCAATTTAAACCTGCTCTAAAGCACAGACCTGCGTTTTAGTTCATCAAACTGCTCATTGGAGACTGGACCGCCGCAGGGGGGAGGCGGGCAGACCGATCCACTAGCCAGAACCGCATGGACCAGGGATTGTCCCGCTGAACCCCCGCTCTCCTTTTAACTTGGGCATAACGCTACTCAGACAACAGAGGATGAGGGTAAAACAGTGTGGCAATGCTTTACTGAACCATAAAATAGGCAGATAACAAGTAGAACAGTCCCAGCAAAATACCCCAAGATGGTACACATTACAGAGTCTCACCCTTCCGCTGATTCGCCGGGATAATGGCAGCTGTTACTTCAGAGCTACCAGGGTTGACTACCCCTCACAGAGAGGAGGTAACGACAAGTGTAGGAAGATGACAGTCCATTCAGATACAAGGCCAGTTGACCCAAGGGTCACAACCTGGCTTCATCTTCCAGGGTCGACTACCCCACCTGTGGCACGCACACAGAGAGGAGGTAACGACAAGCATCCCCCAGTCCAGCATCACAGATAAGGGGAAGAATAGTGATGACCAAGTCGCCTTGTTTAATTATGTAATCTATTTGCATAGATTTTCCTCCTCTGTTTTAAAAATCAACAAACTATCTGACCTAGACAATGTATAATTAGCATATCAGCAACCATCACTAGTCATCAAGGATAAGAGCACAACATATTACATTAAATGCCAACTTTCAAGTCAATATTACAGGCTTACACAAGCGAAAGTCTGTTTTCTTGACCAACCAGAAAGAAACACTTAAATTAAAAAGTCAACATATAGATAACACTGTATTCTGTTTGGTTTACTAAAATAGTTGTCTGGTTAATTAAGATACAATGATGTGTCTTCACATCCTGTGTATCTCGCATCTCACCGTCTACATGGGGATCCAAAGCATCATGAATGTCATGTCCAGCGACTGAGTCGGGCTCCCATTGTGTGTGGACTTGTACGTTCAATTGTTTCCATGGAAAAGGGAAGCACAAGGCATACCATCCCAGGGGTGGAGCTAGGGTCTCCCGCCGTACTCTCTGGGCCAATGTTTGCCACATTATCATCCCGGTAGCCCGGGATGTTCTGGTTTGTAGGGCTAGGTCATGGAGCACCTCCCGTCAGACATGCTCACTCTCTGCTCCGTATCTCCACTTAAATGTCTGGGACATTACTTAATGGGATTTCCTGCAGTGGTGGTTGCCCGTATGACCCAATGGCCAGAAAAAAATCTCGTTCTTTATCTCCAGGAAAGGCATAACTATACATTTATCCAGGGGGCAACTTTCCACTAAATTAGTGCCCCAAAACCAGGAGAATGCAGAGTGTTGTCAATAGCCACTTTCACAAATGTATTGCCCATCTGGGCATAACGATAAAACCAGATTTGGTGACATTCATCCTCAAAGTGGACCCAACACTAAAGGTTAGATAATGTTCATCATAAGGGAGGGGTAGAAGTGGGGCAGGGAAAAGACTAGAATCGAACTTGACCAAAAATTGTGCTAGAGGAGACATAGTGGGGTGGGGATGTGGATTTATTGAGAGAGCAGTCTATGTAGAATTGAAAAAAAAATAGCATCTGAAATTCAGCTGCTCATTAAGTCTCTTTGGAGCCACAGTTTGTAGGTGGAATGTCTGCCTGGTTACCTATTGTAATAGGATCTGATTGATGTCCCCTCCTGGCTTTACAAACTCAATAACAGCAAATGATATGACTCCATCATTTCCCCTGTGAGTTAAATTCACATATTTAGCAATGGGTGTGTCCCTTTTGTTCAACGCACCATTCTAGCGTTTTGTTTTCTGCACTGGAGTGGCTTTTAAACCCCTTTCCAACGTTGGGCGTAATAGTGCGGGAAAAAGAATGTCAAGCTCATTTTTACTAATGAGGTTGCTATTTCTCGATTCTGTCAGTATCAAAGTCAATCTCTCAGTCATGGTACTGGTAGGATTAATTAATAGTAGTAGTAAAAGTGCATAGCCACTCCTATCTGACAGCAATGCTAGTGTTATGATCTGGTGGCCTAGGAGCAGCATAAGACGTACTCTGAAGGTGGTATCTGTACTGACCGCGGACCCTGAACTTAACACCGCAACTAGAAGTAGCCGTGGGATGTACCTACTGATACTAGACACCTCCACACAGCCGGAGGACTAATTAACCCTATAGATAGAAAAGGGAAAACTATCTCGCCTCAGAGAAAATTCCCAAAGGATAGGCAGCCCCCCACAAATATTGACTGTGAGAGGAGAGGAAAAAACATACACAGGCTGAAAACAGGATTTAGCAAAGGCGGCCAATCTAGCTAAATAGGAAAGATAGGACAGAGAACTATGCGGTCAGTATGAAAATACTAGGAAATATCCACCACAGAAAATAAAAAAACTCCACATCTAACTAAAGACATGGAGGGTATATCTGCCTCTCCAGAGATTCCAGCTTGACTGCATAAATCCTTACACAGATTAAGCTGGACAAGAAAAGACATGAAATGCACTAAACAATGAGGCCCACAAAATGTGGACTGCAAAAACAAGCAGGACTTATCTTGTTGAAAAGAACAGCAAGCAGGAGAGACCAGGACCCTGTGAATCCTCCAGAAACAATGGACAACTGTTATGGACCTGGTGGTTAGGTGAACCTGGAATGACCTGATGGTTAAACTAGAAGACAGGACAAGCTCTGGGAAGTGGGAACTCTGCTGACCGCAAATCCTAATCCTAACACACACACTAGAAATAGCTATGGAGCGTACCTAACTCTCCCTAGACGCCTCTTCACAGCCTAAGAGCTAACTACCCCTAAAGATAAGAAAATAAGCCTTACCTTGCCTCAGAGAAATTTCCCCAAAGGTATAGGCAGCCCCCCCACATATATTAACTGTGAGTTAAGAGGAAAGTCACAAACACAGGGATGAAACAGGTTTCAGCAAAGGAGGCCAGACTTACTAGATAGACTGAGGATAGGGAAGGAATCTATGCGGTCAGCACAAAAAACTACAAAAAGCCAGGCAGAGTGTGCAAAAAGACCCCTGCACCGACTCACGGTGCGGAGGTGCCACTCTGCAACCCAGAGCTTCCAGCTAGCAAGGCAATATCATGTTGGCAAGCTGGACTAGAACTTAGCAAGCACTAAGAAACATATTCAGTACAAAATGAACAACAAATGAACTAGCAGGGACTTAGCTTTTGCTGGAGTAGACAGGTCATCAGAAAGATCCGAAAGAGATCTGAACCAGTACTAATACATTGACAGCTGGCATGGAGTAAAGATCTGAGTGGAGTTAAATAGAGAAGCCAGCCTAGCCGCAAACGAGGGCAGCTGAGGGAGCAACCTCAGAACCAGCAGTTCCACTCACAGCCACCAGAGGGAGTCCACGGACAGAACTCGCCGAAGTACCATTCATGACCACAGGAGGGAGTTCGGGAACGGAATTCACAACAGTACCCCCCCCTTGAGGAGGGGTCACCGAACCCTCACCAGAGCCCCCAGGCCGATCAGGACGAGCCAAATGAAAGGCACAAACCAACTCGGCCGCATGGACATCGGAGGCAAAAACCCAGGAATTATCCTCCTGACCATAGCCCTTCCATTTGACCAGGTACTGAAGTTTCCGTCTCGAAATACGAGAATCTAAAATCTTCTCCACCACATACTCCAACTCCCCCTTGACCAACACCGGAGCAGGAGGGTCAACGGAGGGAACCATAGGCGCCACATATCTCCGCAACAAAGACCTATGGAACACATTATGGATGGCAAAAGAAGCTGGAAGGGCCAAACGAAACGACACAGGATTGAGAATTTCAGAAATCTTATAAGGACCAATGAAACGAGGCTTAAACTTAGGAGAAGAAACCTTCATAGGGACATGACGAGACGACAACCAAACCAAATCCCCAACACGAAGTCGGGGACCAACACAGCGACGGCGGTTGGCAAAATATTGAGCCTTCTCCTGGGTCAATGTCAAATTGTCCACTACATGAGTCCAAATTTACTGCAACCTGTCCACCACAGAATCCACACCAGGACAGTCCGAAGGCTCAACCTGCCCTGAAGAAAAACAAGGATGAAAACCAGAATTACAAAAAAAAGGCGAAACCAAAGTAGCCGAACTGGCCCGATTAATAAGGGCGAACTCAGCCAATGGCAAGAAGGTCACCCAATCATCCTGATCAGCAGAAACAAAGCATCTCAGATAGGTCTCCAAAGTCTGATTAGTTCGTTCGGTTTGGCCATTTGTCTGAGGATGGAAAGCCGAAGAGAAAGACAAATCAATGCCCATCTTAGCACAAAAGGACCGCCAAAACCTTGAAACAAACTGGGAACCTCTGTCCGACACGATGTTCTCCGGAATGCCATGCAAACGAACCACATGCTGGAAAAATAGTGGAACCAAATCAGAGGAGGAAGGTAATTTAGGCAAGGGTACCAAATTGACCATCTTAGAGAAGCGATCACAAACCACCCAGATTATTATTATTATTATTTATTGTTATAGCGCCATTTATTCCATGGCGCTTTACAAGTGAGGAGGGGTATACATAATAAAAACAAGTACAATAATCTTGAACAATACAAGTCATAACTGGTACAGTAGGAGAGAGGACCCTGCCCGCGAAGGCTCACAATCTACAAGAGATGACCGACATCCTTTGAGAGACAGGGAGATCTGAAATAAAATCCATGGAATCATGCATCCAAGGCCTTTTCGGGACTGACAAGGGCAAAAGTAACCCACTGGCACGAGAACAGCAGGACTTGGCCCGAGCACAAGTCCCACAAGACTGCACAAAAGAACGCACATCCCGTGACAAGGAAGGCCACCAAAAGGACCTAGCCACCAAATCTCTGGTACCAAAAATCCCAGGATGACCAGCCAACACCGAACAATGAACCTCAGAGATAACTCTACTAGTCCATCCATCAGGGACAAACAGTTTCTCTGCTGGACAACGGTCAGGTCTATCAGCCTGAAACTCCTGCAGCGCCCGCCGCAAATCAGGTGAGATGGCAGACAGAATTACCCCCTCTTTGAGAATACCAGCCGGCTCAGGAACTCCCGGGGAATCAGGCACAAAACTCCTTGAAAGGGCATCAGCCTTCACATTCTTAGAACCCGGAAGGTATGAAACCACAAAATTGAAACGGGAGAAAAACAGCGACCATCGAGCCTGTCTAGGACTCAACCGCTTAGCAGACTCGAGATAAGTCAGATTCTTGTGATCCGTTAAGACCACTACGCGATGCTTGGCTCCCTCGAGCCAATGTCGCCACTCCTCGAACGCCCACTTCATAGCCAACAACTCCCGATAACCAACATTATAATTACGCTCAGCAGGCGAAAACTTTCTAGAAAAGAAAGCACATGGCTTCATCACAGAGCCATCAGAAGATCTTTGAGACAAAACAGCCCCTGCTCCAATCTCAGAAGCATCAACCTCGACCTGAAAAGGGAGCGAAACATCTGGCTGACACAACACAGGGGCCGAAGAGAAACGACGTTTCAACTCCTGAAAAGCCTCAACGGCCGCAGAGGACCAATTCACCACATCAGCACCTTTCTTGGTCAAATCAGTCAATGGTTTAACAACACTAGAAAAATTAGCGATGAAGCGACGGTAAAAATTAGCAAAGCCCAGGAATTTCTGAAGGCTCTTCACAGATGTAGGCTGAGTCCAATCATAAATGGCCTGAACTTTAACAGGATCCATCTCGATAGTAGAAGGGGAAAAAATGAAGCCCAAAAAGGAAACCTTCTGAACTCCGAAGAGACATTTAGACCCCTTCACAAACAAAGAATTAGCACGAAGAACCTGGAACACCATTCTGACCTGCTTCACATGAGACTCCCAATCATCCGAAAAGACCAAAATATCATCCAAATATACAATAATGAATCTATCCAAATACTTTCGGAAGATATCATGCATAAAGGACTGAAACACAGATGGAGCATTAGAAAGCCCGAATGGCATCATCAGGTACTCAAAATGGCCCTCGGGTGTATTAAATGCTGTTTTCCATTCATCGCCTTGTTTAATACGCACGAGATTATACGCCCCTCGAAGATCTATCTTGGTGAACCAACTAGCCCCCTTAATCCGAGCAAACAAATCAGACAGTAGAGGCAAAGGGTACTGAAATTTGACCGTGATTTTATTGAGAAGGCGGTAATCTATACAAGGTCTCAGAGAACCATCCTTCTTGGCCACAAAAAAGAACCCTGCTCCCAACGGTGACGACGACGGGCGAATATGCCCTTTCTCCAAGGACTCCTTTATATAACTCCGAATAGCGGCGTGTTCCGGCACAGATAAATTGAAAAGCCATCCCTTAGGAAATTTACTACCAGGAATCAAATTAATAGCACAATCACAATCCCTATGAGGAGGTAGGGCACTGGATTTGGGCTCATCAAATACATCTCGGTAATCCGACAAAAACTCAGGGACTTCAGAAGGAGTAGAAGGAGAAATTGACAACAACGGAACGTCACCATGTACCCCTTGACAACCCCAACTGTACACAGACATTGATTTCCAATCCAATACTGGATTATGGACCTGTAGCCATGGCAAACCCAACACGACCACATCATGCAAATTATGCAACACCAAAAAGCGAACATCTTCCTGATGTGCAGGAGCCATGCACATGGTCAACTGAGTCCAGTACTGAGGTTTATTCTTGGCCAAAGGTGTAGCATCAATTCCCCTTAATGGAATAGGATACTGCAAGGGCTCCAAGAAAAAACCACAGCGCCTGGCAAACTCCAAGTCCATCAAATTCAGGGCAGTGCCTGAGTCCACAAATGCCATAACAGAGTAGGACGACAAAGAGCAAATCAGAGTAACAGACAAAAGAAATTTAGGCTGTACAGTACCAATGGTGACAGACCTAGCGAACCGCTTAGAGCGCTTAGGACAATCAGAGATAGCATGAGTGGAGTCACCACAGTAAAAACACAGCCCATTCTGACGTCTGTGTTGTTGCCGTTCAGCTCTGGTCAAAGTCCTATCACATTGCATAGGCTCAGGCCTCTGCTCAGAGGACACCGCCAAATGGCGCACAACCTTGCGTTCACGCAAGCGCCGATCGATCTGAATGGCCAAGGACATTGACTCATTCAGACCAGCAGGCGTGGGAAACCCCACCATAACATCCTTAAGGGTTTCAGAAAGACCTTTTCTGAAAATTGCTACAAGGGCACACTCATTCCATTGAGTAAGCACAGACCACTTTCTAAACTTCTGGCAATATACCTCCGCTTCATCCTGACCTTGACACAAAGCCAGCAGGATTTTCTCTGCCTGATCCACAGAGTTAGGTTCGTCATAAAGCAATCCAAGCGCCAGAAAAAAACGCATCTACATTTAGCAATGCAGGATCTCCTGGCGCAAGGGAGAATGCCCAGTCTTGTGGGTCGCCACGTAACAAAGAAATAATGATTTTCACTTGCTGAATGGGGTCACCAGAGGAGCGGGGTTTCAAAGCAAGAAACAGTTTACAATTATTTTTGAAATTCAGAAATTTAGATCTATCTCCAAAGAACAAATCAGGAATTGGAATTCTAGGCTCTAACATAGGATTCTGAACTACATAATCTTGAATGTTTTGTACCCTCGCAGTGAGGTGATCAACACAAGAGGACAGACCTTGAATGTCCATATCTACACCTGAGTCCTGAACCACCCAGAGGTTAAGGGGAAAAGAAAGACAAAACACACTGCAGAGAAAAAAAAATTGTCTCAGAACTTCTCTTATCCCTCTATTGAGATGCATTAACACTTTGTTGGCCAGCTGTACTGTTATGGACCTGGTGGTTAGGTGCACCTGGAATGACCTGATGGTTAAACTAGAAGACAGGACAAGCTCTGGGAAGTGGGAACTCTGCTGACCGCAAATCCTAATCCTAACACACACACTAGAAATAGCTGTGGAGCGTACCTAACTCTCTCTAGACACCTCTTCACAGCCTAAGAGCAAACTACCCCTAAAGATAGGAAAATAAGCCTTACCTTGCCTCAGAGAAATTTCCCCAAAGGTATAGGCAGCCCCCCACATATATTAACTGTGAGTTAAGAGGAAAGTCACAAACACAGGGATGAAACAGGTTTCAGCAAAGGAGGCCAGACTTACTAGATAGACTGAGGATAGGGAAGGAATCTATGCGGTCAGCACAAAAAAACTACAAAAAGCCACGCAGAGTGTGCAAAAAGACCCCCGCACCGACTCACGGTGCGGAGGTGCCACTCTGCAACCCAGAGCTTCCAGCTAGCAAGGCAATATCATGTTGGCAAGCTGGACTAGAACTTAGCAAGCACTAAGAAACATATTCAGTACAAAATGAACAACAAATGAACTAGCAGGGACTTAGCTTTTGCTGGAGTAGACAGGTCATCAGCAAGATCCGAAAGAGATCTGAACCAGTACTAATACATTGACAGCTGGCATGGAGTAAAGATCTGAGTGGAGTTAAATAGAGAAGCCAGCCTAGCCGCAAACGAGGGCAGCTGAGGGAGCAACCTCAGAACCAGCAGTTCCACTCACAGCCACCAGAGGGAGTCCACGGGCAGAACTCGCCGAAGAACCATTCATGACCACAGGAGGGAGTTCGAGAACGGAATTCACAACAGACAACTGGCACTGGCTAAAGGGTGAAGCCAGACTAAATAGCCCAGTCCAAAGTGGAAACACCTGATGACTGCTGTGAAGGACAGACAGCAGCGCTACCACTTATAACCACCGGAGGGTGCCCAAGACCAGAATTCACAACAGTTAGGCACCTTTCCCTGTATTGCTGTCCATCCTTAATTACGAAGTTACCCCCTTTGATGCATTAAAAATAATAGTATGATCTTTTTTTATATCCAACAAAGCCTGCATTTGTTCTCTAAAAGGGTTAGTTTGGGCATATTTGGGTCTATCTACGAAAGTTCTTTGCTGACCATATTAACAAACACATCTATTGTAGATAAATCTCCAAATTTTGGAGGCATTTCGCTACTTTTATTCTTGAGAGAGTTTAATGGTCAAATACCAGTCGAGCTTAGGGGAAAATCACTCAGGCCCGCCAATTCTCTCTTGTCTGTAGTATATCTGGGGGGATATTAAGTTCTGTACATAAACATTTATCCTGTTGCGAAAAATACTTTTACATCTTAATTTTCTAGCGAACAAGTGTTGGACCTTCACCCAATCAAAGTGGCAGAAATTACTTGTTGGTCCATTTGATAGTCCCTTACTAAGAAGAGTCATCTCCTGAGTGGTAAGAGGTGTTTTAGAAAGATTCACCACTTGCGCCGCATGACATTTTTCCTCATCTACAGTACAGACCAAAAGTTTGGACACACCTCATTTAAAGATTTTTCTGTATTTTCGTAACTATGAAAATTGTACATTCACACTGAAGGCATCAAAACTATGAATTACCACATGTGGAATTATATACTTTTTACAAAAAAGTGTGAAACAAATGAAATTATGTTTTATATTCTTGGTTCTTCAAAGTAGCCACCTTTTGCTTTGATGACTGCTTTGCACACTCTTGGCATTCTCTTGATGAGCTTCAAGACGTAGTCACCGGGAATGGTCTTCCAACAATCTTGAAGGAGTTCCCAGACACTTGTTGGCCCTTTTGCCTTCACTCTGCGGTCCAGCTCTCCCCAAACCATCTCGATTGGGTTCAGGTCTGGTGACTGTGGAGGCCATCTGGCATAGCACCCCATCGCTCTCCTTCTTGGTCAAATAGCCCTTACACAGCCTGGAGGTGTGTTTGGGGTCATTGTCCTGTTGAAAAATAAATGATGGTCCAACTAAACGCAAACCGAATGGAATAGCATGCCGCTGCAAGATGCTGTGATAGCCATGCTGGTTCAGTATGCCTTCAATTTCGAATAAATCCCCAACAGTGTCACCGGCAAAGCACCCCCACACCATCACACCTCCTCCTCATGCTTCACGGTGGGAACCAGGCATGTAGAGTCCATCCGTTCACCTTTTCTGCGTCACACAAAGACACGATGGTTGGAACCAAACATCTCAAATTTGGACTCATCAGACCAAAGCACAGATTTCCACTGGTCTAATGTCCATTACTTGTGTTCTTTAGCCCAAACAAGTTTCTTCTACTTGTTGCCTGTCCTTAGCAGTGGTTTCCTAGCAGCTATTTTTCAATGAAGGCCTGCTGCACAAAGTCTCCTCTTAACATTTGCTGTAGAAGTATGTCTGCTGCTAGAACTCTGTGTGGCATTGACCTGGTCTCTAATCTGAGCTGGTAACTTGCGATTTCTGAGGCTGGTGACTCGGATAAACTGATCCTAAGAAGCAGAGGTGACACTTGGTCTTCCTTTCCTGGGGCGTTCCTCATGTGAGCCAGTTTCTTTGTAGCGCTTGATGGTTTTTGCCACTGCACTTGGGGACACTTTCAAAGTTTTCCCAATTTTTCGGACTGACTAACCTTCATTTCTTAAAGTAATGATGGCCACTCGTTTTTCTTTACTTAGCTGCTTTTTTCTTGTCATAATGCAAATTCTAACAGTCTATTTAGTAGGACTATCAGCTGTGTATCCACCAGACTTCTGCACAACACAACTGATAGTCCAAACCCCATTTATAAGGCAAGAAATCCCACTTATTAAACCTGACAGGGCACACCTGTGAAATGAAAACCATTCCCTGTGACTGCCTCTTGAAGCTCATCAAGAGAATGCCAAATGTGCAAAGCAGTCATCAAAGCAAAAGGTGGCTACTTTGAAGAACCTAGAATATAAGACATAATTTCAGTTGTTTCACATTTTTTTGTTAAGTATATAATTCCACATGTGTTAATTCATAGTTTTGATGCCTTTAGTCTGAATGTACAATTTTCATAGTCATGAAAATACAGAAAAATCTTTAAATGAGAAGGTGTGTCCAAACTTTTGGTCTGTACTGTATGTATTTCCATTCCTGAGAGGATTGTTTCTGTTTTAAAAACCCAGGTTAGAAGGAGAACCAGTAGATCGTTCACCTCTGAATCTACCTCTACCCCTCTGTCTTCCCCTTTGGGACTTCCCTAATGGTTCACTGTCTGATTGTTCAGTCTCAGTATATGAGAGATCCGTTTCTATATCTTTTCGTTCCAGTCTGTCCCCGAGAACATGGTAGGTGTCACAACTATGTTGTTGGATGTCCTGGGGCCAAGGGCTCCTTCCCTGTCCCTACCACTATGGGTGCCCTAGCTCGCCCTGTTCCCTGGATTACTTCTGATGGTGAAGATGCAGGGGCCACAAAGTTGACTTAGCTCCTGAATCTGCCCTCAGTCTGTACCCTTCACCGACCGAGTGAAGAGGGGAGTAGTAATGTACCGTAATACACCAACCAGAATAAAAGGGTAATACAAACAGGGGTAAGGAAAAATGCCAAACATACAAAAATACTCACACATAGGGTTGAGCGAAACGGATCGTTCATTTTCATAAGTCGCCGACTTTTAGCAAAGTCGGCGTCTCATGAAACCGAGCCGATCCCTGTGTGGGGTCTGCCATGCGGTACGCGACTTTCGCGCCAAAGTCGCGTTTCAATGACGCTAAAAGCGCCATTTCTCAGCCAATGAAGGTGGACGCAGAGTGTGGGCAGCGTGATGACATAGATCTCAGTCCCCACCATCTTAGAGAAGGGCATTGCAGTGATTGGCTTGCTTTCTGCGGCGTCACAGGGGCTATAAAGGGGCGTTCCCGCCGACCGCCATCTTACTGCTGCTGATCTGAGCGTAGGGAGAGGTTGCTGCAGCTTCTTCAGAAGCAGGGATAGTGATAGGCAGGGTACATAAAGCTACAAACCGCTTGTGCTGTAGCACCTTTTGTCCTTTTGATTGCAGGGACAGTGGAAGCTACATTTTTTTTCCTCAGTGCTGTAGCTCATTGGGCTGCACTAAAAGGCTCCCTGACCCTGATAGCTGCGTTGCTGTGCCTGTGTGTACGCCGCTGTGCAAACCAACTGCTTTTTTCAAAGCACAAATCCTGTTGTTCCTTCCTTTCTGCACAGCTATCTTGTGTGTTTGTCCACACTTTTGTGTGCAGCAGTCCTTTTTATAGCTGCCTGCCATACTTTTCTGAGATAACTGCAGGGAGATAAATATTGGCAAGTCTGCCTCCGTGCCATTGCTGTGTGTGGCATCTGTCTCTCATTGTGTGCCACCGAAAACACTGTGTAATACTTGGCCATTTTTTTTTTTTGGGGTACATTCTCCCTTTTCAAAAAAAAAATAGTGGGAGATAAATATTGGCAAGTCTGCCTTCGTGCCATTGCTGTGTGTGGCATCTGTCTCTCATTATGTGGCACCGAAAACCACTGTGTAATACTTGGCCATTTTTTTTTTTTTTTGCTAAATTCTCCCTTTCCAAAAAAAAAAAATTAGTGGGAGCTAAATATTGGCAAGTCTGCCTCCGTGCCATTGCTGTGTGTGGCATCTGTCTCTCATTGTGTGGCACCGAAAACACTGTGTAATACTTGGCCATTTTTTTTGGGGGGGGTACATTCTCCCTTTTCAAAAAAAAAAAGTTAGTGGGAGATAAATATTGGCAAGTCTGCCTCCGTGCCATTGCTGTGTGTGGCATCTGTCTCTCATTGTGTGGCACCGAAAACACTGTGTAATACTTGGCCAATTTTTTTTGGGGGGGGGTACATTCTCACTTTTCAAAAAAAAAAGTTAGTGGGAGATAAATATTGGCAAGTCTGCCTCCGTGCCATTGCTGTGTGTGGCATCTGTCTCTCATTGTGTGGCACCGAAAACACTGTGTAATACTTGGCCATTTTTTTTTTTTTTGGGTACATTCTCCCTTTTCAAAAAAAAAAAAAGTTAGTGGGAGATAAATATTGGCAAGTCTGCCTCCGTGCCATTGCTGTGTGTGGCATGTCTCTCATTGTGTGGCACCAAAAACACTGTGTAATACTTGGCCATTTTTTTGGGAGGGTACATTCTCCCTTTTCAAAAAAAAAAAGTTAGTGGGAGATAAATATTGGCAAGTCTGCCTCCGTGCCATTGCTGTGTGTGGCATCTGTCTCTCATTGTGTGGCACCGAAAACACTGTGTAATACTTGGCCATTTTTTTGGGGGGGGGTACATTCTCCCTTTTAAAAAAAAAAAAGTTAGTGGGAGATAAATATTGGCAAGTCTGCCTCCGTGCCATTGCTGTGTGTGGCATCTGTCTCTCATTGTGTGCCACCGAAAACACTGTGTAATACTTGGCCATTTTTTTTTTTTTTGTTGGGTAGATTCTCCCTTTTCAAAAAAAAAAAGTTAGTGGGAGATAAATATTGGCAAGTCTGCCTCCGTGCCATTGCTGTGTGTGGCATCTGTCTCTCATTGTGTGGCACCGAAAACACTGTGTAATACTTGGCCATTTTTTTTTTTTGGGGTACATTCTCCCTTTTCCAAAAAAAAAGTTAGTGGGAGATAAATATTGGCAAGTCTGCCTCCGTGCCATTGCTGTGTGTGGCATCTGTCTCTCATTGTGTGGCACCGAAAACACTGTGTAATACTTGGCCATTTTTTTTGGGGGGGTACATTCTCCCTTTTCAAAAAAAAAAGTTAGTGGGAGATAAATATTGGCAAGTCTGCCTCCGTGCCATTGCTGTGTGTGGCATCTGTCTCTCATTGTGTGGCACCGAAAACACTGTGTAATACTTGGCCATTTTTTTGGGGGGGGTACATTCTCCCTTTTCAAAAAAAAAAAGTTAGTGGGAGATAAATATTGGCAAGTCTGCCTCCGTGCCATTGCTGTGTGTGGCATCTGTCTCTCATTGTATGCCACCGAAAACACTGTGTAATACTTGGCCTTTTTTTTTTTTTTTTTTGGGTACATTCTCCCTTTTCAAAAAAAAAAAGTTAGTGGGAGATAAATATTGGCAAGTCTGCCTCCGTGCCATTGCTGTGTGTGGCATCTGTCTCTCATTGTGTGCCACCGAAAACACTGTGTAATACTTGGCCATTTTTTGGGGGGGGTACATTCTCCCTTTTCAAAAAAAAAAAAGTTAGTGGGAGATAAATATTGGCAAGTCTGCCTCCGTGCCATTGCTGTGTGTGGCATCTGTCTCTCATTGTGTGGCACCGAAAACACTGTGTAATACTTGGCCATTTTTTTGGGGGGGGTACATTCTCCCTTTTCAAAAAAAATAAAGTTAGTGGGAGATAAATATTGGCAAGTCTGCCTCCGTGCCATTGCTGTGTGTGGCATCTGGCTCTCATTGTGTGCCACCGAAAACACTGTGTAATACTTGGCCATTTTTTTTTTTTTGGGTACATTCTCCCTTTTCAAAAAAAAAAGTTAGTGGGAGATAAATATTGGCAAGTCTGCCTCCGTGCCATTGCTGTGTGTGGCATCTGTCTCTCATTGTGTGGCACCGAAAACACTGTGTAATACTTGGCCATTTTTTTTTTTTTGGGGTACATTCTCCCTTTTAAAAAAAAAATAATAGTGGGAGATTAAGATTGGCATTTCTGCTTGAGTGCTGGTCCTGTGTGTGCCATCTGTCTCAAATTATTGGGCCACAGAAAACCTAGTTTGTAACATTGGGCCTGATTTTCATTTCAGTGTCAGGCACCTATAAAGGTATATATAAATCCTACAGAAGTTTGAGTTCACCTTATAAGTTGTTTTACAGTAACAAATAGCGTTACTTTGGTTACGTTTTGCAAACAATGAGGAAGTCTAGTGGAAGAGGTCGTGGCCGTGGGCGGTCATTGTCAGCTGGTTATGATGGTAGTGGTGGTGGAGCATCAGGTGGTCGTGGTAAAAGCAGTACAGCACCTAAGTCTCGAGTTGTTGAGCCAGGTTCGTTGTCTGGCTACACAAGGCCTCGAACGCTCTCTTTTCTTGGAGTAGGAAAACCACTTTTGAAGCCGGAGCAGGAGGAACAAGTATTGGCTTTCATTGCTGACTCTGCCTCTAGCTCTTTCGCCTCCTCCTCGGAAAGTGCCAAATGTCAGAGCAGTGCATCGTCAGTGGATGCTCCCGGTCAGGAACAAGTCGCTTCCTTGTGTCCTTCACTAAAAACAACAGTTAAGGATGCGTCAGTCGACACAACAGGTTACTCCATGGAGCTCTTTACACATACCGTTCCTGGGTTAGACAGTGAAACAGTTAACAGGCCATGCCCATTAGAAGTTGAATCGGACATGGAGTGCACAGATGCACAGCCACAGCCAGATTACTATGCTGTTCCTTTGACTCAGACCAGAACATTGCCCTCGCAGTGTACTGAGGCAGAATCAAACCCAGCGGAGACTATGGTGCCCTGTCACGAACGCTATACCACCGGCTTACACGGTGACACAGACGAAATTGCACACGACATAGAAGAGGAGGTCATAGATGACCCAGTTGTGGACCCCGATTGGCAGCCATTGGGGGAACAGGGTGCAGGCGGCAGTAGTTCTGAAGCGGAGGAGGAGGAGCTGCAGCAGGCATCAACATCACAACAGGTTCTATCTACCGGGCCCGTATCTGGCCAAAAACGCGTGGCAAAAACAAAACCAGTTGGAGGACAGCGTGGCCATCCGGTTAAAGAAGCTCAGTCTGCAATGCCTGAAAAGGTATCCGATAGTAGAAAGAGTGCAGTCTGGCATTTTTTTAAACAACATCCAAATGATCAGCGCAAAGTCATCTGTCAAAAATGTTCAACAACCTTAAGCAGAGGTCAGAATCTTAAAAGTCTAAATACAAGTTGCATGCATAGACATTTATCCACCATGCATTTGCAAGCCTGGACTAACTACCAAACATCCCTAAAGGTTGCAGCACCCTCGGCCAATGAAGCTAGTCAGCAACGCTACATCCCTTCCCTCCCTGTAAGCCGACCATTTCCCACACCACCTGCAGTATCTGTGCAGCTTTTGTCGCCAGGCCAAAGCAGTCAGGGAATCACCAGGTTAGTAGTAGGAAACACTGCATGTAGGGCACCGGCAAGAATACCATCTCCAACCCTCTCTCAGTCACCCATGTCCACCGGCACCACCGCTAGTTCCACGATCTCCAGCTCTCCAGTCCAGCTCACCCTACATGAGACTCTTGTTAGGAAAAGGAAGTACTCATCCTCGCATCCGCGTACACAGGGTTTGAACGCCCACATTGCTAGACTAATCTCATTAGAGATGATGCCCTACCGGTTAGTTGAAAGCGAAGCTTTCAAAGCGCTGATGGACTACGCTGTACCACGCTACGAGCTACCCAGTCGACACTTCTTTTCTAGAAAAGCCATCCCAGCCCTCCAACAGCATGTTAAAGACCGCATCGTCCATGCACTCAGGCAGTCTGTGACTACAAAGGTGCACCTGACAACAGATGCATGGACCAGTAGGCATGGCCATGGACGTTAGGTGTCCATCACGGCACACTGGGTGAATGTGGTGGATGCAGGCTCCACAGGGGACAGCAATATTGGGACAGCTCTGCCTAGCCCACGGTCAAGGAAAGAGATGGCTGTAGGCGTTCGCCCCCCCTCCTCCTCTTCCTCCTCCTGCAGAAGCGAGAGCTTAACCACAGACCGCAGTCGCACATCCACTCCATCCGCAGCTGCCACTGTTGCACAC